>NC_139951.1:45942260-46427260 GCF_963454915.1 Gymnoscopelus microlampas
ATTAAGACATTATTAAAAGATTTCATCAGCATCGTCTTATAATAGTATATAATGTACAATACAGTCATTCAATTATATTGTAAAATGTAACACCATCAAACGTATGTGTTGGTTTTCTGATGCAGCTGTCCTTACCTTTAAAGTAATGAATCCAAGGTCCTTGCCAGTCGTTGGAATTTAAATGTTGAATGTTGTAGTTGATCTGTAGTCACACAGCACCAGGTACAAGCTGATTCCTGAGTAATACAATGTTTTCTCTCTCCTGGATATAGTGTTGAGCTGGGCGGGGAAACACAGAG
This sequence comes from Gymnoscopelus microlampas, assembly GCF_963454915.1. Classification (NCBI taxonomy): domain Eukaryota; kingdom Metazoa; phylum Chordata; class Actinopteri; order Myctophiformes; family Myctophidae; genus Gymnoscopelus; species Gymnoscopelus microlampas. The sequence continues at coordinate 45,942,560 of NC_139951.1, forward strand.
AGATGTTGTCAAACTGAGAGCCGTCCCCCAAAATGTTTTCCCCGCACACAAGTATCTATTATCCACTTTACTATGTTCCAGGGTCAGACAAGAATGTCATAGTAACAAAAGGAAATTGACATCTATTAAGAACTTTGCACGGGGTTAACAGGTGGAGTGGCAACTGCACCTGTTAGTTCTGTTTCTAAATTCTCTTGTCCAAGACGACATATCTTGAAATGTCAACATTGCTCGTTTTTTTTTCAAACGGCCACATTAAATCATCATATAAGACAGCTGTGTTGCGACCGGTGTTGCCAGATTTTTTAAAGTGTTTCACTTTAAGGTGAATGGTGATACTTACCTACCTCGCTATGAGGCTCTATTCATGCCGTGTTTGGCGACGTAAGAGAGGCCATGGTCAGGGTACCTTGGCCGAATTTGTAGAAGTATGGCTGCCATATAAAAGGGATGAGTGGTCAAATGTTTTGTGTATAGGAGTGACGGGTAGGAGGATGTTAGTTAGTTGTCATACTAATTGGGAGGCAGGGGATGGATACAAATGGCTGAGCTGTATTAGTAGTTTCGTTCCCTACCTATGTTGAATGCACTTATTGTAAGTCGCTTTGGATAAAAGCGTCTGCTAAACAACTGTAATGTAATGTAATGTAATGGAAGGGATTGTTGGCAGCAATATTGTGATTATACTGTATTTACATACGCGTGTTAACATTATTGTAGTCCTGGTGAAACATTACTCAACTACAAATGAAAGTTGCTCAGTCAAATTTGTTTCCAGTTAAAGTGTTGCAGTAGGTGCTTTTAAAAATGCTTAAGTATTCAAACGTACAGTTTCTTTTTTAATATCAAAGCATGCTGTTTTAAAATGTAGACACTTTCCAAAACGTTTCCAGAAATGTTAATAAAATATAAATAAAATAAAAGATAGCAGCTCTACAAGCGTAACTGTGATGCGTTGTGTGCTTGTAGATCTTGTATTTTCACATTTTTTAAATAGGGCTTAGCTTAGCTTGAACGTAAACCCCTAATTGCTATGGAATGCCCTTCCACAGGTTTAGAGACCTCAGCCTCAGTTGACATTTTTAAGAACCACTTAAATACACTACGGTTTGAACAAATATTTGTGGAATGTCTTGAGGTGTTTTTTTATTTTTTTTTATGTTTTTGGTGCTGTTGTTCCCCAACTGGAAGGAAAGTTTTAAAGGACGACTTCACCGCTTTTCAACCTATCTTCATATAATTGGTCCTCACTAATACTCATGATAAAATGGTACCATTTTTTTCTACTTGGTCTGTGTCTCATAGGAGGGCTGTGGACAGTCCAGAAACCGTCTACCAGTGACATCATTGTTAGGCATGACTTTTTTTTTCCATCAAGATTTCACATTTTTTATTTAGATTTCTATTAACACGAGAACAATGGCTTCTTTTATTGCATTGCAACTTTCCAGGAATAGAAAGCCTGCAGTTTCTATAGACCCCTTAACAGACGACGTCATACTGGCTGCGTGCAGCCAGTATGCGCGCAACGAAACCCATTATATCAGGTCTCGTTAGGACGCGTCTCACTAGCCAACACACACAAGAGGGGGTTGGGGTGTGCTGAAACCAGTGCACCCCGAAACAGGTTGGGAATTGATTGCGTGAAACAATCACCTGTGCGTCCAGGCTCAATGTTAGTAAACAAATAATTGGTCTATTAGCTTGGATTCCCCATTGATGATGTCACTGGTAGACGGGACTCTGAACTGTCCACAGCCCTCCTCTGAGACACAGACCGAGTAGAAAAAAATGGTACCATTTTATCATGAGTATTAGTGAGGACCTATTATATGAAGATAGGTTGAAAAGCGGTGAAGTCGTCCTTTAAGCCACACACACACACGCACGCACGCACGCACGCACGCACGCACGCACGCACACACACACACACACACACACACACACACACACAGGGGCGTCACGCCCATTCATTGTGCGTACGACGCGACACCCTCACTCTCACAGATCTGTGATTTCATACCCCCCACTTTTTGTCTGGCTGTTTTTCTTTTTTTCCCCGTTCCATAACATAAAGCTGCTGATTTCATCCCAATAGCGTGAAGTAGGCTACCTGGCTCCTTCTATTTCCAGTAGTATTTCAAAATAAAACGTATGTCGAATTATAACATTACAAGTATAGATTCAAGTACTCAAGTAGCTACTACTTGAGTATAATTTACTTGACTGGAGTATTCCAATTTGCAATACTTTTACTTCTATTCCAATACATCTCAGAGGCAAATATTATACTTTTACTCCACAACAATTATATGAATACTTTAGTAAATGCTAGTTGCTTTGTAGATTTTAATTATTATGACAAAACATACATAAACCACTTCAGCCCTAAACCAACTTTGGCTATTTGAAAATAGCCGATCTACAAGCTCACAAGCGATGCAACGCGTTGTGAGCTCTTACATCTGCTATTTACAAAATATTTTAATACATTTGATTTTAGCCATGGACCCCCATCTGAAAATGTTTTGTGCCAGGGACCCCCAGAAGAGAACATTTGTCTTAAAAATTCTAAAGTATAAAAACAATGTTCAAATACTGCACAAAACTAGCAGATGTACAAGCTTGCATCACGGGTGAATTAAATAACATAATCCTAACCCTAAAACTGAAATAAAGTTGCCAAAAACAGAAAAAAAAGTATCAAAATCCGCCCAAAAAACGCAAAGTGAGTCCATGAGTCCAGGACTTATTATTGTATCCAAAGCCACTGTCATTTGGTATTGTACAGTATGGTCAAATTGGACAATATAGCTCTGTTTTCATCATGTGCATCATGGGTGCAGCCATGGGTGGGCCTGGATGGGCCGTGGCCCACCTACATAGAAAGCTGGCCCACCCAATCAATTTAGCAAAAATATATATATATATTTTTTTTAAATTAATTTTAAATGTTTTGATAATAAATCGGTAAAATCAGGCAAAAAATATGAATTAAATAACATAACCTTAACCAAACCCTAAAACCGAAATAAAGTTGCCAAAAACAAAACAAAAAAACGATCATTTCGTACACACACACACACACACACACACACACACACACACACACACACACACACACACGGTGCACATACAGTGCGCATGCGCGTGTGTAATTATGTTATGTCGCATTGCAACGCATTGTGAGCTTGTAGATCTATAGGCTATTTTCAAATGGCCGAAATATATATATAGGGCTGAAGTGGTTAATGTATGTTTTCTGATAATAATCTAAATCTGCAAAGGAACTAGTAACTAAAGCTGTCAAATAATTGTAGTGGAGTAAAAGTAAAAGTTTTGAAAATGGAGAATACTCCAGTAAAGCCTCAAAAGTGTACTTATAAGTGCAGTACTTGAGTTAATGTACTTAGTTACTTTACACCACTGAGCGTCAGGTCATCTTAGCGGTGACAGGGTTAGAGTTACTACTTTGGAGTTTGAAATCGACTGATGGAAGTCTGTTCTTGAACTTCTTCATAGCCATCTGTGAGCCATCTGTTTGGATGCCTATAACAGACTATTCCCCCAACAGTTTTTGTCTGAGTGCACCTTTTCTTTAGAGCACCGTTTATTGTAAATATATCATTTATACCAAGAAGACACAGAAGGCCGAGCTGGCCTGACAATAGTATATGAAATATGAGGTTTCACACAAGCCGTTTCCTGTACCATTTTTTAACCCTCTAGAACCTGAACTATGAAGGAAAGGTCAGAAAATTCCAAGATTTTGAAAAGGGACACTTTATTGGGTCTTAAAACATTTTTTATTTTTTTTATTTTTTTTTAACATTCCTTTGTATCATTTATTTGTTGTATCATATTTGATACAAGGGGTATTACAAGGGTTATTTCAAGTCGGTTTTACTGCCTCCCCCTGGCCAGCCGGGGCGCCTGATGGAGGGGAAAGGAACTGGTTGGAATAACGTGTTCCTTCCACGCGCTACGTCCAACCAGGGAAACTCTCCCCTGTCAGGTGATAAGAAGGTCAGTTGGCTCTCATGCATTGAAGGAGGCATGAGCTCGGCCCTGGCCTCCCTAGGTTGGCAGAGGGAGTGTAGCGCCCAGGATTACATAGAGATTGGCACTGGGTGTAAAAAATAGGGTTAAAAAATCGTGGGATTAAAAAAAATAATAATCAAGCCGGTTTTAACATTACAAAAAAACAAACAAACATTTATTTTAGACCTGTAGTATCAAATATGATACAAATCGTAAAGGACTATAGACCCGTAGTATCAAATATGATACAAACATTTTGACATCATAAAAAACAAACTCAAATGCTAAATTTTGAGAGCTCATAAGTGCATTCAAGTTATCCAACACTTATTTCAAAATATTAGTAAAGATATACTAGGAAAACTTACCCGAACTTCTTAAAAAATAATTGTTTGTTAGTAGTGCATCAACCTCTCCTGTTTAGTTGATGGCAGCCATTTTGGGTCAGACCAACTGAGGCTCTGTAACTACCTGCAGTGCAAATGGTATGGTCCAGGGGGAAGTGGGGATGTGTCAGATATGATACAACAGGTTCTTGGTCCAAGTATTCATTACACTGATTTATTAAAAAATCAGTGTAATGTGTGTATCATATATGATACGTTTGGCGTTATAGGGTTAAAGCTTTTTCTTGGTTATCTGGGAGGAGTTAGCATGCCACGGCTGTGTCTGTATGATCCGTTATTAACGCCTAGACATGATACGAGCTGATCCACATTAATGATTAATAGAGTACATTACATTTACATTATGGTCATTTAGCAGACGCTTTTATCCAAAGCGACCTACAATAAGTGCATTCAACATAGGTAGGCAAGAAAACTACTATTCACCGGAAGTCTTAAGTGCATTCTCTTCAAACACAAGCAACTAAGAGTATACCTAGCGCTAAGAGAAATCAGAAAACCATTTAGATGCTTTTCACTGTTGTACGGACAGCAGTTGACACGCAGTCACTGATTGGTCATTTTCTGATTTCTCATACTCGCTCCCTATGGGCCGAAGTCCAGACTGATACCGTGGAGGAACGTGAGAGTGAATCCACGTCATCACTCTAGACAGCACAGCATGTGCATGCATGCACATTCATGCAGGCTGTTAACAAGTGGGATTGTAGATCGGCTTTAAGTCAGTGAACAACCCTTAAAAATGCCATGAATGAACCAGGAGGCCGGCTTGCAGGTAAAATAAAGGTGTTTATTTTGATCCAGGCCTGGATAACATAAGTGAAAACATAACTAAAGACAAAGCAAGTCAAAACTCAAACAAAACAGTGTGAACAGTTTGGGTGCTAGCCTCTCCCCATGGGCGCTGCATCTAAAATGAGCTGTTCTCCTTTTTATAGTCTATACAGACCCCACCCTTGGCTTTAATCAACCAACCCCAGTGCAGCAGTACTAGCAATCCACCAAAGCTGCTCCCCATGTATCATTAATCAGCTCTTCACGCACCACACCCACTGCTTCAATGCAGCTTCCCTATAACAGCATCTGATAAACAACAGATAAACACAAGCATATTAGATTGTATGTCACAGCAGAATATGCACCTTCTGTCGGACTGAGAATATGCAAGTTACAAGCACACAATACAGCATAAATACAATGAATGTGTACTGCTGAGCATTAGTCTGTCAGAGGCTCTTCTGTCACACAGACGAGAATGCATGCATGAGTGTGTGAGTGTACGCACACACACACACACACACACACACACACACACACACACACACACACACACACACACACACACACACACACACACACACACACAAACTTCTTTAATTTTGCTGATCACACAGAGAAGACAGTCCTTGAACTGTGAAACACAGGACCAGCGGCAGCGCTCCTGGTTCACTTCCTGTCTCCGCACACAGCCGTCCAGCCTTTGTCCTGAGGGTCACATTGGACGTGATGAGCAGCTGTTGCACCCAATGGAAAGCCTTGTCATCCTGTAGGGGGAGGGGCAGGGACTCCAAAGGAAGAGAAGAGCAGCTCTTCTGCTGATCCTTTAGATCTAGCGTGTGCAGCTGTTGGAAGGATATGACAGACCAAGCAAAAAGACAGACAAACAGACCAATCAGTAACGTCCACAGATTAGGAATACAATTTAACAGTACGGACAGGCAGGCAGGCAGGCAGGCAGGCAGGCAGGCAGGCAGACAGGCAGACAGGCAGACAGACAGACAGACAGTGTTAGACTGACCAGGGTATTGAAGGCCACCAGAACATCAGGACTGCTCTCACTCAGGAGGTTCAGTGTTTCATCAGGTAAAGCTACAACAATAAACAACACAGACGTTAGATTACATTATGCACAATTTTAAAGGACAACTTTGTTTTTTTACAGCAAGGGTTCTTTTTTTACTTTGTAATGATAATAATTAAAAGATGAGTTATAGCGATTTTTTTTTGACTGGGGGGGCGGTGGCATTCAGGTAATTGGTGAAAATGACTTTGTTTTACACCATAAACAGGCTATTTTTATATCCGCAAGGCCGAAGGCACGGAGGCCAGGGCAGAAACTCTGCCCCAATTTTGATTTTTCTTTTACAGTGCCGGATTTTTCATATTCCATCCTTATTGGTTAAGATTGGCTTCCAAAGTTTGCAGGAGTAGTTCGTTTTGTACAAAATGTCTCAGATCATGAAAGCAGCGTCCGATTTCCGTGAAACTTCCTACTCACATCCCCACTAGGCCAAGGAAGAAATGCCAACCTTTTTTTCCCCTGGATTCTGTGGCATTTCTTGCTTGGCCTAGTGGCGCAATATTTCACGGCAATCGGATGCTGCGTTCATGATTTGAGGCATTTTGTACACCTGTGAGTTGTCAAACAATCTCAGCTCCTGCTAAAAGGATATTTTTTTAAAAGAAGATAGAACTTTGTGAGTCTTATCTTCCTGTTTATGTAGTTTTTTGCACCCTAACCTTCCATGGCGCTGACCAATAGATGAACAGCAGTCAGGGGGCTCCCTGGGGTGCCAGGGGTCCCAGTAGGGGTCCCAGGTCCTTCACTCTCCATGTGACTGAGCAGGTCTAATACGGCACTTGCAGAATTGCTGTGACTGACTGAGCCGTCTTGTTCAGTCTGCACTGCTGCATCACCTGAGCACCACTCATCCAACTGAGAGAAAGACAAAGAGATTAACAAGTCAGACAGGTGACAGTGACAACAACAGACAGGTTGATAGACAGATGTGTGAATGGACTTGTAGTCATATAAGTGTCACCGGGTGCTGAATAAAAATAAAAAGTGTCAGGTCTCTGTGTCACTCACAGTGTTCTCTACATCCCAGAGAGCATCTCTGTCCTTCAGCACTTCACACAACCTCTGGAACAGAGCAGAACCAGTGGACCGGGGAAGCTCTGCCAGCGGCCGCAGGTTCTCTAGCTCTGTGGATTAATAGAGAATTAATGCATTCCACCATCATTATTATCTGTAGCATTTTTGGGTTCCCAGATTGGTGTGTGTGTGTGTGTGTGTGTGTGTGTGTGTGTGTGTGTGTGTGTGTGTGTGTGTGTGTGTGTGTGTGTGTGTGTGTGTGTGTGTGTGTGTGTGTGTGTGTGTGTGTGTGGCGTGCGTGCGTGCGTGCGTGCGTGCGTGCGTGCGTGCGTGCGTGCGTGCGTGCGTGCGTGCGTGCGTGCGTGCGAGTGAATAGAAACGCACCGGGAACCAGTCCATCATCATCTTCCGGCATGGCATCACACACAATGTCTCCATCACCAAACAGGCACAGCTCTGAGAAAAATACATGTATGAACACATATACAGGTATGCATTCATGCACAGACAGTGGTCACATATAGTCCGGACAGTGCATTTGCCAGTGGTGGGAAAAGTACTTAAATGTTTTACTTAAGTAATAGTATCAATACTGCAATGTAGAAGTACTCTGTTACAAGTAAAAGTCCGGAATTCAAAAGTTACTTGTATTGGTATCAAAATGTACTTACAGTACCAAAAGTAAAAGTACTAAAATGTTTGAAAATAGCAGATCTACAAGCTCACAACGCGACGCATTGTGAGCTTGTAGATCAGTTATTTTCAAATAGCCTAGGCATAAAATAGGGCTAAAGTGGTTAATGTATGTTTTATAATGTCATAATAGATGTAGTGGAGTAGAAGTAAAAGTACAGAAAATTGGAAATACTGCAGTAAAGTAAAAGTACCTCAAAATTGTTCTTAAGTAACAGTAATTAAGTAACTGTACTTATTTACTTTATACCACTGGCATTTGCTGTGATCTGATCTGGGGCCAGTGGCACTTCAGATGTCAGAAAGGTTGGTCAATGTGACCTTGAAAAGTCAAACTAAATTCCTATCAGGCTACTTACCGAAGAAACCATTTTTCTGAATGTCCAGTTCCACAAGCTTGTAGGCGAATACCGTGCCGGGAGGGACGACCATGGCATCATCTCTGTCGCACCGAACTTTGGCGCTGGTCTTCACCTTCGCCTGAGTACAAACACACACACACACACACACACACACACACACACACACACACACACACACACACACACACACACACACACACACACACACACACACACACACACACACACACACACACACACAATCAAAACAACCACCTTCATGAACTTCATGAAAAAAAAAGATTGGGTAATGTTATCGTCTTATCAGGCTTTTGTGATCACCCTGGACAGGTTTTAAGTTGCTTGCTTTTTGAAATTCATTTTTGTCATTCTAATATGTGAGGAGATTTTCTTTCTTTTTAAAACAAAAAATAGATGAAAAAAGTAATCAAAAAAACACGCCCCCTCACGTATTAGGAGGGCAGTGTGAGTCACCAGAACAAAGGACGGGTGTTTCTGATGAATCTAACATGTTAAAAATGGAGTTTGAAGTTACAATGGGTTCGTACAGGGAGCTAGGGGGCGTGTCTGATAAAATGAATATCAAATATCTAAATACTGAGTCAAGCAACTTAAAAACTGTCTGTGGGGCTCTCAAAAGCCTGAGTAGACAAGGCGTTGTGAGCTTGGAGATTGGCTATTTTCGGTGCGAGATGCCACACTGGCGCACTCAACTATATAATGAAGATTCCAGCCAATACTGGAGAATGGAGATGCAATTCTTTCAACATTAAAATGCTGCATTCAAGTTCGGGAGAATTTGGAAAAGGCAATTATCTTGAACGCTGCGTTCAGGTACGGCATGGAAAGGGTGCGTTTGCATTTCTTTCAAACTAGTAAGTGCTACAGTCATGGTCTGGAGAGGGCACTTTTACAGATGGGTAAAAGGGCAGGGGTTCAAGACCCCTTTGAGGTCTATGTGTGCACGTGCCTGCTCTACACCAGTGGTTCTCAAACTTTTCCATGTCAAGGACCCCCAAAATGATATGTATTTGGCCACGGACCCCTATCTCAAATATCGTGTTCCAGAGACGCCCAGAAGCAAAGATTTGAGTAACAAATGTTCGCTTAAAAAATATATATATTCAAAGGTTTGCACACATTTTCACGATTAAAAACAAATGGCAGATCTACAAGCTCGTAGCGTGACACTCGGTGCCACGCTACAAGCTTGTAGATCCGCTATTTTTGAATAGCCAAAGTATAAAAGGTTAAAACTATTGTGATGCTATATTAACACATTTTGCTGGGGACCCCCTGGAAACCCCCCCAAGGACCCCTGGGGTGTCCCCACTTTGAGAACCAATGCTCATCTACACCAATGCACATATCCAATCACACGCTCAGCCACCAATGCTCACCGGTGTGCCGGTCTCTGCCGTCAGTCCCAGGCTCTCTTCAAAGCTAAACTGTTCAGAGAGGGTGCAGGTACTGGTGGTGACGATCCTCTCCGTCAGCACGGCCAGGACAGGCTTACGGAGCTTCTTCAGCTGCTTCACCAGCACATGCTTCATGTTCACCTTCCTGAACACAGAGGGAGACTAACCGATATTTTTGGGTGAAGGATACCTTTGGCTTTAAAATATAATTATTTAAATACTGTGACTCCAACCTGTTGTTGGTATCTCTCAGCAGCTTCTTGACATCCACTTCCTCTTTCTTGAGTGTGCCGACAGATCTTTTGTCCTTGGCAGTGACCTTCGCCCCCAGCGTGACGCCGGCTACGCCAGCCTCGACACCCAGCATCCCATCAACCATGTCCTCGGATTTACCCTCGTAGGAGAGTATATCTTTTCCAGGCAGAAATGCTGCCCCCCCCCCCAACACAGAGAGAGAGAGAGAGACAGAGAGAGAGAGAGAGAGAGAGAGAGAGAGAGAGAGAGAGAACAAACACTGTGAAGATAACAGTGACGGGGGATACAGTAAAAGTCCAGAATTCCAAATGTACTTGAGTAAAAGTACAAAAGTAATGGTACAGTACAAAATTTTACTTAAAGTACCAAAAGTAGAAAGTGCTCATTATGCAGAATGTCCCCATTTCACAAGTTTTCAAATGTATAAAATGCATAAAAATCACATACACGCAAAGAAAGAAAGGACAAGTTCACAGTGGAGAAAAAAAAACAGAATTCACAAGAAGGCAATCAGGCAGGTGCTCAGGCACTGGTTGGCTTATTTGTGTGCATGTGCCTGCATTAAAGCCATTTAATAATGTCAAAGTCATTTAGTATATTTGTAGCAGTCTGCAAAAAGTGTACTTTTTTAAAATCTAAAATCTAGCTAATAATAGTTTTTGTAACAGAGATCTACTGTATACGTACGTTATCAGTACAATCTCCATGTAGGATATACATGGGAAACAGGCGGCCTGGGGGCCCCATGTGTGGCCCCCAGGCCGATTTCAGCTGTTACAGTTCCAAACATGCAAACATGACTCGCTTTAATTACTTCAGTCTATATTAGTAGCTTAATGACTACATCCTATTGTCTCTTTTATGTCCAAATGTATTTGTATTTAAGTTTAAAAAAAAAAAGTTAACATGAGTATAACTAAATGCATTTGAAATTAAATAAAAATGTTACTTTTCGGGATTCCAAAAAACAAAATCAAGATTCCAATAAAAAAATCGCGACGCGTTGTGAGCTTGTAGATCTGCTATTTTCAAACGTTTTAGTATTTTTACTTTTTGATACCAATACTTTTGTACTTTTACTCAAGAAATGTTTTAATTCCGGACTTTTACTTGTAACAGAGTACTTCTACATTGCAGTATTGATGATACTTTTACTTAATTAGAACATTTGAGTACTTTTCCCACCACTGCAATGTAGGACATACCTAAACTTAGTGGTTCATCCAGCAATAGATCACTGAGGGTGAAGAGGGATGGCTGGTACTTGGCTCTCTGCCAGGCGAAAGTTTTCTTTTTCTTGACAACTAGCCTCATGAGAACCAGCTTATCTGCATTGTAAAGACTGTAAACGGGGATGAGGCTGCCCTCTGGGTCGAGCTGACGGACAATTGTGTCAGTGGCCTTGGAAAAGGTCGCCATCGTTGCTCAGGTCAGGTGCGAGGGAGCTGTGGATGGATGTAAGAGAAGGATTTGAGTATAGCTTTAAAAGATGCACCTCGATCTTGTTCGGTACCTTGCAAGATCGAGATGCAACGACAGTGTGTAGGAGTGGATAACTGTTGGTCTCGCCAGTTCTAACCCATTAAGACCTGGAACGCATCTGTGTGTCATTTTGGGGATTTCTTTGGTTATTCAAAAATAGCAGATCTACAAGCTCATAGCGCGGCACTCGGTGCCACGATATGATCTGCTATTATGAAAAATCTGCTATTTTTGAAAAATCTTGAAAATGCGTGCAAATCTTTGAATATATATATATATTTTAACGTGAACATTTGTAACTCAAATATTTGCATCTGGAGGTCCCTGCATGGAACAAACTATTTTCTTTTTGGCTTTATATATTATATATTCAAAGCTTTTCATGATCTGTGCATATTTCATATGCACAGATTTACAAATAAAATGCATTTTCATGTAAAGCCATGTCCTGGTCCGAGTGAGGTGAGACCGAGGGAGTGAATAAAACATGCCAATCAATCTGTGATATGCCCCGCCCTGTTTTCAGACGTTTTCATGACATGCAGTATTAAATATTAAACATGAAATGCACTTCATACATACTGTATAGTGGACTGTTCCTCTATCTGAACCTGAACAAACCCTGATATAGTATAATATTTGACTTCACAAAGTGCTTCCCAATAGACTGCATTTGTATTTAATTAAGACATTATTAAAAGATTTCATCAGCATCGTCTTATGATAGTATAATGTGCAATACAGTCATTCAATGATATTGTAAAATGTAACACCATCAAACGTATGTGTTGGTTTTCTGGTGCAGCTGTCCTTACCTTTAAAGTAATGAATCCAAGGTCCTTGCCAGTCGTTGGAATTTAAATGTTGAATGTTGTAGTTGATCTGTAGTCACACAGCACCAGGTACAAGCTGATTCCTGAGTAATACAATGTTTTCTCTCTCCTGGTTATAGTGTTTGGCTGGGCGGGGAAACACAGAGAGATGTTGACAGATGACAAACTGAGAGCCGTCCCCCCAAAACATTTTTCCCGCACACAAGTGTCTATTATCCACTTTACTATGCTAAGCTTTGCTCTATGCTGCTCGGTTGCCAATCCTTAATAAATGGATTGATTGATGACAAGTGTCCTACTATGGTTTGAAAAAGTGTTAAGTTTAATGCCCTTGGAGTTATGTTCTACAGCAGGGGTGTCAAACTCATTTTGGGGTGCGGGCCACATTGGTTCAGTTCAGTTAAGCATAGTTTTTCAGTCTGTTGTCTCAGTCACTGCTATAACTACAGTATATCGCTTTAAAAATATATATATTATGAAGAAGCTACTTTAATAGCTTTAATAGCTACAAAGACAGTGGTTTGCACTGTCTTGTCCTGTCTTGCACCAGTCCTGTTGTAAACTGCGCTCCACTGTCTGCATCAAACCAAATTCCTAACATGTCTACATGTCATGGCAATAAGTAAGTTCAAGTTTATGTCCCAAACTGGGCAATTTATGTTACAGATAGTAAGAAACTCCAACACACAGTAAACATACATACACAAGACCCACATAGACATAGACATAATCACAAGATCCAGATAATAATAGCTACTCATAGCTACCTCCTCCTGCTGCTATTATTGATGGCACGAATGGAAGTATAGGTACAAATTAGACTTTGTACCTATTATTTTTAGCTGCAGGGGGTCTTTAACCTTTGGCCGGAAGGCCTCTCATTCATTATCACGGGGTTGACAGGTGGAGTGGCAACTCCACCTGTTAGTTCTGTTTCTAAATTCCCACATCCGAGACGACATATCTTGAAATGTCAACGTCGCTCGTTTTTCAGCTCGTTTTTCAGACACGTTAAATCATCATACAGCTGTGTTGCGAACTTGCGACCGGTGTTGCCGGATTTTTTAAACGTTTTTCACTTTAATGGTGAATGGTGATACTGATACATACCTACCTCGCTACCTGAGGCTCTATTCATGCTATGTGTTTGACTTCATACGAGAGGCCATGGTCAGGGTGCCGAATGTGTAGAAGCATGGCTACCATTATATTAATTCCATGTTGGTTGTCATACTAATTGGGAGGCAGGGGATGGATAAAAATGGCTGAGCTGTATGGAAGAGATGATGTTGGCAGCAATATTGTGATGATTATTACATACTTTATTTACATAACGCGTATTTACTTTATTGTACTCCTGGTGAAACATTACTCAACTGCAACTGAAAGTTGCTCAGTCAAATTTGTTTTCAGTTAACATCCGTGGTAGAAAAAGTACTCATATTTCTTACTTAAGTAAAAGTATCAATACTGCAATGTAAAAATACTCTGTTAAAAGTAAAAGTCCGGAATTCAAAATGTACTTGAGTAAAAGTACAAAAGTATTGGCATCAAAATGTACTTAAAGTACCAAAAGTAAAAGTACTCACGCTACCGATAGTAGAAGAGATTGCACAGTATTGTGCAATCTGTTTAGCTGCACACACACACACACACACACACACACACACACACACACACAGAGCTTGGGACTCCCTGGAACCCCCGCAAGGACCCCACTGTCCAACAGCAGCACCCATCCAAGATTATTATTATACTATACTCTTGTGGCTGTTGGTTCACAGTTTGTGCATGGTGCTGAAAGCAAGGAGCTCATCTTGAGGCAGATGTTGTACCATGAGGGTCAGAGGTAGCTTAGAGTTCAGTACAACCAGGTTTCAGCTTTCAACAGCAAAACTGGAACAACCACCAAGTACCCAGACAACAGCACACATCAGATAAGAGTGGGGCAGGAGGACAGACAGACAGACAGACAGACAGGCAGACAGGCAGGCAGGCAGGCAGGCAGGCAGGCAGGCAGGCAGGCGCTTACACACACACACACACACACACACACACACACACACACACACACACACACACACACACACACACACACACACACACACACACACACACACACACACACACACACTTTCAGACACCAAGGATTATGAGAAAATAGTAGGCAAGAAAACATGAAATATTTAGTAAGAAGATAAATATAAATGTAATCTGAACATTTTTGGCTCTGTTTTTTTAATTTTTTTGCCCTGAAATGTTTGTAAAATGCTGTTTGTGTATAATTAGTGTAACTGGTTGCATCTTTGTGTTGCAATCAGCCACAGCTGTTGAGGCCAGACACAAGTCATTTTTGAGTGGCTAGCACCACTCAAAAATAAAATCTAAGACATTCCACAAATGCTTGTTTAAACCAGAGTGTTTGTAAGTGGTTCTTAAAAATGTCCAGAGGTACAGATGTTTCCTCCCAGCTCTGAAGACCTGTGGAAGTGCATTGACCTTAGTCTTCATCCCGCCGGGGAACTTCACTTTTCGCGACACGTTGTGACCTTGTAGGTCTGCTATTTTCAAACATTTTAGTACTTTTACTTTCGGTACTTTAAGTACATTTTGATACCAATACATTTGTACTTTTACTCAAGTCAATTTTGAATTCCGGACTTTTACTTGTAACAGAGTACTTCTACATTGCAGTATTGATACTTTTACTTAAGTAAAACATTTGAGTACTTTTTCCACCACTGTGTCTGTTGATGATGATGGATGATGCGAGATGAATTCTTGACGTTGGAAATATTGCTTTAGGGCGCGCTCCCACCAAAACATGGTCGGCTAGCGTTAAACGCAGGTTCTGCGCGGCCACAGTTTTTTGCAGCCAGCGGATAAAAAAAAACGGGAGTGACGCGCCTGTCACTCACTTTCAGCACCCTCCCCGTAGCCCTCACCGCCTTCTGCCTTGAGCACCATGGTGCTTCCTGAGTCTTGAGACGGTCCGCCCGATTGGACAGAGGGGGAAAATCAGCTCCTGCCTCCACACAAACAAACAATAGTTTGAAATATATATATTTTAGGGCAAACGTGTGTAAGGATCACTGCTTGTCACTAACCTGTTTTAAATAAACTATTTTCCCTTTACACGATGCCTTGGATGAGTACAACAGGCTAAAGGACATGAAAAGGGTATGTAGGCCACATACTGCTACTACTTCTACAACTACTAATAGTATCAAAAGTATAAAGTACTCTTTATGCCATTTCTTGAACCGTTTCTTGAAAAGTACATTTTTTATTTCATTTCAAATGCATTTAGTTAAACTTTATGAACTTAAATACAAATACATTGGACATAAAAAAGACAATAGAATTTTAATACTAGACATTATGCTACTAATATAGAGTGAAGTATTTAAAGCTGGTCATGTTTGCATGTTAGGAATTGTAACACCTGAAATCAATATTATATCAGTATATCAGTCTGATATTAATGAAGGTGGGGGCCACATGTGGCCCCCGGGCTGCCAGTTGCCCATGTATGGGCTAGATCTTCATTTTCTGTCTTTGTACGGCGATGAGCCTGGAGGCGGCCTGCCTCTCTCCTCACTCTCTTTCAGCTCCGCCAGGGGAGGGAGGAGCATGTAGGGAGCCCGCCTCCAAGGGGAGGAGCATGGAGGGAGGCCACCTCCAGGGAGAGGAGTTTAATAAATGTACATACTAAGCAAAGGCATATTTTTACACCATTTGTATGATTTCATTGGGGTATTACATTTTTTGGCATTTCATTTGTTTTTTTGTATTTCTCTGTCAACATTCCGATCATAAATCATAAATGTATGGTTGAAAGTATGCAAAAATGTGCAAACATTAACATTTTGTAGAATGTTGTCGTAGATGGGGCACAGATGGAGTCTCATCCTCTGGAATGACGAAACATGCACACTTTATCCTAGCAAAGAAAAAGGCATAGGATTAGTGTTGTGTATAAATGCAGATAACCACTAAAGAAGCCCTATACTTCGTCGTAGGAGAAATTGCATTAACTTCAGATGTACAAGCTTGTAGATTGGCTATTCTTGCTATTTTTTGAGCATTAAGGAAAACATTATTTTCCGGCCTAAAAACATGCCCCAAAAAAGTAGGACAAAATGTCCTATCTTTATCTCCAAGATCACGACTGGTAAATTCTCCCAGGAAGCATACCTTTCTCTCACAGGCATCTGCTCGATAGTTTCAGGCAAAGGTCGACCAAAGGTCTCCGGAAGGAAGAGAGTGGCCAGGGCAGACAGAAGAGCCAGAGAACCCAGCAATAGATATGGTAGATACTTGTAGTATATACCTGCATATGGAGAAGAGCACATTTTAATGACTTAACAGTTTAGTATGCAGCATGTGCATGGGAGTTCATAAGTGTTGAAGTACCATAATACTTCTGTCAGGAAACGCCTAATTAATTAACTAATTGACTTGGTGGTACGCTTCTACTCTTGGGGATGCTCCCTGCAGCAGCACTACACAGGGTTCCCACACATTTATATATAATATAATATATAAATATACATATATATTTTCGACCCCCCCCCCAGTTAGAGCAGAATCTACACAGCTGGAGGCTGGGGTCGGAGGAGATCTTTTCCCACAGTAGCAACAGTACATTTGATGGGTCAGGAACGAACGATGGGATAAGCTTCGCTGCCATCAAGTATAAGTCAAACTATTCAAGAATGTAGATCTTAAACATCCCAACCCTTGACCTGTGTCATTTGATGGTTGTCTGCACCATTTCTGTGCCAGTAACTCACTTCGGAAGTATCTGTTCAGATGCAATAGTAGTTATTACTACTAATAGTAATAAATATTACTCTATATGGACAGAAACTTACTCAGTTGCATGACATAAGGAGCAAGGATACCGCCCAGTCTGGAAACCATGGCACAGGTGCCAACAGCTGTGTTTCTGATGACTGTTGGGTACAGCTCTCCGGTGTAGGCGAAAATCGTTTGGAAACTGGTGGAAATGCACAATTTACCCAGCATCTCCAGTGCTATGGACAGGTCAGGTAGACCTAAGCAAACAGAAGAATAGAAGAGAATAAAGTAGAATAGATGCATGTATCTATCTATTTAGATATGTTGTACAGTATGTGTGTGTGTGTATATTTATGCATGTATGTATTTGTGTACATACATATGCATGCAAGTGTTTGAATATATCCAAAACACGCACACACGCACACGCACACGCACACGCACACGCACACGCACACGCACACGCACACGCAACTCTGACTGGCATTGGTTTTATTTGGCATTAATGCCAAGTTAGCCACTCTTGGAGCCTGGCCTTCGTCCTTTAGATAAGATTACGTCCCAAAGTGGTATGGAATGCTGTTAAGGATGACATTTTGTTTCATCTTTAGACTGAGAAGGAGTAGTCTTGTAACTTCCAAGATTCATTAGTTTCCTATGATAAAGTCCCTACAGCAGTGTTGATTTCGTCGACTAAAACTATGATGAAAAATGTTCGTTGACTACCTTTTTTCACTGACGAAAACTAAATAAAAGCAAAATAAAAACTAAGCTACGACGACTAAAACTAAGACTAAATATATTGACAATTTCATCAACAACTAAAAACTAGACTAAAATGTTAGGGAGGGACAAGTGGAGAAGAGATCCAGTAGATCTAAAAGACAAGTCATTTTATGTTTGGTTGCGCCCGGGTGTTGCGCTCTAAAAATAGCAGATCTACAAGCTCACAACGCGTCGTGCTGCGACGCGTTGTGAGCTTGTAGATCGTCTGTTTTCAGCATGTAACAAGTGTAAAAGCAGCCATTATGACGCCATCAAGGCAACGCCAAAATACATTTTAGTCGACTAAATCAACTGTCGATTTAGTCGACTAAAATCTCATGATATTTAGTCGACTAAAACTAGACAAAAAATAAAACCTTTCAGATGATTAAATTATGACTCAAACTAAATGGAATTTGATTCAAAAGACTATGACTAAAACGAAAACAAAATTTGTTGTCAAAATCAACACTGGCACCTGATTCGGATGATATCAATGCATTGAATGGGAGATTATCACGTTTTATCAGACCATTGAATGGGCGAAGTAGGCGACCTACTTACCTACCCGTGATTTATCAGACCATTCATTGGGTGTTATCAAGACATACTGACCTACCAACGGAGATGACTTAAATAGTTCAGTTTCGGTTTTGGTTGTTTTGGTTTCGGACCATGACGGAGGCGCGCAGTCTCAGGCGAGCTGGAGCCCCGCGAAGGACCACCGAGGGAGCTAAAGCGACCGAGTTACCGTCCTGAGCGGTGCGACGCTCGCCTAAGCCTACTCAGCGCCGTTGGAGTTATGTACCGATAGGCACAGAATCGTAAATATTGTTGTGGGGACTGCTCCGCCTCCAAATTAGGTCAGTAGCTCCTGATTACGCCCAATGAATGGTCTGACAAATCGCGGGTAGGTCCGTGTATCGCCTACTCGTCACCTACTGGCCCATTCAATGGTCTGATAAAACGTGATAATCTCCCATTCAATGCATTGATAGCATTCGAAGCCGGTGACACTGGTCCCTACAGCCACCTTGTGGCACCAGCTGAATGCAGTACAGCATTCCTCCTCCGAGCACCATGCTGAGCGCCACGGTCAGCCGCCTGGGAAGATACTGCAGCGCCAGCCAGCTGGAGACGGACGCCGGCACCCCCACGGCCGCCGAGATGAAACAGTTGAGAAAGCGGTCGCCGTGGAGACGGGATGTGTTCAGCGACAGGCCAAAGAAGCCACTGTTTATAGTGAACCTGGGAGGAGGGACACGCGCACGCACACACACACACACACACACACACACACACACACACACACACACACACACACACACACAGATCAGGGGTCTTCAACAGGGGGTCCGGGACCCCTAGGGGGTCCTCAGAGCTACTATAGGGGGTCCGCCAAATCTTTGTGTGATAGTATTTCGTTTTTTACATTAACCACTTGAATCCTAGAATTCCTTTTCTGAGGGGAACATTAGCCGAAAATAGCCGATCTACAAGCTCTCAACGCCTCGCAGCTATTTTTGGCAAAGAGGTATGCTGTAGAGGGAAAAAAGAGCAGACTAAGTAAAAAAAAAACTTTAAAAATCTGAAACACAATTTTATACAATATAGAGTAGGGGGTCCCTGCTTCATCTCTCTCTCAGCTAGGGGGTCCTTGGCCTGTTGAAGACCCCTGCTATAGATGGATGGCCAGATTGATAGATAGGTACATGCATGACCATGCGGCCCCCACCTTCACTTAATGCGGCCCGCAGGTTGATAACGGAATACTGATATATTATTGATTTTAGCTGTTACAATTGCAAACATGACCCGCTTTAATGACTTCAGTCTATATTAGTAGCTTAATGACTGGTATTAAAATTCTATTGTCTTTTTTATGTCCAATGTATTTGTATTTAAGTTTAAGTTAAAGGACGACTTCACCCATTTTCAACCTATCTTCATATAATGGGTCCTCACTAATGCTCATTGCTCATGATTAAATTCTTTAAAAAAAATCTACTTGGTCTGTGTCTCATAGGAGGGCTGTGGACAGTCCAGAAACCTGTCTACCAGTGACATCATCGTTAGGCAGGATTTGTTTTCCCAAAAAGATAATCATTTTTTGATTCAGATTTTTATTAAGGCGAGAACAATGGGATCTATTATTGCATTGCAACTTTCCAGGAATACAAAGCCTGCTGTTTCTATTAGCTTGGATTCCCAATCGATGATGTCACTGGTAGATGGGTTTCTGAACTGTCTTCTACAGCCATCCTCTGAGACACAGACTGATTAGAAAAAAATGGTATCATTATATCATGAGCATTAGTGAGGACCTATTATATCAAGATAGGTTGAAAATGGGTGAGACCTCAAAATTGTATTTAAGTACTGTACTTGAGTAAATGTACTTACTTTACACCACTACGTCTATGTGTCTTAAGACATGCAAAAGAAGCACATACTTATAGATACTCATCGGGATCCCTAGCAAGAGCCTCCAAAGGCTCCAATACATCCAAAACAGCGCTGCTAGGGTCCTGATGAGAGTGCGAAAATATGACCATATCACACCCATCCTCCGCTCACTTCACTGGCTCCCCATCTCCTTCAGGACCGAATACAAGATTTCCCTTCTCACCCATCAGTGCATTTACGGCAACGCCCCCCCCCTACCTCAAAGAACTCCTCACCCCAAAACCTGCCACACGAAGCCTCCGCTCCAACAACACCAACCTTCTTGTTGTGCCTGACACCAACCTCCGCACCATGGGCGACCGGGCCTTCTGCCACACAGCCCCTTGTCTGTGGTATGCCCTCCCAGACCACCTGAGAGCGCCACAGTCCACTGATGCTTTTAAAAATGGACCTACCTTTTAAAAAAAGCATTTTTCTAACTTTTCACTGACTTTGATTGTTTTTCGTATGAGTTTTAAATTCTAAATGTTGGCCCTCTTAGTTTAGCCTGGTTGGGTCTTTTAAAATTGTTTTGTTGCCTATGCTGCTTTTATGCTCTGCTTTTAATCTGTAGCACTCTGAGATTCGTGAGAATGTAAAGTGCGTTATAAATAAAATGTATTATTATTATTATTATTATTATTATAATAGACATATACCCTTCCACAGTATGTGTGATAAGGTGAGTGTGGATACTCACCACACTAGGAAGAGTATGAGTGTTGTGTTTCTGGTTCTGGTGAACCTTAGCAGGTCTAGAACGCTGTGGCGCTTCACTGGCTCGCATCTGTCTTTTGCCATGTCACTCTGCAGCGGTGGTGTAAAAAGTACTCAAATGTTTTACTTCAGTAAAAGTATCAATACTACTATGTAGAAATATGTTCTGTAAACGTTCGGAATTCTAAATTTGCTTGAGTAAAAGTACAAAAGTATTGGCATCAAAATGTACTTAAAGTACCAAAAGTAAAACTACTCATTATGTAGAATGTCCCATTTCAAGTTTTCAAAATGTATAAGAAATCTTTTGAAAACAGCCGAAATATATATAGGGCTTAAGTGGTTAATGTTATGTTTAGTAAAAACAATCTAAATCTAAAAAGTAACGAGTAACTAAAATTTTCAAATGATTGTAGTGGAGTAAAAGAACAATATTTTCCTCTGAGATGTAGTGGAGTAAAAGTAAAAGTATTGCAAATTGGAAATACTCCAGTAAAGTAAAAATACCTCAACATTTTACAGTACTTAAGTAAATGTACTTAGTTACATCTCACCACTGCTCTGCAGGACACAAAGCATCAGTTCATTGTGTATTCTCCCTCCATGCCAAAATGTTATGCGTTTATGGCTGTCATCAAAGACAAATTTGAATCAATATAATGGTCGCTGTCTATTTCTGAACATAATGTTAGATGTATAGCAGGGCCCTTTATACTGTATTCACCTTTCGGCTTTAGTATTCACCTTTAGGCTTCACGCCTTGCACTCCAAAACGTCTGTGCTCAATGCTTTTTGAAGTATTTTTGGTGACACCTCAGGTAGCTACGCGGTCATTACAGCATCTGTTAGAAATGCGATTCCCAGTGTTGGGGCCAGAAAATTGGGATTACAAATAGTATTTTATAGTGTTTAGGGAAGTGGTCACACAACACATTTATGTGGAATGGTTATTGTGAAAAATATGCAAGTGAAGAATTATATATATATTAGAAATACATGTAATTGAAAAGGTTAAACAGTATGGCTATGACTTAAAAGTCAACTTACATCATAACCTTCAAGGATGACCTTCGGAGCCTCTACGTGGTTCTTCTTAGCAGCTTCTCTCAGTACGGCCTCAGCCTCCTCTATTCTTCCCTGAGAGATCAGCCATCGAGGAGACTCTGGGATGAACCTGCCTCGCAGGTGGGAGAGAGAAGGTCCACGCTTTGGTTATGGAACACATGTAGAAAGAGGTTCACGCTCAAACAGTCGGAAGGGCTTCACCTCAAAAGCAATTCATGGTCCCATACAGGTGATTACAGCATACAGAAAATATCATCCTTTTAAAATGTAATAATTTTGAGAGAAAAAGACGTCTCCAAAAAACTTAAATAACCGTCAAATCTATACTGAAAATGTTACGTTATAATTTAGTCATTAAGCAGATGCTCTTATCCAGAGGAAGTGCACAAGTGTGTATGCAGTTTCAATGTAGTGCTTCAAAGAAGGATACCAGTTAAACGTGACTGATATTGTACTTCTAACGCGTGAGGGGGCCGTGTTTTTTTTAAATTCATTTTGTAATAATTGATTTGGAAAATGGACAAATAAATAGAATAAAATAAATGAAAAGCAAGTCATTGAAAGAACACGCCCCCTCACACATTAGAAGGACAATCAGTCACCAGAACCAAGGACGGGTGTTTTCAATGAATCCATCATGGTTAAAATAGAGTTACAATGGATTTGTATAGGAAGGGGGCGTGTCAGATAAAATGAATATCAAATATCTAAATATACTGAATAAAGCAACTTCTGGGTGCTCACAAAAGCCTGAGTAGACGTAAAAAATGACCCCAAACATGTTTGAAAGTGAAATATCCCTTTAAGGATTCAGTGCCTGTTATTTTTCTCCTGAAAAATGAAATAAAAAGTTATAAAATAAGTAAATAAATAAAATAAAAAACCCTCAGAATTTGAATTAATAAAAGAATGAAATAAATATTTGCATCTATACTACAGTGAGCTGTCACAGGTAATAGTGATAATATTAAGACCCCAATATTATGAGTTTAAAAAAAAAAACTGGCTCAGTAGTGATGCTTCTTCTTCAATTGTCCTAGCCTTGACGACCTTGCTGGATTATGCAAAGGCTATAATGTTATATAAATAGCATGTTATGTAGACAGATGCCAGGTCATTGTTGGCCTGGCATCCTATAGTGTACAGTTTCAATGTACAGGCTGATGATAGGTTCTTGGTTTACGTATGTATTAGTTAGTATTAGATTATTGGTTTACTTATGTATTATTTTATTATTAGATTACTATTTTTATGCATTTGATGTATTATGTGTATTATTATGTATTATCTTGTGTCCTTGCTTACTGTAAATCACTCTGGATTAAGAGCGTCTGCTAAATGCCAAGAACTGTAAACTGTAAACAATGACTGCAACTCACCACCAGAGGGGGATGTAGAGCAGGCCTGGCAGAGCTAAAGCCAGCAGAAGGTACTTATAGTCTCTTATGAAATAAGCAAAGAGAGGCAGCATCATGTAGCCAGCACCAAAGAACAGGTTCATTCCCAGAGACAAAAACAGGACACGCACGTTTCCTGTCAAGATCTCAGTACCTGAAGGGAAGCAGAGGGAGAGAAATACACCAAAAATAAAACACCTTTATCGGTTAGAGCTCCTCCGAGTTCCACAGATTTCCACAAACCTAGAGTCCTAGACACTTCATTTCGCAATAATGTCGATATGCACAAACACATTTACTCAAGTACTGTACTTAAGTAGAATTCTTTGGTATTTTTTACTTTACTGGCGTATTTCCAATTTTCAGTACTTTCACTTCTACTCCACTACATCTCAGAGGCAAATATTATACTTTTACTCCAATACGATTATTTGAAAACGTTAGTTAATAGTTACTTTGTAGATTTTGATTATTAGCTCACAAGATCGTGTATTTTCAAAAGATTTGCATACATTTTATACATTTGAAAACTTGTGAAAAAAGGACATTGCTGCATGATGAGCACTTTCTACTTTTGGTACTACAAGTACATTTTGATACCAATACTTTTGTACTTTTACTCAAGTGAATTTTGAATTCCGGCTACATTGCAGGATTGATACTTTTACTTAAGTAAAACATTTGAGTACTTTTTTCCACCACTGTCAACACGTGTGAGTAGTTGTTGCATACCTATGACAAAAGCACAAATATGGTTGGAGTTCTGGCCCAAAGCAACGATGAAGAAGAGGATAGCGAACACCGTCCACGAGGGAGAGAAGATTTCCACAAAGGTAAAGAGTGTCTGGACGGCCATGTTTGCAAACATGATGGGCTTTCTTCCAAACCTTTTAAAAAAACCAAAAAGGAGACAAAATTAGCCAACATGTATTTTGTTTCTCTTTCCTTTGCAATTTACAATTTACATGTTAGCAGTGGTGGCATCGCGACGCGTTGTGAGCTTGTAGATCTGCTATTTTCAAACATTTTAGTACTTTTACTTTTGGTACTTTAAGTACATTTCGATGCCAATACGTACTTTTACTCAAGTACATTTTGAATTCCGGACTTTTAATTGTAACAGAGTACTTCTACATTGCGGTATTGATACTTTTACTTAAGTAAAACATTTGATTACCTTTTCCACCACTGACAATAACCAACATACATCCATGAAGTACGGTGCCACTGCTAAAACTCTCAAAAAACTTCAATATGTCCAAAACTCTGCTGCCCGCCTCCTCACCAGAACCCCAGTACTCCATGACCTTCATTGGCTCCCAGTTAAACACAGAATTGATTTCAAAATACTCATCACCACCTACAAAGCCCTCAATAACCTGGCCCCCCGCTACCTCTCTGACCTCCTCCAATGCCACGCACCCTCCCGCTCCCTCAGGTCCGGCGACGCAAACCTCCTGGACTTCCCCAAAAAAATAAAGAAAAACGCACCTGGGGTGACAGGGCATTTTCAGTTGCGGCCCCCACCCTTTGGAATCCACTCCCACCTCACATCAAAGCTGCCCCCACTCTTGCCGTGTTCAAAGCCTCCCTCAAAACCCACCTCTTTAGACTTGCTTTCCCTGCCTAAACCTAACCTCACTTTCTTCCCCTAAGTCTTAGCCTTGTTTTAGCCTTTTTAATGTTTTCTTTTGTTTTTCTTTTCTCCTAATAAAATTGTTTTTAAGCTGTTTTGTAAAGCGACTTTGGGTACTAGAAAAGCGCAATATAAGTCTGATGTATTATTGTTATTATTATTATTATCTGGATCATTTAATCAAAAGAGGCCTTTGAGCAGTTATAACAATAAAAATAAAAAGTTGTCATTCTACTAAAACATCATGTAGAAGTGGTACTTTCACCCAACATACACGTTCACGGATACAAAAAAAGTCATTTTATTTTTAAAAGGCCAGCCATACACATCTGGACAAACGGTCAAACTGTTAGTTATTATTGGTGGATTATAAACCAGATAGACCAATGATAACACAGGATAACTGACTAGGTCAAATCACATAACCATGACCATGACTCCTTATGTCACACATGGACAGTTATCGGTGTACATTTACTTGAGTACTGCACTTAACATTGAGACCTGAAGCCGATGTCTCCTAAATCTCAACAGTATTCTGAAAAACATATGTTTCTATATCAGTGGTGCTCAATCTTTTTCATGTCAAGGACCCCCAAAATTGTATGTATTTGGCTGCGGACCCCCATCAAAATATGTTGTTCCAGGGACCCCCCCCCCCCCAGAAAAATCTTCGCTTTAAAAATATATATATTCAAAGATTTGCACACATTTTCAAGATTTTTCAAAAATAGCAGATCTACAAGCTCGTAGCGCAGCACTCGGTGCCGCGCTATGAGCTTGTATATCTGCTATTTTTGAATAGCCCAAAGTGTAAAATAATGCTTTTTAGCTCAAATCTAAAAATGACAGGTTCCAGGTCTCAATGGGTTAAGTACATTTTATGAGTATCTGTATCTATGAGTATTTTTTTTGGTATACTTTTTTGATTGCTTTCACTCCACTACATTTAAAAGACACATATTTTACTTTTGACCCCACTGCAACTCTGTAGGAAGGCTGTGAAGTACTCGTTCATTTCAGGCCATTTCCCCACAAGCCTGAAGAGACGGAGCGTCATGGGTCATTATTAAATAATCATGCCATGGGGTTTTCAAATACCTGTCTGAGATCTGTCCAGAGAAGAAGGATCCACACAGAACTCCCAGGAAGTACACTGAGGAGGTGAACGGTTGTTTCCACTGGTTGCTGCATACCAGGTCAAACTGCAGGTTGAGAATTTACAGAAAAGGAAGATTGACACTTCCGGGCGCACCTTTGGTTCAAAATAAAATCGTATTCACTAAAGTTATGGATTGTGTAGTGTTAACTTGAAAGTGTATAAATAAATAAAGTGTGTACATTTCTACATTGCAGTATTGATACTTTTACTTAAGTAAATAATGTGAGTACTTATTCCACCACTGACGCACGCACGCACGCACGCACTGACCTCCGTGACGATGGTGGACTGGTAGATGTCTTGGCTGTAGCTCCATCCGTCCACACAGCTCTCCTGTCTCAGTTCAGTGAGGTTCACGTCCCGACCGGGGATGTAGCCCAGAGCGGACAGGTTCCTGACCTCGTCCAGTCTGTACCGGTGGCATCGGCTCTGCTCCTCCTGTCCGTTCACCACCTGGTCAAATATAATAACCTCCATTACAGTGCAATTAGCCGTGTGTACCCCTGCCCGACCACTTTGGTCTGCCGCCTCGGGGCGACTGGTTGCCCCGTCGCTCAGTGGTCCTTCTGGTCGAACTATACGGTCACGGCTTTTTTCTGTTCAGGCCCCACAGTGGTGGAATGAACTCCCCACTGATGTCAGGACAGGGGGGGGGGGGGGGGGCCGGGGGGTACCATCATTTTAACCCCTTTATCCATATTTTGTACTTTGGCTATTCAAAAATAGCAGATATACAAGCTCATAGAGCTCCACGATATGAGCTTGTAGATCTGCTATTTTTTTTTAAAATCGTGAACATTTGTGCAAATCTATGAATACATATTTTTCAAAGCGAACATTTGTACTCAAATCTTTGCTTCTGGGGGTCGTCAGGTTTTCACCCGTGGTGAAAACCTGACGACGTTGCTCGATTTAGGTCTCTGGAAAGCCACAGCACATCTGCCCAGGATGTGGCAAAGGGGCCCTGCCGATGTCTTCGCTTATCTCATCTGATGAACTTTTGCTGCACTTATGCTGCACTTCACTCACTTACACATATAGGCAAAATTTATTTGTGTAATAGCTACGCCCATACGAGACCGCCTCGATGGGCTGTCCAACACTAATTCTGTCAATGTATATATGTGACTGCTTGTGTTTCAATAAATGAGAACATGTTAACTTGGACGCTTGTTTGAGACTTAATGTGTTCCCGATGCATTGCTCTTCTTCTATGCTGCTATAACTGAGACATCACCTTGTATTTTCAATGAACTTCTCTCATCCACATCATCTGACCAGACTTTGAATGACCTAGAGAATAAAATTATTACAGCGGCCAAATACAGTACACATCCTTTTGTCCTTGACATGAAAAAGGTTGAGAACCACTGTGGTAAAGAACAATACACCGGCGTCATGGCGCTCACCTCTACCGGGATGATGGCCGTGCGCCACTCTGCAGTCAGGTTGACATCCGGAACCAGGCAGTGGTGGCGGGGGGTGTCGGCCAGGAAGATGACAGAGAACGCACTGAGGCCACTGGAAACGGTGCTGGCACAGAGCAGGAAGAACACGGTCTGCTGGAAGCGGCCCCACCGTCCAAGGAAGGCCGTGGCCTCCTCGTAGTCCTTCATGGCCAAAGACCCAGGAGTCTGAGAATCAAAGAGAATCAAGATTCAAGACCTTCTCATAACCCCTCATAGTCCCAGGCCCAGGAATCTCCTATTTTTTTCTGCCGCCAAAAACAATACGTAACACCTTACTGGTTTAATGTATTACTCCTCTATACAGTACTTCTGTAGATAGACTTTGATCCACGATCTGCTGTCTATTTCTAGAAGTGGTGTAAAGTAACTAAGTACATTTACTCAAGTACTGTACTTAAGTAGAATTTTGAGGTACTTTTTCCTTTCCTGGAGTATTTCTAATTGTCTATACTTTTACTTCTACTTCACTACATCTCAGAGGCAAATATTGTACTTTTACTTTGAAAACTGTAGTTACTAGTTACTAGCCCCATTTTATACCTGGGCTATTTGAAAATATTGTGAGCTTGTGGATCTTGTGGATTGTGGATGTGGAACATTTTAGTGCTTTTACTTTTGGTACTTTAAGTACATTTGGATACCAATACTTTTGTACTTTTACTCAAGTCATTTTTTCCACCATTACTAGTGGCAGAGATACAGATAGCTATACCTGCTGAAAATCCAGTTGTAACACTGACATTTAGCAATAGTGCCTGTACTGCCTGTGGAATGTATGTATTTTGGCCCAGCTAGGGCCCACGCAAAAACATGATAAGTGTGCAGTAAAATAAGTAGGGCATGTATTCCCAACTTGGATTGTTTCTGACTGCATCGTTCTCGTGTAGGCCAGCACAACGGGCAGTTTAAATTTCAGAAACAACCCTACATGCAAGTGCTACTGTATGAATATACAGTATAGTCACAAATATTGCATGGAATTGTACTTGGAATGTATTAAACAGCTTTCCTTAAAATTTTGTCAAGCTAAGTATACAAGGGGGGGAGAGAGGGGAGAGAGAGAGGTTGGAGAGAGAGGGAGAGAGGGGGGGGAGTGGGGGGGAGAGTGGGAGAGAGAGTGAGGGGGGAGAGAGATAGAGATGGGGAGAGATTGAGGGGGAGAGAGTGAGAGAGAGTGAGGGGGAGAGAGTCATAGAGAGAGGGTGAGTGAGGGGGAGAGAGAGATGGAACAATCTGTGTTAATGTGTGGTTAATTTATATATTGTGCTTGTACACATCTCCATCAAAATGCAATGAAAAGTGACAAGCGGATCAGCCATACAGCAGCCGTCTGCAAAAAGTTGGTGTGCCACTTCTCACACAGCTGGAAAAAGAGGGTGCAGGCACTTGAGAAGGCCCAGAAGCACTTCCAGTTCACTGAGTGGCAAACTCGATGCGGATCCAGGCTGCTCATGATTGACAGGATCCTGGAGCAGAAGAAAGCACTGGCAGATGTCCAGAATTTTAGAAGTGGGGGGGGAGCGCACCTGTGAAGCCGTGCGCCTGCCCCTGCTGTTAAATGAGATGATATTAACTGTATAAACCCCACAGGGTTTTCTATATCTCACCTGCACAACCCAATATTATGCTGTTGTTACAAATGTGTTGCTTTTAAATGTGCCACAGCACCAGTTGAACCCACTGCTGCCATAGAAGCTGACCTGAACACTGGTCACGCCGCTTGACAATGAAGAGGACCCGCTTCTGTGGTGGAATAAACACCAGGTGAACTTTCCCTGGCTCAGTCAGCAACATGGCAAGACAATATTTGTGTGTGCCAGCCACCAGCTCTCCCTCGGAGAGAGTCTTCCGCACGGGGGACAATATTGTAAGTTGTGAGAGATCCTGTCTGAAGCCAGAAATGGTTAATCAGCTGGTGTTCCTTGCAAAGAATATCTAGAAGTCGTGCACACAAATATTAATGCACAGGGTGGCCAGAGATGGTGAAACAAGAGGGATGGGACTTGAGACTGAGAGACTTTGACTGCTGGATTGTACGAGGTGGTGGGAGCGTGTGCACTGACTGTGTGCACATGGGGTGATCACTGCCTGTGCCTGCCTCCTGTGAATCGTTTTACTTTTATTTTTGTTTAATCTATTTTTATGCACACATTCATATAGTACCAAGACGCACCTACCTCTATTCTGAATGTGTAAATGGAAAGATTGTTTACTTACGCTGTCCAATGTTTACATACACTCACCAATACAATAAGAGGTACTACTGATTCTCTATAGTATGTTGGACTGTTGCACTAATGTTCTGATGAGTAAAATAGTTAAGTAACTATATATTTATGCTGTTTTTTGAAGACTGCAAGCACTTGCACTGTTGTTGTTAGTTACTCTATTGTCAAAGAAGAGCTGCAGTATCTTTGATCTTTCTTATCTAAATGCAGGCTAAGATAGTGATTGGTCTTTTATGATCAATAAAATATGAATTTCCTATATACATTTTGGAATAGGATATTCCGTTTTTGTAAAACAATGCTTAGCATTGTTAGATGTAAAATACTGTTGAATAATTGTCAAAGCAGAGCTGCAGCAAAATGTTTGATTACAGTATGTTCATGTTGATTGACACGTTTGACAGTGATTGGTCTGTTCTGGTCAATAACACTGCACTTTTCCACGTCCATTTGGTAATTATTATGCAGTTTCTTCTTTAAAGAAATGCTTAGTTTTCACTGTTTCTACAGTTAAAATATAAAATAATAATAGTCATATTGTATCGTATCGATAGAGATATCTTGCATATATATCGAGATATACATTTTTGTCCATATCGTGCAGCCCTAGTGTGCGTATGTGCTATGCATGTAACTCAAACATGTCTATAGGAGGAAAGCAGGGAAATGGTATATACGGCGGGGGTTTGAGGATGTTTGTCATAAATCATACCTGTCACAATGTTCTACCCTGGCTGTAATAAGTACTTCATGTCCTGTACGTCGTTGCTGGTGAGGCCTTCGGCTAAAGACAGTGTGTGTGTGTGTGTATACCATACATGGGCAACTGGCGGCCCGGGGGCCACATGCGGCCCCACCTTCACTTAATGCGGCCCTTAGGTTAATATAGGAGTACTGATATATTACTGCTGTTACAGCTGTTACAATTCCAAACATACAAACATGACCCGCTTTAATTACTTCAGTCTATATTATAGTAGCTTAACGACTAGTATTTAAAAAAAAAATCAGGATTCCAATCAAAAAATAGCAAAAATAGCAGATCTACAAGCTCAAAATGCGTCACCCTGCGACGCGTTTTGAGCTTGTAGATCCGCTATTTTATGCAAATATATTTAGTGTTGAGGGAAAAAACGAGGGATTAATTATTTAAGGATTAAAACAGAAGGAGAGGGTTCATAAAAAATGTAATATCATCACCCACACACCAAGCTTATGCATACATAAACTTCTCAAATAGAAAGAGTGCTTTATCAACCGTTTGTTGAAAAAAAATTAAATGTAAATCCTCTTCAGACCCAAGCTCTTGTTTGGTATGCATTTTCTATGTCTCTTTGCTATTTGGACGTATTGGGACCTGGAGTATAAAAACTAAGCATTGTCTTTTGAAATACGGGGATCCGGTCTTAGTACAAAAGTATAAAAGTATTGGTATCAAAATGTACTTAAAGTAGGGTAAGTGATTTACTTTTGTTAAAATAAGTGTTAAATAGCTCTATATTGTGATAGTACTCACTGCTATAGAGTGTTTGTTCAATAAAAGGAGTCTCCCATGGTTCTCCAGCTCTTTATTAAACAGAAAAAGCATTTTCAGTGCCCTCTCCTGATTGACTTAAATGTTGTCACCTACCTGAAAATGTACTATATTCTGTTTACTAAAGAGCTGGAGAGACCCCTGTGACCGAACAAACACTCTGTAGCAATGATTACTGTCAGAATATAGTACTTTAAAAGTATAGTATAAAGTACTCATTATGCAAAATGTCCCTTTTCACAAGTTTTCAAATGTATACAAATCTTTTGAAAATAGCAGATCTACAAGCTCACAACAACAACAACATGGACAATACAACAACAATGAAATGAAGTTGAGACGCTCACCTGTCAGGTATAAGGCTCTGGGTGGCGTCGTAACGTGTGGCACAGCCTGCTGTGACAGTGAACTGTTTCAACTGAAACTCAGTGATCTGATGAGACTGACAGACAGTAATCAGTGAAGCCACAACTTGTTGGGTTCTGCTCAGTCAGCTTATAGAGAGTATGCACATGCGTCACTTTGCCACCAGGACACACACCCCTCATCTAGACTGAGAGGCAAAACATTGAGCAGCATGGAGCATTGGAGTTTGGAAGCACTCGTTTGCACACAATGCAGGAGGCAGCAGGACGTTGCGTTATTGAAAACGAGCGCTTCCAAACTCTAACACTTACAAAAATAATCACCTGCACGGAAGTTATTGACAGAAAGTAGCTCATATATGTCTACGGTGGATTTTTATGAAACACATACCTTACATCTCTTCTCCGAAAAATAGCCAATCAACAGCAGTACGCTTGTAGATCGGCTGTTTTCGGGGAACAGCCCATACCATGTGTTATCATAGAAAATGACTACAGTTCTGAATGCCTTTACATTCAGTGCATCTGCTACAAGTAGAAAAAAAGTGGCTGTGTAAGTAACTTTCAAGTACAGGAAAATGTTAATTATAAGCCATTGGCAAGGCAAAAATGACTCCTTCAGGGTGACCCAGGTTCTATCTAGAGTAGACCAACAGGTTTTCGTGCAACGACTACAGCATACAGACGCATACAGAAGCTTCTCTAGAAAGACTTTACAAGTGAAATATACATTTACAAATGAAACACAATACACGTGAAGCCAGACAGGGTAACGATGCCCCGTTTTCAGTCATTTGTTATTAAAACACAGTGAGTCGGGTAGACAGCCTGTTTGTAAATGTTGAGAAGCTAACAGCCTGAGCTACTATGTGGCGATGACCACATTACCTATCTCTAAAAAAAAAACACCCAATCTACAAAAATTCACTATGGAAGCTATTAAATGTATAATAGCGTGTTCCTTCAATAAGGTACTGCATCAGGTGTAGTCATGTAAGTGGTGGTAGCAGTTCGAAATCATCTTCTGTCCATTCTGTGTGTTCATACGGGCTCTATGTACTGTAGTCGGCAAAGAAGTTAATGTATACAAACACAGACCACCGTCATCTAATGTCACTCTCTAGTCTTAAGCACGTTGGCACGCACTATAGCAGTGGTTCTCAACCTTTTCAGGCCGCGACCCCCCAAAATAATCAAATTTGAACTGGGGACCCCCCTCACTTGTTTGACTCGGTTCCACAGATACATACAGTATTGTGAAAATAGCAGATCTACAAGCTCACAACGCCTCGCAACGCGAGGCGTTGTGAGCTTGCAGATCGGCTATTTTCAGACTTTTTGCCTATTTCTTATATTACTTGACAATTTGGCCAATATTTGACCAGTTTTTGTGTAGTTTGTTGATTACTTTTGATGCAGCAGTAGTCTTATTTCTTTCTCTTTTTGTAGGTATTAAAAAGGTCGTAAAAGTCCTTAGATTGTCACTTCACTGTTATCTGGGGACCCCCAAAAATCATGTGGGGCCCACATGTTGAGAACCACTGCACTATAGGGTTGAAGTGGTTAATGTATATGAATATGTATATTCAAAATATTTCTAAGTAACTAATAACTAAAGTTTTCATATGATTGTAATGGAGTAAAAGTACAATATTTGCCTCTGAGATGCAGTGGAGTAGAAGTGAAAGTACTGCATATTGAAAATACTCCAGTAAAGTAAAAAAATACCCAAAAATTGTACTTAAGTACAGAACTTGAGTAAATGTACTTACACCACTGCATACCCTGATGATAATGGGTTGGCAAATGGTTAAACAAGGCCTTCTATAAGGTTTGAATATATCACTAAGTCTTGCGATGCATGAAGCATTGTACTGTCCTCGCTATGTGTACATTAGTGTACATAGTTAGACAGTCAGCCAAACTCCTTTAAAAAATGACATGGGAGTCAGGAAATAGCATCCTGTGTTTTATTGTCACACTTGTACTTCAGGAAATGGAGTAAAACTATGAAAAAGAAAGAAAAAGACAGGCTGTAACTAACAACAAACAAACAAACAAACAAGCAGGTGAACACACTGAGGTAATCTACACACAGAGAATGTAAAATAAATCAATTATGCATGAAATACACAAATCAGAAACTACATTCTCCTGTCAGAAGAAAAGGAACAGATGCCACTTACAGACAAAGCCTGTTGACAGCTCAACAAGAGATGATGAAAAGAGGAATATCAGAGCACACGTATAATGAAGAGCACATTTACACCTGTGTGCTTCTCCTAATCAGGACAATACAGTACACCTGTTGTATAAAATAAATTGAAGGGCCAGTAGGTGGCTCTGGCAACACTTGCCATTAGAGGGCAGAACAAGCATGATACTTGAGGTGGAAAAGTACCGTTGCTCTAAAATAATCAAAATAATTATGCAAAAAAGTGGCTGAAGACATTAGTTTCAGTCAGGGACGGATTATGGCTTGGGCAAAGTGTGCACGTGCACAGGGCCCTGAGCCAATGGGGGGCCTTGGATTTAATAGGCTTTTAAAAAAATATATATAATATATATAATATATATATATATATACCCTAACCCTAACCCTAAAACCGAAATAAAGTAACCAAAAAACGCCCCAAAACGCCCAATATAACCGCAATAACCGCAAAAAAAGGGGGGGGGGGGTTCGTTGCGATTTTGTGCACAGGGCCCATTTCCACTTTAATCCGTCTATGGTTTCAGTTCCCTGTATTGACATGACAGGTGAGAGTTTCAGAAGGGGGAGGAAGTTGACATTTAACGGGACGGGACGCGACGCGGCATAACCCCACGTTTGCAACTACTTTCGCCTGCGCACTTCACCGGCTATGGACTAGTGTACTTAAAGTACCAAAAGTAAAAGTACTCGTTATGCAGAATGTCCCAAGTTAAAAAAAAAAATCTTTTGAAAATAGTAGATACAAGCTCACAATGCGTCGCAACACGACGCATTGTGAGCTTGTAAATCGGCTATTTTCAAATGGCCGAAATGTATATAGGGCTCTATGTTTTGTCATTTTAAGCCCTATGAATGTTCTGACAGTCCAGAGGTGTTTGCCAAAAGCAGAGAGTGCAACCGCCACCTGCTGAGCTCACAGAGGCCCCGAAAAGTACATCTGTCACACATGTAACATATGGATGTTTGCCAAAAGCAGAGAGCGCAACAACCACCTGCTGGCTCACAGAGGCCCCGGAAAGTACATCTGTCACACATGAAACATGGATACACAGGTTTATTATTACACATGTAATAATAATAATACAAATCTACATATTACAATTACAATATTTGCTTTTGCAACACAGTCTCACTCCCAAGAAGGCAATGGGAGTGAGCCTGCGTTGTTTTTGTTGTTTTTAATCATTCGAATGTTTCATGCTGTGTTTTTATTTCTGTTTGTATGTAAACCACTTTGTGAGTTCTCTCTGTGAGAAGTGCCATACAAATAAAATGTACTTACTTACTTCACCACACAACACGTTCATAAGAATTGTTGAACATGTTTCACCAGGCACTCATTTGTTAATGAGGTAATCAAACGTGGCACTGCACTGTCTTTGATGGCATTAGAGACTATGGATGATGATGGTGCTGTTGTTCCCCAAATGGAAGGAATGTTTTAAGCCTGCTCTTAAACTTAGGGTGTCTGTCTCCTGGACCAAACCTCGAAGATGGTTCCACAGGAGAGGAGCCTGACAGTTGAACTACAGGGAATGCAGTGACGCATGTGTAGTGGAACGCAGTGAGCTGGGATTGAACCCAAGGCTCCCACTCGCCAGTCTGACGTGTTACCAGTCATGCCAATAGGGCTGAGCCCGATTGGCAGGTCTGTTTCACGCAGCTTCTTGGCTAATTTGACTGTGGGGGCTACACATGCATGCGTGCTCTCACACACACACACAC
Organism: Gymnoscopelus microlampas; assembly: GCF_963454915.1. Lineage (NCBI taxonomy): Eukaryota > Metazoa > Chordata > Actinopteri > Myctophiformes > Myctophidae > Gymnoscopelus > Gymnoscopelus microlampas. Next base: position 45,978,452 of record NC_139951.1, read on the forward strand.
ACACACACACACACACACACACACACACACACACACACACACACACACACACACACACACACACACACACACACACACACACACACACACATCATCCACATAAGAGATACAATACAGATTAGAGGATGAAAATAAACATGCATAAATTTGCATGCATAGTTTTTTTTTCCCACTTTCCGAAAATGAGCTTCACATTTGTGAATCTCCGGCCCCCAAATTAACACAAAATAAAAATAAGGCATCACCGGAATGAATTGATGAGCCCTGACCCTGTGCGTTATTAAAGTTACCCGACCACGGACCAAAAATATAAAAGAAACAACGTCAGGGCTTTACACATAAAGGATGTGGCATTATAAATGAATTACTTTAAACCATAATGCTTTGGTAGGTTATAAAGTTAATAATATGAATGCCATATTACGCACTGGCGAGTGCAGCCACGCACTGGCCTGGAGATTCTATGGCATAATTGATCAACGCAATGAAAGGGTCGTAGTCACGTATACTTTACAATGTAAAGTATACATGACTACAACATTCTTTAATTAAGGTGTAATATTTCTACAATTGCCACAGATTGGTCCAAAACCTCTATATCCAATCATTTTGGGTAGCCAACATTTACTTGAGGTGTTTTTCACTTAACTGGATTTCCAATTTTCAGCACTTTTACTTTTACTCCACTACATCTCAGAGGCAAATATTGTACCTACTTTTTATTCCAATACAATTACTTGAAAACATTTCATCCATTTGAAAATAGCAGATCTACAAGCTCACAATGTGTCGCGATGCGACACATTGTGAGCTTGTAGATCTGCTCCTTCTCCCTCTTTCTCTTTCTCCTCGGCCACAAACAACACCAACGCCAAAGCCCTTTCTCGTCTACTAGACATCTTTTTTGTGTCACCACCAAGCAGCAGCAATTGCGATCACTCCTCGATAACTGCACAAAGCAGCGCTGCGAAAAGACTATACACAGCTGACATCTACAGTACGTCCGTTTGAGCATCTCGCAGAACTGCCCATTTCCCGAAAAGCATTATGATCAGTCACCAATAAGGCATGATTGCTTCACGTCTATGTGTGAGTGAGGCCTACACGGTTCTGTGCATGTTCTGCTAGTCCTGAATCACACTCAGAGCATAGAACCGTGAGTGAAGTTGTGGTGTTGATAAAACCAGTCTGTTTGCAGTCACTGCCAACATGCACCTGTTGTTTCACAAAAGTGTTCTACTGTAGTTGTTTCATAGAGAAGCCATCCGGTTGTATGGACGTGTCTGGGATTTTCAAGGTCAGACAGGTTTTCAGCTATCACTGGGATAATGCAGCAGGATTATGTGCCCTGATCTTCTTCTGGAATTTGAAAACCAACAAACAGAAAAAGCAAGTCACACACGACTCCAACAGACTGGACTAAAAGCGTAATTTGAAGTTGTCGGTTCTTACCCATATCTTCCAAAAGAAACGATTCATGCTGTTGCAGAGAATCATAGAATGCTGACATCGCTCTTTTTCCCTTTTTACATGTAACATCAAGCAGGATTCTCATTTGTTCTGCACTGGTCTTTGCTTCCTTGATTTTGCTGTAGGTTTCATTTGCGAAAATGCGCTTTTGAAGAAGATCATCTGCTATGCTCAGAACCTCTGTGACACGCTGAACTAGCGCACTCCTGTTCTTCTCCACAAATTCAGCTTTCATGTCTGTGAAAAAAGAAAAAAAGATTGAAAATTATTACTTGACTTCTGCCCTCAGAAATGTACAGACTGAACTTGTTCAAGTTTAATTATCTCATTATCCATTTAATTATTCTGTTCTTAGCTTGATTTCAGGGTTAAATATACAGGTCAATGACAAGTTATGGTCTTACCTGTTGTCTGGCTAATCTGGGGTTCTTTCACACCTGATGGATTTGAGAGAAAACAATAATCAGTTGATACTGTAAAAGAAATGACTCTCATGTTCATGATGTGAAGAAAACACAATATTCAGTGAACTAAATCAGATGCCATGCCAATGATGACTGAATAAGTTCTCTGCTCTGAAATTAGTTCTCTGCTATTTTGCTGGTGTTCTTTTGCCCATTTGTCACCGCCAGTAAATCAGTTGCAAATCAAGAAACAAGGTTCACTTTTGGCACCATGGATTGCTCTTTTTTAAAATGTTATCTCATGACATTACCTGGCTCATTTAGGAGAAACTGTCTCTTACTAGTGATTGCTTCACCTGGTGTATCAGATATGTCTGTAAGAGAGATGGAAATTACTCTCTGGTTGTACAATACTGAAAATCTCACAAATTAAATCTAATAATAATAATTATTATATTGTAAGTCAAACCGATCACACTTACACATTTTCCTTTTGCTTGGGCCTGGCTGAGTCCGACCAAGTACTTGTAGTTTGCTTGGCTTTATCTCTGTGACAACCACCAAGTCACCTGACAAGAAGAATAGGCATTCAGAAATACTGCACACTGCAAAGTTCATTCATAAACATTATTATGTGTACATAATAGGTACCTACCTTGTCGAATGATTGCGTTCCATGCAGTAACATCAGTACCACTCACTTTAAGATTAAATGTGAATGGAGGTGGCTGCTCATAGTATGCTTCAAAGAAGCCTCTGATCGGAGTTGGTGCCAGAGTGAATGGCAAGTACTGCACAGACAAATAACATTAATAATTAACTTATATCACACATTCATAAATACACACAACATGTTCATGAATCATAGCTGCACCTATCTACACAAAAACACACCTCAGGATGAATTTCTCCTCTTGGCTCACTCATCAGGTTGTACTCCCCATCTACCAGTAGACAGAGAGGATTCTTGTCAACCCGGTTGAAACGTCCCTTCTTTACCTTCTTCTTGATGTCCTGCCACGCACAAGGACAACAGGTGGACAAGGTGATGAATAATAGGAGAGAAGGAGGGAAGACAAAAAGGCAGTCACTTCCTTCCAATTAGAAGTTAGATTGACAATAATATAATAATAGTAGCAAAAAGTGTGTTTTTAAGAAAACGCAAAATGGTGGAAAATCTTGTGAGGCGGAATAGGGCATAGCCTATGGGGAGTTGCATCATGAGCCAAGGAATCCAACTAACTATGCCATAGATTATCTGTTCACAGGCACACTGACTGACTGACACATTGATGGACGGATGGACGGACACACAGGACCGAAAATATAGCCTCTCTCCTCTGGCCGTCCAGCCTGGCGGAAACAATAATATATGAAAAAATTATAAATAGTTATCTAAATATTGATGACAGCTTGGTCATTGATCACTAGGATTATTAAAATCTAATCAAAATAATTAAAGCATGTAGTTAAGAATCGAGAAGGTTTTATCTGTCACTAACTTATAAAAGTACAAGCAGCGAAATGTTGTTGGGACTTGTTCCGCAAAAGATTGTGCTACATTCTAAACGTAACAATATATAAAGTAAGAGAATAAATAATAATATTATAGAAAATGTATTCAATATACCCATATATTAAAATGATTTATATACCCATTTTTGTAACCCATTTTGTCACCCAGTGCCAATTGCATACGCTGTAATCATAAGCTGTAATCCTGGGCACTACTCTCCCTCTGCCAGCCTGGGGACAGCCCCGAACTGAGCTCATGCTTCCTTCAATGCATGAGGAGTGAGCAGGCTGCTTCTTATCACCTGACAGGGGGGATTTTTTTTGTCTGCCCATGTCCTCATTTAGTGCTCTGACAGCTCAACATTGTGTTCAATGCATGTATCCAAAACAGCTCATATTGAGGCATTCTTAATCTAAATTATTTTGGTGGTTCTACACGAGGCAATCTCTGGTGGTATAAAAGAAAAAGGTGGAGTGAAGTTAATTAAAATTAATGGAAATAACTTTACCATGGTATCATTGCAATGGGATTAATAAAACGTTAAATGCAATTGTGTATATCCTTATTTATCCTTCAAGAGCTCTGAAGGTTTATTATTAAAACAAACAAACAAACAACAAACGAGAAGGTTTCACGTGATTATCATTATACAAAAACTCTCCATCTTTGTGGCCTCCTCACTTTAATATCTGATGAGTTGCAGCTGGAAAGATAGATGCGGAAACAGTGAGTGTCGATACTACTCCCCAGATCCTCGTAGACCAGCACTGCTCCGTGGTGTTTACCCTGCTGTGCGTCCAGGGCGATGGCACCCACGGGTGACAGGGAGGACACCGGCCACTTTAGATGACTACCAGAGTACTGGACCCTCTCAATGACAGGATTCTTGCCAGTGACGTGTAGGACACCAAATACCTTCTCTTCTTCCTGGCCTGGGTGAAGATAATGGGAAGGAAGGATAGAGGAATGGTTTTATAGAGACAGAACAAAATGCATGGAAGCCCGGAAAGGCTGAAGACAGACAATAGTGTAACAGAAATATCACTGTAGGATAGTGTTATTTGGATTCGCCATATTGAAAAATATATTATTAGACATAGAAGATGTTTAGCTGTACAGTCAATAACAAATATCATTAGCTTCATAGCATAATTGCCTAACTCATATTTTTAAGGTTTGAATGCTTGCTCAAAATCATTTCTGCCTAAGTCAATTTGGAATGTAACAAGCATTCTGATTGGCTTAGGACATCAAGGCTTAAGGCACAATGATCTCACATTCCTCCCCGGTATCAGTCTGGACTTCGGCCCATAGGGAGCAAGTATGAGAAATCAGAAAATGATTTTGATGCTTTTCACTGTTGTACGGACAGCAGTTGAAACGCAGTCACTGATTGGCCCGATCATTTTCTGATTTCTCATACTCGCTCCCTATGGGCCGAAGTCCAGACTGATTCCGGGGAGGAACGATATGTCAGAGCCAGAAATTCTCACCAGTCAGGCACAGGGAGTGGGGGAGCTGGATGGACTTGAGGGCAGACGCATCCTTGTTGACTGTCTGTACGTTGAATATGGGACCAGCGATCATCCAAGGGTTCTGGACGAACTTGCTCAATGTGGACCAGGACAGGATGGAGTAACCCACCAGAACTCGCTTAGTCGCCTCAAATATCAAGCCTGTTAATGCACACTCAAATGTCCCCTCACCCTCCAGCTGAGCCCTAAAGAGTGCACATACACGCACGTACACATGCACACACAGAAACCAACATCAAAGCCTTATAAGGAATAAGAAGAATATAATTAAACTAGATGGGCAGATGATGTCAAAGTGATGTCCAGACTCACTGCAAGCATCCTCTGGAGAGCTTCTTAGGAGTGATCTTCTTGCCGTAGCTCTACCAAGCAAACACACACACACACACACACACACACACACACACACACACACACACACACACACACACACACACACACACACACACACACACACACACACACACACACACAGGTGATCATTTAGGATCAAGAACAGTCATACATACGTAAAGTATATGTTGAAGGATATCTGCATTGGACAAACTGACCTGCTGGACATGTTGGCATTTTTCACAGCATGATCTTAAGTAAACCTCATCTGGAGGGACAAAAACAATAGTTACACATCCAAGATATTGTTGATATTGGATATTTTCCATTGAAAACTTCAGGATCAGGGGATAGAATGTAAGAGTCATCAAGTCAAATGTTATCATGATAGGAAAAGGAACAACATTCTGAATTCTGAGAGAGGTGATGTGTTCCAGAGTTTGTCCAGGTGTGGATTTAGACTCATTCATTCATTTATCTCTCACCTACCATTATCAGCAGGTTTCTTGAGCTCTGCATAGACATTAAAGAGAAAACATTTAGTTATGTGCAATTGTTCATTTTGTATATACATCAGGTTTATTGTATATTGTTTGTTTGTTTGTTTGTTTGTTTTTCTTACCTTTGTCTCCACTTTCTATCTTCATCATCTTCATCATCTCTATCAAGGCTTCTGTAGAGAGTAAAGACAGTGGATCAGAGGCAGCTTGGAGACTTAAAGTGTAAAAGGGAGATATGGCCAATGTCTCTCACCAGAATCATCTTCCTCCTCTACCTCCTCTTCCTCTGATGAGCTCTTAATAGACAAATCCTAAGAACCATGAGGGGAAATCATAAAACACAACTTTCAGCCAGAGTCAGCCAGTATAAGAAATAAGAATTCTGAATACTACAGCATCTTTTAAGTAACTATTATCCCAGTTCAAGTGTTTCTGAAATATTGGTAAATCGGTTAACGCATTTAAGATGTCCATTGATAGATATCTGTCTTTTATGGACATACAGGGTGCAGTGAGTGCGAGGCACCCATGACCAACAAACTGCATAAATAAAAATATAAAATAATCAAAGTTCGGACAATGATCATGTATGGTGGAAGATTACATGAACAAAGATTGAACGGAGATTGTTAAAAGAGTTGACTCGTTTTAAAAGAGGATTTTCACTTTACAGACCTTGTTTTTGAAAAGCCAAAATTATTATTTAAACCTGAAAAATGTGATGTCATGATCTATATTTTGGGGAATTTTGTATGTTTTCTTTCTTCTCAAATGTCATCTCCTCTCTCTGTATAGGGACAGATATAGGAGACCTACTTGAATAACAACTTAGTAATTAATTACATATGAAATTATGTACATTTAGAGTTGTACTCAACATTAGCCTACATATGAATATGTGCATCTGCACTAAGACAAAGTTGCACATATTTTCCTAAACTATAGTTTAATTTATATGAAAGATCTTAATTTCTCACACTTATCACAGTGTCTGTCTGGGTAAGAACTTCACTCATGGTTCCATATCCTGAAGTGGATGCTATTGGTCGAGGATGTTTGTTCCGCAACCAATCAGAGACCTTCTTGTGAGGTGACCATCTGTATAAACTGCCTGTCTCAGAAGATGTTTCACCACTCACTGCAACAGAAGACAGCAAGACATTTACAATGATAATGATACAATAATAATTATATTATTATTATTATTATTATTATTATTACTACTACTAATACTAATAGTGAACTCGATCTCACATTGATTCATCATCACCACGTCTTCAATTTTCTCCATCAGCTCTGTTACTTCTGAAATGTCCCACTTGAAGCAATCTAGAACATGGTATCTGTAGCGACATTTCTCCAGGAGCCACCTCAGAGGTTCTCCTTCAGACTCTATGTACTCCTCAACACATCTCTCCCCCAGCCACTGTCCCCATGTGAACAGAACCAGAGTGTGTGTCCAGACTCTGTCCCCCAGCAGCTCCATGAGTTCCTTCACTGATCTCCTGTCAGCTTCAGAGAAACTGGACCTGACATCAACAGTCAAAAGGACAGCATGAGCTCCAGGAGAACACAGAGCCACACCGTGTAGAAGGACGTCTTTGATCTCTGGTGGAGGTGTAGTCGACCCGTCTGGACAGTTCACCACAGTCACATTTCTTCTAGCAACTTGTCTCTGTTGTTTGACACATACTGTCATTTTGGACTGGGTTTTAAACTCCTGGAATTGAATATGACGTTTACTGTATGTTAGTAATAATAATCAAAACATTCATTCTATTCTGTCCTCAATAAGGAGTTGGTATCGACTCAAAACCATCGAAGCAGCCATGGCGAGTGGTCGCAAAGCAAACACAGCAAAACAAGCCCCTCCCCCAAACTTTGAAAGCCAATCGTAGCCAATAGACCCCTTAACAGACGACGTCACACTGGCTGCGTGCAGCCAGTATGCGCGCAACGAAACCCATTATATCAGGTCTCGTTAGGACGCGTCTCACTAGCCAACACACACAAGAGGGGGTTGGGGTGTGCTGAAACCAGTGCACCCCGAAACAGGTTGGGAATTGATTGCGTGAAACAATCACCTGTGCGTCCAGGCTCAATGTTAGTAAACAAATAATTGGTCTATTGGAATGGACAAATACGAACACTGACAGTTCATTGGTCACATGGGCCCCTATTTTTGCCACTGCTATACCCACACCCGCGACCCAAATCTCTGTGATTATAATTTTCCTATAATCAGCAGAAGTGAGCGTGTCAATTCCTTGTGTCAATTGTGTTTATATAAGATAGTCTATTCAAAGTAGACAATTTGTGCGTCGCGCAATGCAATGCTCTCCAAATTACACACGCCAGTTTTAACGCAGGAAATAATGCACTGATAACAAAAATATAAAATTCCTTCTAATCAGTAACATGTAGGTGATACGTATGTCTATCAACTGTGGTTTGAAAGGCAATCAAAGGCTAAAGCTTAGAAACCAAAGGTCGGGTGCATGTTTTCCATGTTGAATCCCCATGGTGCGGCTGCAGAGCTGAAGAGCTGTGTTGCCATAATTTGCGAGAGGAATAAGCAAACAGGTCTATGAAAACAATCCCAAAAGAGGCGACTATAATAGGCCACATGAGCACTTCAAACCTATGTCTGCCATTAAACAATGTGTATATGCTGGCTATTGAAAATATCCGATCTACAAGCTCACAATCATTCTACCATTATTTACAAGCACCTTTACAGAAAAACAAGCCCAATGTGGCTTATAATAAGCAGACCTGGCAACACTGGCAGAGAGGGAGAGAGGAGAGTATATATTGGATTGGGGATAATGGCCTGCGCAGTCTTCTGACTCTTCTCAATGGCATCTGGCACGGTGATTGGTTTTATTATTGTAACGCCCAAAACACACCTTTGCATAATGTAACGGGTAGTGCGGGTGTTTTGCGGGTAAGGCAGGTGTCTCAAAATAGCAACTTTTGCACGGTCCTAAATCCCAAATGAGTGGGTTTAGCCAGTCTGGCCCTTTATAGGGCCCTAGATCTCTTTACTGTTTACTGTTTGAGGTCATTCATTATGACACCACATTCATATAATATTACTCACCTTCAATGGAGTTCGCCTGAACACATCCTGCTGCAGTATGATACCTCCAGCTCTGCTCCTCTGCTCCTGCTCTCCACCAACCAACATCAGCCTCACATCTGGTAGCCTCAGATGTTCTCCTGACAGACACAAACTCTACATTAGTTGACTTAACACTGATTGAAATATTTAGGACCTGGATTCAGAGATTGAGTTATATGAATTATTAATTAACAATTCTGACTGAACTGATCACAGAACAGTAGAACTAATGCATTGCTCATTTAGCATAACAAAATGTTCAGGCCGCTACATGGCCTTCAAACCTAGTCCTGTGATGCACTGATAAGAGCAATGGTTACCGAAGTATGGCCATTTCAAGTGATAAACATTGCAGCACCCAGGTCCACTGTCATACCTTGGTGACTTCCTGGTTGCGCCATTGAACTCCACACCCCTCAGAGAGTGTGTGTGAAGTTCAACGCAATTCCGACAAACCAGAAGTAAGAGGGGGGAACTGGAAGTGGTACATTTTTTATAAAACTGGAAAGTCTGTGGGACCAAGTTTGGAGCCAGTAACATGCTGTCAACTGGAGTTATGGCTGTTTAAACCCCAGCAAATAGGAAAGCAGAGGGGGTAGGGCTTCAGCAATTACAGCCGTAAGACCACCTACCAATTTTGATACTCTTGTACTATACGAGAAAGTAGGAGATTAATTTAAAAAGAACAATAAAAGGTTGAAATAATGGAGATACAATGTTTCTGTTTGACAGCAACGATATATAAAAATGTCCCAACATTGAGATTATATCATATAATTTGAGCAGCTGCTTTACTTGTGTTCAGTGGTGATGCTTCTTTCAGGACATGTCCCTCAATGTTCCTCTTCCTCTCTGATATCTTTTCACAAACATCTCCATCAAATTCATAGTGTCCACCTCTGTTTCCTGACACCATCTCCTCTATTTTCTCCAGCAGCTCTGTGACCTGAGTGTCTCTATTCTTATTGTTGAAGACATGATATCTGTTCCCACATGTGTCAACAAGCCAGCGGAGGTCTTCCCCTTCAGCCTCAATGTGCTGCTCAATGCTTGTGTCTCCCAGTTGGTCTCCATAAGTGAACAGTACTATAGTGTGACTCCACACCTTCTGTGTCAGAAGTGTCATGTGTTCCTCTACTGCTACTCTCTGTGCTTTGGTGAATGCTGCATAAAGAGGAACAATCAGAAGAACAGCATGTGGTCCAGGAGGACAGAGACACACACTGTACTGGATCTCCAGTTTGTCCATCTCTGATGTGTCCTGTAGTGGACTGTTGTAGTACCAGCCTGGTGAGTCCACCACGGTCACATGTCTCCCTGCTACTTCACCGTGTCTTACCTCACTCTGCACTGACCTCTGTTCAGTTTGAAAAACATTTCCTCTCAGAATGATGTTTCCTGCTGAACTCTTCCCAGACCAACGCCTTCCCAACAACAGAACCCTGAGGTCAGTCAATCCTGTCAGAGAAAATATTGTTTACTATTTAACCACATTTTCAAGTTTCAGTTTTATTTTATTTTGTATTGTGAAAATAGCTATCTAACCTCACATTGATTTCCAACACGCCAAATTGTGAGCTTGTGTCATATAAAAAAAGTTTAGGTTTAAAACATTGTAGCTAACCACTTCAAATATACTTAAAACATACTTAATTGAAAACAAAAACAACAACAACAATGTGCCCAAAAATAGGGACACCAGCGTTAGCATGTTTAAACAAATACAATATTTGGCAGCAAACCTATAATTTTTATTTGCAGTATTAGTATTATCTCCTCATATCAGAATCTTGCAATATTGTTAAAATTTTGCAAATTGTCACTTTAACAAAGTGGTGAAAAAAGTGGTCAATTGATTCGGTTGAGTCCTTGTCCTTCATTTGAGTTAATTAGCCCCGCCCCCTATTCTGATTGGTCAATATTTCATAGTTTCTATATTTTGCCATAACTTTTGAACAGTTTGTCGTACAGAGTCATGAGTTCCCACACTGGACTTGCTTGAAAATCCTTGTCCTTCACTAGAGTTACTTGGCTCTGCTGCCTGTTTTGATTGGTCGATATTTGCCCCTAACGTGGGCAGAGGTTTGAGGGCCCGTTCATTATTATCATTATTATTGTTATTAAAGTAAAACAAAACATACCAATATGTTTTGGAATTCTTCTTGTTTGTTTGTGCGCCCTCCTTTGTTCTGCTCTTCTTCTGATAGTTTTCTTCTTCTTCTTCAGTTCCTCTGAGACTTGTTTTTCTGTCTTATAGAGACAACGATTACTAGCCACCATCTGCTCTATCTTCTCCAGCAGCTCTGTGACCTGGCTCCCATCTCCTCTGTCACTAATGTTAAGAACATGGAAGCGGCCTTCACATTTCTCAGTGAGATATCTTAATTCACAGCTAGAGCTAATGAGATCAGGTCTCATGTTGTTTTTATCAGCTACAGTGAACACCACAATAGTGTGCCTCCACACTCGGTCACTGAAGAGAAATCTCATATGCTCCTCTGCTGACATTCCTGTTCCTACATATGGGATGTCCAATCTCATCACTAGGACAAAGACATTGGGTGCTGGAGGACACAGATACACACTCTGTTGGATTTCTAACTGAGTCAGTGATGGGGTAAGATCTAGGGGATAATGAGATATCCATCCTGGAGTGTCAACCACAGTAATCTTTCTCCCTGACACTAATTCTTGTCTCATGACACTCTTAGATGTTCTTCTGTTTGTTTTAAAAACATGTCTGCCCAGGATGATGTTTCCTACTAAGCTCTTTCCACTGACTGCACCTGCATGTCTTCCCCCGATAAGAACAATTCTCAGTTTTGGCGGGCCGCTCTTCTTCCCTGGTTGGAGAAATACATATAATATTCATAAAGATCAGAGATTTGACTAAACCATTAGCAGTTCCTTGGTTTCATGTGTTTTAATAGAACTCACCTCTGATGGAAGCTGAGGTTCCCCTAGACATCCTGTCTACAGCTGTTGTTTGAACTGCAAAACAATAAAATAAGTCACAGTAATCTATTATTAGTATTATTATTAGTTGGCCAAGCACGCAATGCGGCACCCTTTTGTTTTTGTTCGTTTTATTATTATTAGGGCGCCAAGCAAGTAGTGCGTAGGTCGCCTTTTGTTTTGGTTGGTTTGATTATTATTATTTAGCTTTTTACGAAACTCGGCATACTGGTAGAGGGTCATGGAAAACGGCCAAGAAATGAAACTCACAGTCATTTGTCAAAGGGTGGCACTATAGCACTCAATTGAAAATGCTAACTTTGAACAGGTATAACTCATACCCTGTTTGAGCTACAGCCATGAAACTTCAATACACATGTGTCTCCTCATGCCGAACAACTGTGACCTCAGATCTACACACCATTTTGAATTATCTCTCCTGGGATTTTTGAGCAATCTGCACGAAACTTTCATGCGAACGTTGGACCAATATCGAAAAAACATCGTACTGCAATATTTTTATGTGAAAAAAATTAAGCCTCCAGGGGCCAATGAATATTAAAGTTTAATGAAGTTGAATGGGTAGAAAGAACGCCTGGGAAACAGAAGGTCACATGTTTGAATCCAGGCCATGGCTAAACCGACTGTCAATGGCAATTGTGATGAAAGACTATAGCCTAATTAGAACACTACGATCTGTCCATGTTGTGTAGATGAAGTAAAACATTTGGCAAACTTTTGTCTTGAAACAGTTTGAAATCTCAAATCTGCCATTGTAGGCAACATAATAAAGACATTTTAATATCTACAAATAACTCTGCTCAGCTGTTTCCAATGCTCATTTGTTAATTGCATGGTCTTCTTTCTCTCAAGTTCAGTCTATTATGTTTCTATACGGCTTATTGCGCATATTGAATATTGCTTTTTCTATATTGCACATTGCATTTCTTGGCCCCCGTATTGCTGCTTGCAGCTATATTTAGGGGACCAAGCACGTAGTGCCTAGGACCCCTTTTGTTTTTCTTAGTTAGGGGGCCAAGCACGTAGTGCGTAGGACCCCGTTTGTTTTTCTTAGTTTTCTTCTTCTTCCGCCACTCCAGGCCAAACCGTGCAGTCATTTTTTACGAAACTCTGCAGTATTCTACCATAGGGTCATGAAAAACTTCAGAGAAATGATGATGATGAATTCAATACACATATGCGTCTCCTTATGAGGAAAACATTTGTCACTTTGACCTATGACCTCTGCCCCTTAGATCTTCCACCATTTTGAATTATATGGAAAAAAAATCTATCTCCTCCTGAGATTTTTGAGCAATCTGCACGAAACTTACATGGACTTTGGACCAATATCTAAAAACCGAGTTGGAAAACAGTTTGTACGTGAAAAATGTAAGCCTCCAGGGGCCAATGAATATTGCAGTTTTATGGAAATTATTCTTCTGCCCCTAACTACATGAATGCAGTGTCAGATCTTTACGAAACTTTGCAGTATGGTGCATGCCAAATAGCGCTGAAACAAAGCTTATTCATATTGGCCAAAGTGGGGCGCTATAGCAGTCACTTTGAACAGGCATAAATCATGCCTCTTTCAGCCATGAAACTTGCTTACACATGTGCCTTGACTCATGAGGAACACATTTGACCAGTAAGATTTTCGGCCATTTTGAGCAGTTTATCATGACAACTTTTGTCATGATAACAGAATTTGTGATACGAGTTTGAAATCTGCATTATAAGCAACACAATACAGAGATACATTACAATATCCACAATCCCTCAGCACTCTGCTCAGCTGTTCAGAATACTCACTTGTTAATTGCATGGGCTGCTTTGTCTCAAGTTCAATCTATTCTGTCTCTATGGCTTATTGCGTGTATTGCATATTGTGTTTTCCATATTTCATTCCTTGGTCACGTAATTGCTGCTAGCAGCTATATTTATTATTATTATTATTATTATTATAAGTAGTAGCAGTAGTAGTAGTAGTAGTAGCAGTAGTAGTAGTAGTAGTAGTAGTAGTAGTAGTAGTAGTAGTACTAGTCATCATGGTAGTACGTTTGTTATGTTAATTTTAAACATGTAAACATAATCATAAACAACCCTGATGTTGCAACATATCAGTGTCATCATACCTGCATTTAGCAAAATATCCTTAATTTTGGACAGCTGAACACAGACTCTATTGTAAAAGTGAGAATGTCCATGGGTGTTACACACCCCACTGATATGCAGCCATGGCCATAATGTTAAAAGGATCCCTGGCTAATAAGCCACACATGCCTTAATACATTATAATTGTCCTCTATAACTAAAATGTAAAATTAAAAACACCTTAAACATTTTATTTATTTTAGAAATAAATAAAATCACTTTCACTCAATAGGGGTAATGCCCGTCGCACGTTGATGATGTCATTTACCGATGTGTGGTCTACAAAACAACTTAATACTTATAAGGTTAATGTGAGCATCAAATCTATATTTTAAATATGTTTTTTTTTGTTGCACATGCATTCCATACATAGGGCTAGACCACACATGGACACATGACATCATCAACTTGCGATGGGCATGGCCCCTATTGAGTGAATGAACTGTTTCTAAAATAAGTAAAATATTTTAGGTATGTTATAAATATATATTTTAGTTATAGAGGGCAATTATTAGCCAGGGATCCTTTTAATACTAAGTAAGTGAATACTAAGTTGAATACTAAGTGAATTCTAATTCAGGCCCACCACCAGAAAATCGCCTTATTTGTCACAGTCTAATGTTATCATATGCTCAGTGTTAGTATAGGAAATGAAAGGTTGTTTGTGTGGAGACCAAACAATTCGACTTGTCTCTGCGCCATCTTGTTTTGACACTGTGAATTTAGCCGCTGTGCATGTCTGCGCCATCTTGTTTTGACAAGGTGAAGTTAACGGTTGCGCGTGTTGGTACGTTATGAAACTGCAGCTAACAGCTGTGTCTGCTGTGGAGAAGAGAGCATCATGAGAGGACAGGATGTGGTCACAAAGAAGGCTGAATATAAGCTCTCTCTCTCTCTCTCTCTTTTCTAGGTCAACTGTATGCATGCAGAATGAGCATGTAAGGTATTGTGTCATATCACCAGACGTATACAGACTTATTATATGGTGCGTTTTAGTCTACTGGATGGAATACAAGAAACACATGCAAAACGTGCAAGTATTAATGAGCATCTCCAGGAATACATGTCTATTTAAATATCACAAAAAAAAATATATTCACGTGCGCATCGAGGGGGGGGGCCCGATTTTGAAAATCTAGTCCTCACCTGAGAATGCTGTCAGCGGCCCTGGCTACAGGCCCAGTTATGAACCCATTATGAAAAAAAAAAACTAAATTCATCTCATGAATTCCAATCTATAGCCTATATTGTCCCACTGGGGACAAATTCAACAGTCACCAGCAGTGACTATTTAATGGGCTGCTTTAATAATATAACAAATTCACATAAAACCTTCAGCCAAGATTTTCTCATTTTAATCCTATAATTCTATTTTCTACTTTCTACGTACAGTACAGTGCACACAGTACATCTACAGTCTATTTCAACAAGCTGGGGAAACTGATTCTTACAGGGATGCAACATTTGGCACAACACTGGCCAGCAACATACTGTTCCCCTAGATGGTGCACATCAACCACCACACATCAGACGTGTCAACAACAATAATAATAATATAGGACCCATGCCTCTCTATGGCAGCAGCCCCAGCAGGGGGTCACACATACTTAAGTTGGTACGATACTGGTCTTTGCAGGCTCAGGAAACTTTGAGTTTCATAGCAGATTTTTGGCAGATAAACACATGTATTTTCTCTCAAATTACAGATATTTTACATCTGGAATACATAGCAGGACACCTTGTTTTTTGCACTGTGTTGGGGTGTTATTTGTCACAGTATATTTGCACATACGTGAAATTTGTCCTTTGCATTTCACCCACCCTATCCACGAGTTTCCAGTGTCCCAAGGGGCATTGAGGGAATTATGAGCATCACTTCCTGTTGTCAGTCATTCTGGACTAGTCTCGCGTAGCCAGACAACTATTCCACAATCTCTGAATGCTATATAGAGTCTGGAACCACAACTCCCAAAATCCGAGAGAGGAAGCTGGCACTTCCGTTCATGAAAATATCTTTTAAAATATCTTTACACTTTACTTTTTAATTTCCATTTCTGCTAAGCAGCAAGCTATGTATACTTAGATGATTTGTATTTATATTAGGATAAATTTGCGCGACTGTAAAGACGAAACGGAAATGGAGAGGAGGCTCCACATCCGGTTTATATTCTAATCATGATCAGAGCTTCCGAGTCCCAGACTGTATGCCGGAAACATTTGAAAATTGTGGGAGGCAACAGTCTGGTAACGCGAGACTATTCTGGACAGACTGACGACAGGAAGTGATGCCCATAATTCCCTAGGAAACTTGTAGATAACAACTAGGAGCAGTGAGCAGCCATTGTGTGGCACTCGGGTTAAGAGTCTTGCTCAGGGATACACATCAACACATTGCTAGCCTGGCCTAGAATCCTACCTAGGACAACCAGGGGCTCTGGCTCCCCAGACGGGCTCAATAACCACTCAGCTATTGCCGGCCCAACACTCTCTAATGAGAGATCCATTTTGAAGACACAACAATTATATTTAATGGATATTGAGAAAGTCCAGCCAATTCAACCTCTCTTTCCTTCAAATCATTTGGACCACTAATATTCAGGTTATTAGACAGGTTATAGTATTTTAAAAATGTTAGTGTCATATATATGTGTCCATTTCATGTAACGTTGTATAATTAAGTTCTTAAACAAAGCCAACCATGTTAGCTATACAAAATGGTACCATCCCCGTCAGTATAGTATTGGTTGCTCTACACCCCAGAAAGTATCACAAACGCTCATAATTCAGAGGGCCACTGGGCTCTGCCCATGTATAGCTGGTGCCGAAGTAAGACAAGCTGTTATTTGCCTATCAACAAATCTTTCACTAGGATTAGCCAATCAGCTATACCTTTTCAAATGATTTATGACAGTGTTACAGCATTCTCTCCTCTCCCGCAAACTCACTCTCCTCCCCCTTCCAATGCCTTACTACAATTATTTTTTGAAGCAGTTTTGTTAATCGTGGTTTAATTTACTCCAGCTTAGTAGACATCTAACAGTCAGAAATAAAAGCAATATAAGGTAACATACTCATTGTCTTACATAGTTTTTCGCAATAAAAGCTCCAGACATAGTTTTTCAAAATACATTTCCAAACATCGTTAGTTGTTTTTACTGTTGGACAGTCATGATGTGGATGGATCATGTTTACTGTCACACAAAATATCCGTTCTGAACCTGAACAAACCCTCATACAGCATATTATTTGACTTCACAAAGTGCTTCCAATAGACTGCATTTGTTTTTAATTAATTCAAAAGATTTCATCAGCATCGTCTTATGTTAGTATAATAATATGTTAGTATAATGTGTCATTCAATTCTATAGTAAAATGTATCACTATCAAACTTATGTTTGGTTTTCTGGTACAGTCCTTACCTTTAAGGTAAGGTTTAAAGTCATTAATCCAAGGTCCTTGTTGTAGTTGATCTGTAGTCACACAGCACCAGGTACAAGCTGATTCCTGAGTAATACAATGTTTCCTGGTTATATAGTGTTGAGCTGGGCGGGGAAACACAGAGAGATGTTGTCAAACTGAGAGCCGTCCCCCAGATGTTTTATTTAATTTAATTTGTTTATGCGTGTGTCTTACTAAGCATATCTATCTAGAAACTCACACTTAGTGTCTATTAGAGATCCACTTTACTCTATTCTATGGTCAGACATAAATGTCATATTAACAAAAGGAAATTTACATCTATTAAGAGCTTTGCTCTATGCTGCTCGTTTTTCAATCCTTAACAAATGGATTGATCGATGACAGTCCTCCAAGTGTCCTGCTATGGTTTGAAAACGTGTTTAGTTTAATTCCCTTGGAGAGATGTTCTACGGGGTACCTTGGACGAATTTGTAGAAGCGTGGCTGCCATTAGCACCATATATAGGGGATGAGTGGTCAAATGTTTTGTGTATAGGAGTGACGGAGGATGCCAGTTAGTTTTCATACTGATTGGGAGGCAGGGGATGGATACAAATGGCTGAGCTGTATATGGAAGAGATGATGTTGGCAGCAAAATTATGATGATTATTAGTGTGGTTGCCCTAACAGGGTTCAGCTTCAAAGATTAGGACATGGAGCTAACTTTAAACTGAGGCCATCTGTTCTAAAAAAAAAAAGATAAAATAAAAAAAATAATGCATAGAGTAACTGTCATGAAGGCCGTTTTGATTACAGTGATTACACGTATATTTTTTCACCAGATTATAAGTAACATCTGGTGATATGACACAATACCTTACATGCTCATTCTGCATGCATACAGTTGACATAGAAAACAGAACATTCTCTCTGTTCAGTGCATGTTTGTGCAAAGACCTGCAGACATTAGCCAATCCTGTGGGTGCCGGGGAGCCCGAGCACCCAAGGAGAAAGCCGAGCACACACAGGAAATGTGTCGGTTGGATGACTAATGTGTGATGCTTTGTAATGTGCACAGGATGCATGATGTACCCACTCTGATACCGTGTGTTATTGTGAACAAATTTCGTCTTCTGCTCTCCTGAGAGCAGAGGATGTGGTCACAAAGAAGAAGCACCCACACCCACAACCGTTAACTTGACCTTGTCAAAACAAGATGACGCCGACATGCACAGACTAACTTCACCCTGTCCAAACAAGATGGCACAGAGACAAGTCGACTTGCTTAGTCTCCACACGAACAAACTTTGATTTCCTATTTTTGTTTTCCTTTTGACTAACACATCTGGTCAAAATTCATGTTAGATCCTGTGTCTAGGTGAGACATGACCTTTGACACCATCTAAATGTCTCAGTAGAAGGGCAGGGAGACACAATATAACCGGCCCAATTGTATAAGTTATATTGTATTAACATACGTTTATTTTATTAAGTAAAAATAAAGTTATAGTGCCTCTTTAAGTAGATCTCTTGTCATTCTTTTTTTACAGTACATGCTTTTAAAAATACTTAAAGTACAAGTAAAAATAAAAGTAGAAGTACATTTCTTAATTGCTATATCAATGAATTGCTGTAATGAATGTATAAGACATTGTAACTCTTGTTTCAGAGAAGTAATTATCTGAAACCACCTGCACTGTACTATAAGATGTACACTGCAGGTGTGCTTGCTTGTAGAACTACTATGTTATACAAAGCCTGCAGAAACACCTATAAAACACCTATAAAGACGAAAATAGAAATTACTTTTACACTTATACACCCATACAGAATGTAAAAATGAGGCGAGCGGAAGGGGAAGCCAGAAACACGGTGTGAGAGAGCAGAAGTGTGGCCTTCCCTAAAATTGCATTTTAGGGAAGAAAAAAGAAACAGCCAACCTAAAAGTACTCAGTACTCAGTACAGCCTTCCTAGAAATGTACTCGAGTAAATGTAAAATATTGTCTTGTAAATGTACTTAAATCAGAGTAATAAGTATCAAAGAAATCTAATACTCAAGTAAAGTACAGATCCTCCTTTTACTCCATACTGTCCACCACTGCTACTGTCTGTCTCTTATGTCATCATGATGTGTGTGCATGGGGATCTCATCTTAAACAAGCTCAGTGCTTAATGAGTCTTCCAGTTTAGTAGACCTTGTATTGTGAATTTGTACTTCCATGTACTGTTGTTCTCATGTCCTACTAAATAAAGTACAATCAATCAATCAATCAAAACCAACACCGGGTGACTACCATAAACAAACAATAACAGATGATAATACTATCTATAGCGTTTTTTTTATAATAAGTTGAATAAATAATGAACAAACAATACATGCATACTATGTAGCCTACATGCATATTTTCTGCTGCAATTTACAATTATTTGTTACAGTCAGTCAGACATTACATTATACCTCCCCACTCATCACTGATTACAAGTTACTGCTGTTAGATTAAAAAAAATGAAACACTGTTTCCCTCTGCTGGCCAGTCCTTGTAATGAAGAATGAAAATGTTCTATTATGTGAAGAAAAAAAACTATTAACATGAACCTACAGTACCGTCTCTATTCTGGGGCAAATATTTTAAACATGCGAAAATAGCTGATCTACAAGATCATGTACAAGGCAAGGTTGATCAGCTATTTTTGGCAAAGAAATGTTGTGTAGAGGGGGGGAAAACACTAAATGAATGAATGAATGAATAAATAAAATAATGAATAAAACGTTAAGTTAAAACAGATTTGGTATCCGAGTGAATCAATGAGTGAATACATAAGTTTAAGCAACAAAATATAGTTTTTTTTAATCAAGGTGGTACAAAACAGACTAACACAGGGGTCTTCAACGTTTTCAGGCCAAGGACCCCCTAGCTGAGAGAGAGATGAAGCAGGGACCCCCTAGTACTCTATATTGTATAAAATTGTGTTTCAGATTATTATTATTTGTTTTTACTTAGTCTCTTAGTCTGCTCTTTTTTCCCCTCTACACCTATAGCAAAAATAGCCGATCTACAAGCTTGTAGATCTGCTATTTTCGGCTAATGTTCCCCTCAGAAAAGGAATTCTAGGGTTGTGGTTAATATAAAAAAAAAACTAAATCCTATCACACAAAGATTTGGCGGACCCCCTAGAGTAGCTCTGAGGACCCCCTAGGGGTCCCAGACCCCCTGTTGAAGACCCCTGGACTAACAGATCAGTGCAAGTTTTATCACAAAGTGCATCAATTTTAGGAATATATTCAGAGATTCAGGTAGCCTGTATAAATTCAAGGACCTGCTGTAAATTCAAGCAAGTAAAACACAATACTTTCAAGTAAAGTACATTCCAGTAACAGTGGAAACCCTGAACATTAGGAGAAATAAAAATTAAGATGTCTTGATTGACCTCATTGTCCAATATCCTGTATGAACAAACCAGACTAACAAAAACAAAACTCTGTTGCTCCAAAGGCCATAACACTACCAACAATCTAGTTAGTCCATATTGATTTAAAAAAAGTAAAAATAAGATAGACCCCTTCAGTCCAACTCTCCCTCAATATCCCAGGCCAGAATAATAAACAGAGCACCGGTCTTGGTGCACCGGTATGATCGGTACGCCTGAAAGTCGTCCAGTGAGAAAAAACTAAGCGCGATTAAAATGCGATTTTTTTTTAATGGCGTACATTTTCTGTAATTAATCAATTGAAGTCCCAGCCCTAATATATATATATATATATAGCACATTGATTGGCTATTCACAGATAGCAGATATGCAAGCTCATAGTGCGTCACTTCGTGGCGCACCATGAGCTTGTAGATCTGCTATTTTTGAAAGATCGTGAAAATTTGAATATATATATATATATATTTTTTTTTTTTTTTTAAAGATTTTTTTTTTACTCAAATCTTTGCTTCTGGGGGTCTTTGGAACAAAATATTTTGAGATGGGGGGTGAGCGGTCCGTGGCCTTGACATGAAAAGGTTTGAGCACCATTGATACGTATAGAAACGTGTTTTTCTCAGAAAACAGAAAAGGATTTAGAAGACATTTGTAGAATGGGCCTCAGGTCTTAATGGGCTAACATGGACATGTAGCCTAACAGGCTGAAAAGACCAAGGAACCAATGTACAAGTTTCAATTTATTATTCAAACACTTAAAAGTTCATTTAACTGCAATTAAACACACGGGCCCCAGGCCTTTCAGACCTTCTATATAAAAACAAAGTTAAAGTTAAAATTATAAAATTACATACAAATATTTAATAAAAAAAACAATAAGGAATCTGATCCCACAATGTAATAAATCCAGTGCAAGTTCTGTTCAAGTGCTGTTCATTATTCTAACAGTGTCTTTTAAGGCATTGGTTCTCAAAGTAGGGTCCGGGGACCCCCAGGGGTCCTTGGAAGGTTCCAGGGGGTCGCCAGCAAAAGCATTTAACATATAGCATCGCAATCATTTTAACAACTTTATCTTAAAGTTGTTAAGATAAAGCTTTATCTAAGCTTGGAGGTGTGACTTGACTAAAAATTGATAAAAATTGACATGTAATCGATCGAGGCAAACTCTAGCAGATCAAGGTTGGCTGGAATGTTAAGTTTTATGTCATGACACATCATTTTTTTACCAACATGGCTTTTTTTTCCTTCCCTCCAATTTAGTCAGGCACCAAGGCACATTTTCTTAAAGCATGTAGGACCCACACAGCACGACAATGACAGCACAGAGTGCCGCGCTATGAGCTTGTAGATCTGCTATTTTTAGAAAAATCGTGAAAATGTGTGCTAATAATTTTTTAAGCGAACACTTGTAACTCCGGGCTATGGTCGATGCCTACACCCCTGCCCGACCACTTCGGTCTGCCACCTCGGGGCGACTGATTGCCTCGTCACTCAAGGGTCCTTCTGGTCGATCGGCACGGTCACAACTTTTTTCTGTTCTGGCCCCACAGTGGTGGAATGAACTTCCCACTGATGTCAGGACAGCAGAGTCACTGCCCATCTTTCGCCGCAGGCTGAAAACCCACCTCTTCAGGAAACACTACCCTTCCTTTGCCTGGCTTACTTGTTAACTAGTTGTACGAACTCTTGTTTTATTGTTGTACTGTTTTATTGAATCTTGTTTAGTCGATACACTTTTTGTATTAGCTCGTGCTCATTTGATTTTGCTATTTTGTCTCATCTGTTTAAGAAAGTAGGTAGCTGATATATTGCACTTTTACCATAGCGCTAGGTATACTCTTGGTGGCTTGTTTTTGCAGGAAATGCACTTAAGACTTCTGGTGATTAGTAGTTTTCGTTCCCTACCTATGTTGAATGCACTTATTGTAAGTCGCTTTGGATAAAAGCGTCTGCTAAATGACTGTAATGTAATGTAACTCAAATCTTTGCTTCATGGGGGTCCCTGGAACAAAATATTTTGAGATGGGGGTCCACGGCCAAATACATATCACTTTTGGTGGTCCTTGACGTGAAAAAGTTGGAGATATTATAGCAACAGACATTTAGAAGACATTTCTGGAATCCCCCCAGAAGCAAAGATTTGAGTTACAAATGTCTGCTTTAAAAAATATATATATTCTAAGATTTGCACACATTTTCACGATTTTTCAAAACAAATAGCAGATCTACAAGATCATAGCGCGGCACTCGGTGCCACGCTATGAGCTTGTTTATCTGCTATTTTTGAATAGCCCAAAAAAATCTAAAAATGACACAGAGATGCGTTCCCGGGTTAGAAACCTTTGTGTCTGTGTCACTTGATTTGTCACCGTGTTGAGTGAAAGCTCTACACAGTTCTCATCACGTTCTGCTAGTCCTGAATCACATTCAGAGCGGGCATGGAACCTGTTCAGTTATCTGAGAGGGAAGTTGTGATGTTGATTAAAAAAAAAACACCTGGTTTGGGGTTTGTATAGTCCGTCACTAAGCAGTCGCCGTCACTCGCCCGAGCCCGGCTGAAGCTGACCGAATAGTAGTTGTAGTTTGCTGCCCATGTTCTCTGTGCTGCCCAGCAAGTCACCTGACACGAGAACAAAATATATATATATATATAGGCCTCATCATTCAGAAATGCACTGCAAAGTTCCACACATTACGATAAAGCACCAATAAAACACAAACATTCAAGTAGACAGGTGACTGTGTACAGTACATACATACATACATACATACATACATACATACATACATAGTGGTGTAAAGTAACTAAGTACATTTACTCAAGTACTGTACTTATGCACACTTTTGAGGAATCTTTACTTTAATGGAGTATTTCCCATTTCCACTACTTTTACTTCTACTATTCCACCACAATTATTTGACAACTTTAGTTACTCGTTACTTTGCTGATTTAGATTATTATCACAGAACATACATTAACATACATCAGCCCTATATACATTTCAGCCATTTGAAAATGGCTGATCTACATGCTCACATGCTCTGTGAGCATGTAGATCTGCTATTTTCAAAATACTTTTTTATACATTTTTAACTTGTGAAATGGGACATTCTTCACGATGAGTACTTTTACTGTTGGTACTTTAAGTATATTTTGATGCCAATACTTTTGTACTTTTACTCAAGTAAATTTTGATGACCGGACTTTTACTTGTAAGGGCACGCTCCCACCGCACTTTTATTTTACCTCTGGGGCAGAATCTGCCAATGCTTTGTCAACGTAAATGCGTGGATTCACACAAGAGCGGATCTTTCCGCTTGTCGCGCAGACCGTGCGTTTATCTGCTCTACACGACTTGTCCATTTCTGCTGGAGACAGGAGCTGATTTTCCCCCTCTGTCCAATCGGGTGAGTCGAAGGCGGACCGTCCCAAGACTCAGGAAGCACCATGGTGCTCAAGGCAGAAGGCGGTGCGGGCTACGGGGACGGTCCTGAAAGTTAGTGACAGGCGCGTCACTCCCGTATTTTAGAATCCGCTGGCTGCAAAAAACTGTGGCCGTGCACCCGACCATGTTTTGGTGGGAGCGCGCCCTAACAGAGTATTTCTACATTGCAGTATTGATACTTTTACTTTAGTAAAAAAATGGGAGTACTTTTTCCACCACTGCATACAGGTGACTTTGTAAATTACATACGGTAGGTACCTTCTCGAATGGTTGCAGTCCATACAGGAACGTCAGAACCATACATTGTAAGGCTCAGTTTGAATGGAGGTGGCTGCTCATAGTATGCTTCAAAGAAACCTCTGAACTCGGTTGATTCCAGGGTGAATGGCAAGTACTACACAGACACACAACATTAACAATTAACTTATGTCACACATTCATGATGAATACAATAGAACATGTTCATAACTACACCTATATCTACTAGGCATGTAAACTTGTGACAATTTAAATCGATTTAATAAAGAATGTATCGCGATGCAAACAGCAGAGGGCGCGTAAAAAAAAAAGAATAGTACAGGAAAATACAGGATCTTGAGAGAATTGATTAAAAAAAGAGTTTTAAAAACACAGTATTGTACAAAATAAAAAATAAAAAAAGAGAAGAAAATACTGGATTTGTGTAAGAGAAATAATTAAACAAATATATTTGTCTGGAAAATAAATATGTTTGTGAAAATGGTATTGTGAACCTAGTATGGTGATTGGAAACATATGGTGAGTTGAGTGAATCGTTACATGAATAACATCTACACACAAACACACCACGGGATCAATCTCTCCACTTGGCTCACTCATCAGATGGTACTTCTGCTCCACCAGCAGACAGAAGGAGTCGAGGTCAACCGTACAGAAACGTCCCTTCTTCAACGTCTTCTTGATGTCCTGCCGTGCGCACACGCACACGCACACACACACACACACACACACACACACACACACACACACACACACACACACACACACACACACACACACACACACACACACACACACACACAACCGGTGGACAAGGTGATGAACAACAGGAGAGAGTGAAAAACAAACAAACAAATCAGTCACTTCTTCTCAGACAATTACAAGCAGTGGTCAAGTACTGTACTTAAGTACATTTTTTAGGTATCTTTAAAAAAAAATTAGGTATCTTTACTTTAGTGGAGTATTTCCAATGTTCAGTACTTTTACTTCTACTCCACTACATCTCAGAGGCAAACATTATACTTTTACTCCACTACAATTATTTGACAACTTTAGTTACCAGTTACTTTATAGATTTTGATTATTAATACAAAACATTCATTAACCACTTCAGCCCTCAAAAGCTCAGCTTGTAGATCTGCTATTTTAAAAAGACTTTAATAATATGTATGCATTTGAAAACTTGTGAAATGGGACATTCTGCATAATTAGTACTTTCTACTGTTGGTACTTTAAGTACATTTTGATGCTAATAAAGTACATTTTGAATACCGGACTTTTACCTGTAACAGAATATTTCTACATTGCAGTATTGACACTTTTACTTAAGTAAAGCATGTGAATACTTTTTCCAGCACTGATTAGAAGTTATATGCAGCTCAAAGAAATGTAGGGAACACTTTGATCACTTAATTATTTTTGAGTTTTCATGATCTGTGTACATACTGCTAACACAAACTGCTCAAACGAATTAAGGGATCAAAGTGTTCCCTTAATTATTTTGAGCAGTGTATATTGACAGGTTGTCAAAAATATTGAAGACCATGTTTTAGTCAGGTTTAGTCAAAATAAGAATTATTAATCATGTCTAGCAATAACATAACATATAGTCATCTAAAAACAGCTGGTCATTGATCACTATCATCCGTTTTTTACGTCTGTTTTTTTACGTCTGTCCATATGATTGATTGAAAATAAATCGAATAAAAAATAATTAAAACCTGTAGTCGACATTGCGTTCAATGAATATATCCAAAACAGCTCATATTGAGGCATTCTTCATCTATTTTATTTAATATTTCTCTTGATTTCCGCAGTTACATTTATTTGGACTGGATGTAGTGTTGATACGATAGTCAAGACACTGCCTGTGGTTGTTAGTTCAACTAGACAGATAAAGGACCAAACATTCCCTCAGACAGATGGAGGTAAATGATTTCAAGGTCAAAGTCGATGACACAATTATCGCTAGCAAAGAAGAGATTACCTATTTGGGTTGTATTCTCGACAAATACCTGTCGGGTGAAAGCATGGGGACAAAGGTGGTCAAAATAGTAAACCAGAGAACCAAATTTATGGGCAGAGTTTCCTCTTTTGTCAACCCACAGGCCCTCAGGACCCTCTCAGGGGCCCTGATTCAACCACATTTTGACTATGCTAGCACCTCCTGGTACTCCAACACCTCAGTGTCACTGAAGACTAAGCTTCAAACCTCCCAAAACAAACTGATTCGGCTACTCCTCGGATTGGGGCCCATGACCCACCTTTCTCCCGCCCATTTTGCCAGCCTAGGCTGGCTCAGGGTGGAAGACAGGGTTAAACAACTAAAAATGGGACTGGCCTTCAAAATTGTAAACGAAAATTTGCCCGATATGCCCCCTATTCCCGCATATCTGAGTAAATACCTCCAAAAGGTTAGTGACACCCACAGTCACAATACCAGAGGGAGCGTTAACAACAATTTGGTACCACCCACCCATAAAACAAACATGGGCAAATTCTCCTTCTACAGCACTGCCACCCAGGATTGGAATGGGCTAACCCCATCCCTCAAAAAATGCAGTTCGCTGGGCTCATTTAAAAGAGCCTTAAAAAATCACCTTTCAGGAGGCCAAAAGAGGAGGTAGTACCATTTTCCCATTAGATAGCCGACCCCCCCCCCCCTGTTCTTGTACATATCTCCCCCCCCCCCCCTTTTTTCTTTTTTTTTTTTCTTTTGTTGTACATAGTATTATATGTATGTATTTATGTATGTATATATATATATATATATATATGTATAGATATATATATAGATATATAGATATATATATATTCTTGCTGTTTTTTTATTTTCTTTGTGTAATGATATTCGAACTGTGATGCCACTATATATGTCTATGAATTGAATACCAAGGCCCTCATTGGAAACAAGTCCGCAAGGACTTTTATGAACGGACCTGTTAGACAAAGTATTTTAAATGTAAATGTGTTGTTTTACATTTTTTTGCCTAATAAAATATTCAATCAATCAAAAGATTGCTACCAAAGAGGAGTCATGTCTGAAGAGTCAAAAACTAAAGTTAAACTGACTCTGTGTGGACAGATAACTCTCATTATGCAATAAAGGTACAGTACGAGGTACAAGTTATGTGACTTCACACACTATAGGCAGGAAAGCATGCATTATGCTTAGATTAAGATAGATCATTTTCCTCCATAGCGCCCACACTGTGGAACAAGCTGCCACCCCATGTTAGAGTGTCTCAAAACCTGCCTGTGTTTAAATCACGTTTGAACACTCACTTGTTCTCCTTGGCATTTGAAAATTCAGATTGAGAAGCTGCTTCCCCCAGGCATTGTGTCAATCGTTGTCTTGTTTATTGTATATTTTAGTATTTTACTGAGTGTACAGCACTTTGGTTCAACACTGTTGTTTTTAAATGTGCTCTATAAATAAAGTGGATTGGATTGGATTATGCTTTACAACATCCTCTTTTCACTTTTCAGGGAGCTCCTTTGCAGTCTATCCTTATAGAGCTCTAAAACGGTGGTTTTCAACCTTTTTCATATCAAAGTCCATTCTTTTTTGGGGCCATTTGAGCCACGGACCACTGTTTGATGAGATTTAGACTCTCAGACCCAAAACTTATATTATAGAATTTTTTTGTTGTTTTTTGTTTTGTTGGATAAGATTTTGTCCACAATTCCATCCATGCTGTATTGATGTTGGTACCATTAGGAGAGATAACAGGCAAACGTTGATCAAAATAACAATTATTTAATGAAGTAATGCAGATATTTAACAATAATTTAACTCTTGAGAGCGTAAAATGAAACCAAATGGACCCGTAAGGGTCCATTTGGTTTCATTTTACGTTCTCAAGAGCTAAAGATCTATAAGGGTCCATTTGGTTTCATTTTACACTCAAGAGTTAAAGATCTATAAGGGTCCATTTGGTTTCATTTTACACTCTCAAGAGTTAAAGATCTATAAAGGGTCAATTTTCTTTGGTTACCAACTCTCCATCATTTAGCTGGGGACCACCTGGGATCACTTCAAGGACCACTGGTTGTCCCCGGACCACTAGTTGAGAACCACTGCTCTAAAACTTTATTATTTTAAAAGTTAAAAGATATTGAGATAATGTTTCACACGATTACGATCATTATACAAAAAAACATTGTCTCCATCTTTGTGGCCTCCTCACTTGAATATGTGATGAGTTGCAGCTGGCGAGGAAGATGCGGAAACAGTGGTTGTCCATACTGCTCCCCAGATTCTCGTAGACCATCACGGCTCCGTGGTTTTCCACCTGCTGTGCGTCCCGGGCGATGGCACCCATGGGTGACAGGGAGGAGGACACCGGCCACTTTAGATGACTACCAGAGTACTGGACTCTCTCAATGAGGGGATTCTTGCCTGTGACGCGTAGGACACCAAATACCCTCTCTTCTCCATGGCCTGCAGGTGAAGATAATGAGGAGGAAGGAAGGAGGGACACTTTTATAGAGACAACAAGACAGAAAGGCTGAAGACGGACAATAGTGTAACAGAAATATCACTGTAGGATACTGTTATCTGGGTTCCAGTGGTGGAAAAAGTACATCAATACTGCAATATAGAACTACTCTGTTACAAGTAAAAGTCCGGAATTCAAAATTTACTTGAGTAAAAGTACCAAAGTATTGGTGTCAAAACTTAAAGTACCAAAGGTAGAAAGTACTCATTATGCAGAATATAAGTTTTCAAATAAATACAAAATCTAATCTTTTGAAAATAGCAGATCTACAAATAGCAGATCTCACAATGCGTCACATCAAGACGCATTGTGAGCTCGTAGATCGGCTATTTTCAAATGGCCGAAATGTATATATAGGGCGGAAGTGTTTAATGTATGTTTTGAAATAATAATCAAAATCAAAAAGTAACTAGTAACTAAAAATTTCAAATAATTGTAGTGGAGTTAAAGTACAATATTTTCATCTGAGAAGTAGCGGAGTAGAAGTAAAAGAACAGACAATTGGAAATACTCCAGTCAAGTAAAAGATACCTCAAAATTGTACTTATGTACAGCACTTGAATAAATGTACTTAGTTACTTTACACCACTGCTGGATTCGCCACATTGTAAAATAATATCAGACATTAGAAGATTTTCGTTGTAGAGTCAATAATAAATATTTCAGAGCCAGCATTATACTCTCACCAGTCAGGCACAGGGAGTGGGGGAGCTGGACGGACTTGAGGGCAGATGCATCCTTGTTGACTGTGTGTACGTTGAATATGGGACCAGCGATCATCCAAGGGTTCTGGACGAACTTGTTGAACTTGGACCAGGACAGGATGGAATAACCCACCAGAACTCGCTCAGACGCCTCAAATATCAAGCCTGTTAATGCACACTCGTATGTGCCCTCTCCCTCCAGTTGAGCCCTAAAGAATGTGCACACACACACACACACACACACACACACACACACACACACACACACACACACACACACACACACACACACACACACACACACACACACACACACACACACACACACACACACACACACACACACACATGCCAAAATCAAAGCCTTATAAGGAATAAGAAGATCATAATTAAACTACGGTACTGTATATGGGCAGATGATGTCAAAGTGATGTCCAGACTCACTGCAAGCGTCCTCTGGAGAGCTTCTCAGGAATGATCTTCTTGCCGTAGCTCTACCAAGCAAACACACACACAGGAGATCATTTAGGATCAACAGCAGCCATACATACAGTACGTATATATAGAAGAGTATCTGCTTTGAACAAACTAACCTGCTGGACATGTTGGCATTTTTCACAGCATGATCTTGAGTAAACCTCATCTGGGATGACAAAAAAAAATAACAATAGTTACACGTATTTTCAATGATTCGTAGATTAATTCATTCATTTCTCATCAACCATTATCAGAATCATCCATATCAGGATTCTTCAGCCCTATCCACAAGTTTCCTAGGGCATGGTGGGCATCACTTCCTGTCCATTTGATCAGGTATTAGTCTCGCGTTACCAGACTGGTGCCTCCCACAATTTACAAATGTTTCCGGCATACAGTCTGGGACTCGGAAGCTCTGATAATGTGTAAGGGGAAAGCGGATGCCCCTCCCCTATCTATTTCCGTTTTAGCATTGTGCAGTGGCGCAAAGGAGTCCGACTGGAATCAACGAATCTCATAAACATCGTTTATGTCTACTAGTGTCTTCTTTCACATTTTTTTCGACGTTAATTCCATGATACCTTTATCAGTTTTCTGTGATAAACAATCCTCGCACAAATAACATGAATCTATTGCTCCTATGACTATGCTTCCGCCTCGGTTCTGTTTCCACTGGGACTACAGGTCCGCGGGCACCGCTTCGTGATTGGTCGAATGTCTTTCCGGTCTGAAAAACTTCCGTTTCACATCTTTCGGGAAGTGGAGTTCCAGACTCTATATACCATTCAGAGATTGTGGAATAGTAGTCTGGTGACGCGAGACTAATCAGGTATCAAATCGACAGGAAGTGATGCCCTCCATGCCCTA
The DNA here is from genome assembly GCF_963454915.1 of Gymnoscopelus microlampas. Taxonomy (NCBI): domain Eukaryota; kingdom Metazoa; phylum Chordata; class Actinopteri; order Myctophiformes; family Myctophidae; genus Gymnoscopelus; species Gymnoscopelus microlampas. The sequence continues at coordinate 46,009,522 of NC_139951.1, forward strand.
GGAAACTTGTGGATAGGAAGACATTAACCCATTACCAGTTTTCTGAAATATGAATGTTGCTATATCAATGGTGCTCAAAACTTTTTGATGTAAAAATGCCAAAATTATACGTATTTGGCCGTGGACCCCCCAACTAAAAAAAAAAGTTTTTAACTTGTTTAAAAAATATATATACTGTATACTCTATATATTTATTCAAAGATTTGCACAAATTTTCAAGATTAAAAAAAGCAGATCTACAAGCTCATAACGCAGCACGAAGTGATGTGCTATATCTGCTATCTTTAAATAGCCAAAGTGTAAAATAATGGTTAAAGTGGTTACACATGCAGATGCTTTCCCGGTTTCAATGGGTTAAAGAGAAAACATTTACAGTAGTTGTGTGTTAGCCTGGTAGCACACAATGTTTTCTCTTTAACCCCCCCCCCCCCCCACCCCCCCTCCGGAAATCTCATTTCCATTTGATTTCAGGAATGAGTCTGGCATGAACTCCTATTTGGCTATTTGGCTGTGGGCGGGAGCTGGGCGGGAGTAGTAGTATTGACTGAGTGACAACCCCTTCAGCCAATCAGCAATTCGTTCCACCACCACCACAGAGCAACGTGACGCAAGGGGACATTTGAAAGGGCCATGCTGAAAATAGGTTGCTTTATTCGGATACATGAGTGTCACTGCCCGCCCCTGCCGGTTCTCTGAATTCAGGAGACCTCTGCTCTGAGCAGCACAGGTCCACAGGTTTCTAGTTGCATAATTGATTAAGGAGAGTTACATTATTTACCTTCCTCTCCATTTTGAATCCCCAGCATCTTCATCATGTTCTTCATGTCTTCTGTAGAGAGTAAAGACAGTGGACAGTTAGTGGATCAGAGGCAACTTGGAGGCTGACAGTGTAAAACACTGGTTCTCAAAGTGGGGTCCGGGGACCACCGGGGGTCCTTGGGGGGGGGTACCATTTCTTATGAATTAAGAAATGGTAGACAATGGTACATCCCTTCCCTCTAAATTCAATAAAGTAAAGATATGATTGCTATTAACTACCTAGAGAGTGAGGTTCCAAATGGGGCAATTAACTACCATAAAGAACATAATGTAAAGCAGCCTAACATGATTACGTCAACCAGGCAGGGACATTAGCTGGTATTATTAGTATTATTAATACACATTGATGTAACTATAGAAACACGTTGATGTAAATACACGTTGATGTAAATGACTACAAAAGGCAAAAAGTCTATCAAGTATTTTGGTCGCATGCTGTTGCCGCGACACCTGCTGGCTGACACAAGTCAATGCACTGTTGTAAAAGAGAGATATTATCCATGTCCCTCACCAGAATACTCCTCTTCCTCCTCCTCTTCCTCTGATGAGCTATTAGACGAATCCTAAGAATGATTGAGGAGAAATCATAAAACACCAACTTTCGGCAAGATTCAGCCTGTCTGAGAAATCAACCTTCAGAAAGTAACAGCATATTTTAAGTGATTTAATCTATAAAACCCAGTTTAATTATTCTATTGATTACTGGCAAATCACTTACAGCAACTCATTTAAGATGTCCATTATCCAAGGACAGATATAGGATTGGTCTTTTATGGACATACACAGGGTGCAGTGGGTGCCAGGCACAAATTACAGTACATGAATGAACATAAACTAAATCAGTGTTCTGAAAATGACCATGTTTGGTGGAGAAATGACGGTACATGAAGAAACATTGAACAGAGATTGTTAAAAAAAAAAACAGCAGTTGACTTATTAAAAAGACTGAATGGTTTTCACTTTACAGACCTTGTTTTTTTTTGTCTCATTCCTAAGCCAATAATTTGATGACCGGCAGCGGTTCCGGTAGGAGACACAAAGAGTCTCCTTTGTATCTCCTACCGGAACCGCTGCCTACCGGTCCGCTGGTCATCAAATTATTGGCTTAGGAAAGCGACAAAAACAAAAAAAATAGCCATGAATTCAAGTCTCTACTATCCCTTTAAACATCAATGTGATGTTGGATGTGATTTTTACGACATTAATTGTATTTTAGGTTAGGTTAGGTTTTTGGAGACACATTTCATTATTCTTTTTTGCTGTATTTTGTGTGTTTTTCTCTAACGTCATCCCCTCTCTTCTCTTGTCTAGGGACAGATTCTAGGAGACGTACAGTAACGTATTGTACTCAACCTACGCATCTGCACTAAGACAAAAGTGCAAATATTTCCCTAAACTAAAGTTAATCAATCAGTTTATCTATGAAGCAACATCTCTCACACTCATCCTGTCAGCCTGTGTCTGTGTAAGAACTCCACTCATGCTCTCATATGCTGAATAGGATGCCCTGTGATGTTTCTTCTCCAGCCAATCAGAGACCTTCTTCTTGTCAGGTGACCAGCTGTACACATGTCCCGTCTCAGAAGGTGTTTCACCACTCACTGGAACACAAGACAACAGACAGCAAGACATTATTTACAATGAGAACATTGCCACAGGTGCTCCGTTCTGTTCCAATCTGTACCAAACTTGGCACAAACACTGTTCAGCGGTTTGGCTTGAGAATAGTCTACAAACTAAATTGCACACACTAGAGCAGTGTTACAGCAGTGTTTAAAGGACAACTTTGTTTTTGTACAACCAAGGTTTATGTTTTAGCTTGTAATTATAAAGTAAATAAAAGATGAGTGTTAAAACATTTTCATTTACTGCTTTCTATAGTTTTAGCAATTTTCACGATCTTTGTGGCCGTGGGCGGGGGCATTCGGGCAGGTGGCTAAATATGTATTTTTTTTACACAATAACCCGGCGATTTCTTTATTATTATTTACAGTAGCTCTTCTAGCCCCCAATGACTCACGTCTGGCTATCAAAGACCACGGGACCTTTATTTATTGTGTAAAAAAATACATATTTAGCCACCTGCCAAATGCCCCCACCCACTGTAAAAAAAAGATAGCGAAAATTGTTAAAACTGTAGAAGGCATTAAATGAAAAAAATGAACACTCATCTTCTATTTGCTTTAATTACAAGCTAAAACATAAACCTTGGTTGTAAAAAAACAAAGTTGTCCTTTAACACTTCAAATGGCCATAACTCGGTGACCATTGATCAGCGCAGTACTAGGACTAGAATTGAAGGCTACAAACGGGCTGAAGCTCTAGTTGGGAGGGACACATTTTTGTGACTGCAAAGACGAAACAGAAGTGTGTGGGGGGGGGTCATCCGCTTTGCTCCTGTAGCATTTTACTGTACAATGGAAGCGATTGAACATTGAGTGACTACAGCAATGTAAACTGTGAGATATCTTGTGTGTGAAGTTCACACTTTGGCCAGAGGGTGGCATCAGAGTCAAGGTCAGGGGTTCGCTCAAATGGTTAGGATAGATACAGAGTTAGGTACAGAGTACATGAAAGTGCTCAGCCCAGTGGTTTTCATAGCAATCCCTTCTGGTCTATACTGGACATTGTGACCTACGGACGGCCAGACAAACTAAATAGCCATACAAATTGGCAATATCACCAATCCTGTGATAAACATAATTCTGAGTGTGTTGGATTGAGAGCTGATGCTGCAGTACAGTTTGACAGACACTAGAGACAGTGAACAGTCCATTGCTGGATGACTGCACAGCAAACTGTACATCCATCATTTACTGTAATCTGATGTGTTTACCAGACTTTTCAGGTCACAACCACCCAAAATAATCATATTTGAACTGGGGACCGCCCAAAATAATCATATTTGAACTGGGGACCCCCCAAAATAATCATATTTGAACTGGGGCCCCCCCAAAATAATCATATTTGAACCGGGGACCCCCCACCCCGACAAGCACTTGGAATTGTAGGAATTGAGGTATTATATTTTGTTTGACTTGGTTCCACAGATAAATGTTGTGAAAAACAACCGAATAGCCAATCGGCTATTTTCACAATAGTTGCCTCTTTCTTAGGTAATATTTGACAATTTGGCCAATGTTTGACCATTTCTTATAGTATAGTTTGTTGGTTACTTTTGACGTAGTAATGGTCTTATTATTAGTTTGTTTTTTTCACGTTAGAGGTATTAAAAAGGTCTTAAAAATCCTTAAATTGTCACTTCAGAAATGTGTAGATACCCTGCATACACTTATACTGTATGTTGCCCATTAAGCTAATCATCTGGGTACCCCTCAAAGTCATCTGGGGGCCCGCCCAGGGGTCCCGACTCCCAGTTTGGGAACCACTGTCATAGACGACACTTGGTTTCCTGTACTCCTAACCCTAACCCCCCTTGATTACACCCAGCGATGGCAGTGCATGTCACCGGAGAACTTCTGCATATTATGCAAGAACCTCTTTTTCAAGGGAATCACCCATATGGCCGTGGTTTAGGCAGAGTTTCTGTCAGGTTAATACATTAAGACCGGGAAAGCATCGGTGTCATTTTAAGACTTCTTTGTCTATTCAAAAATAGCAGATCTACAAGCTCATGGTTCATAGGTGCCACACTATGTAACTTGTAGATCTACACTTTTTTTTGAAAAATGTGGACAATTTGTGCAAATCTTTGAATATATATATATGTTTTAAAGCGAACATTTTTAACTCTGATCTGTGCTTCTGAGGGTCCCTGGAACAACATATTTTGAGATGGGGGTCTGCGGCCAAATACATATCATGTTGGGGTCCTTGACATGGAAACGCTGGAGCACCACTGATACAGCAACATACTGTTAGGATTTAGAAAACATGTATTTGGCCGTGGACCCCTATCTCAAAATGTTTTGTTCCAGGGACCCCCCAGAAGCAAAGATTTGAGTGACACATGTCTGTTTAAAAATACATATATATATATATATTCAAAGATTTGCACACATTTTCTAGATTTTTCAAAAATAGCAGATCTACAAGCGCGACTATGAGCTTGTAGATCTGCTATTTTTGAATACCCAAAGAAATCTTAAAATGACACAGATGCGTTCTCGGATTCAATGGGTTAAGGTTAGTGTTAGGGTTACAGTTAGGGATAGAATAGCCTAACCACGGCCACCTGGGTGAAATACAAAAAGAAAGAGGCTATTCCTTCTGCATAACTATGACACATCTCCGAGCAGTGGGTGAAATCGGCTGTGTCGTAGCCGAATAGCCGACACGTGGCGATAGGCCTATTGACATTTGCTGGTCAAAAACCTTAAACCCCAGCATCGGTATTGTGGGGAAAGCTTTCGCTGAAAACAGCAGATAGACAAGCTCATGAGCTTGTCGTTCTGCAAAAGCTTTCCCAATAATAACAGGAAACAGAAAATACACTAGTATTGAGCCCTGAGGGACTCCGTTTACCAATATGGGGTTCAAGTGGTTAACTTCACTTGAGCTTGAGTTTGGTAAACATGTTATTATGAAACATGTAAGTATCTGACCATATATACAGTAAAAAATAAATACAGTATTCTATTATATGATATAATACAAAATATTACATCAAATCATTAAAAACTCAACAGAGATACACATTTGAATGATAAGATATTACTCTTTAACCCATTAAGACTGGGAACGTATCTGTGTCGTTTTAGATTTATTTGGCTATTCAAAAATAGTGAAATATTTGTGCAAATCTTTGAATATATACATATATATATTTTTATCTCAAATCTTATCTTCTGGGGGTCCCTGGAACAAAATATTTTGAGATGGGGGTCCGTGGACAAATACATATCATTTTGGGGGTCCTTGACATGAAAAATTTTTGAGAACCACTTATTATAGCAACATAAATAAAGGAAAAATAAAAGAACCGTTAGGATTTAGAAGACATTTGTAGACTTCCCCAAAAGCAGATATTTGAGTTACAAATGTTCACTTTAAACAAATATATATATAAATATTTGCACACATTTTCATGATTTTTCAAAAATAGCAGATCTACAAGCTCATGGCGCGGCATTGTATATCTGCTATTTTTGAATAGCCAAAAGTATAAGATAATGGTTAAACAGATGCTTTCCTGGTCTCAATGGGTTAACTCACCTCAGTTTTTATTATTTTCTGAAAGGAAACATGTTGTTTCGTAGACTTGAGCAGAACGTTGTGAGTGCTTCCTCTTTCTGCGAGGGCAACTGACAGGAAGGAACCAAATGAACTTCAGACCTGGAGCAACCGCTGCACATGATTGGATAGTTAACAGTATGTCACTGCATTCTGGGAAATGTAGTGAAATGGTTTGTTGCCATTTGACAACATGAAACAAGGCAGTGGTTCCAAGAAAAAACAGAAGTTAGTTCACAATGATGTTACATGAGGGAGTTTGTTATGATTGTTGTGCAACATGTTTAATCTTTTATCAGATAGACAAGTCCTCACGCCCCCTCTGTGACCTTTTCCATTATTTTTTAATACTTTAAACTTCGTTCACAGATCTTATTGTACTTTGTACTCCACTACAATTATTTTAAAGCTTTAATTACTAATTAAATTATTATTACATAACATTATTACAAAACATACATTACATAATTAACCACTTAAGCCCTATTTTATACTTAGGCTATTTGAAAATAGACGATCTGGATTAACTAGTATACTATACACAGTATTCTTACTGATCTCGTGATCGTACAGTGGATTTTATACAGTTTACATAAATAAAACAAGACTGCCCTCTTAATATAAAATACAAAAAATATAAAATACATGTAGTATCTTTTACCATGAACTGTTAGTTTTTTTTTTGTGGTATTTTAGCTTTTTTTTAAAAATCAAATCACATGAATTTGCACCAAATATGAATGGCACCATTTGCACAATGAAATTACAACACTCTTTAACAACATGCCTGCATTCACAATAAATGGACACATAGGAGACAGTATGTCAGCACATGTGGACATCAAAAGCTCTTGTCTGTCTGGGAAGACAACAACACTATCTGTCAGCTACTGTACTTGTACTGGAAGACGTTTTTTTACAAGCAGTGCTGTAAAGAATCTAAGTACATGTACTCAAGTACTGTACTTAAGTACAATGTTTAGGTATGTTTTACTTTACTGGAGCATTTCCAATTGTCTGTACTTTTACTTCTACTCATAGGCTAATATAATGCATGTTTTACCTATAACTCAAACAACAATAAAACAACAGCAATCTGGGGACAACAGTAACAACACACTCTCCCAGCCTGTCAACTTGTTGACTGTCACAGTATTTCCACTACACAGGATCTACACGCTATTAAAGCCAACTCACACATTTAACCAAATACACCACACTCAACCACAAATACACCACACTCAACCACAAATACACCACACTCAACCACAAATACGTTTATAAGCCACTTCTATTAAACCAAATAATAAAAGTCTCGCTGTAACAGTGCTGCAAGTAGTTTAACTGCACAGACAGACAGACAGACAGACAGACAGACAGACAGACAGGTAGGTAGGTTAACTGCACAGACAGACAGACAGACGTCAGACAGGTTGGTTAACTGCACAGACAGACAGACAGACAGGTAGGTTAACTGCACAGACAGACAGACAGACGTCAGACAGGTTGGTTAACTGCACAGACAGACAGACAGACAGACAGGTAGGTTAACTGCACAGACAGACAGACAGACAGACAGTCAGACAGACAGACAGACAGACAGACAGACAGACAGACAGTCAGACAGACAGACAGACAGACAGACAGGCAGGCAGACAGACAGACAGACAGGTAGGTTAACTTCACAGACAGACAGACAGACAGACAGGTAGGTTAACTGCACAGACAGACAGACAGACAGACAGACAGACAGACAGACAGACAGGCAGGTAGGTTAACTGCACAGACAGACAGACAGACAGACAGACAGACAGACAGGTAGGTTAACTGCACAGACAGACAGACAGACAGACAGACAGACAGACAGACAGGTAGGTTAACTGCACAGACAGACAGACAGACAGACAGACAGACAGACAGGTAGGCAGGTTAACTGCACAGACAGACAGGTAGGTAGGCAGGTTAACTGCACAGACAGACAGACAGACAGACAGGTTAACTACACAGTGCACAGTTAAATAAAGCCATGTCTTACCTTATGCCAAGCGTTGCCTTCTATTCCTTTGTGTTGTAATGAAGCCTCTCACGTCATGGTGCTGTTCTACACAGTCATGCAAAGTACACATAGATAGACACTAGATATACTGTATCCATCTAGTATAAAGTATACATACACTAGATGTACTGTATCTATCCAGCCGTATTTAATTAACGGTTTAATTGGGTTATTTAGACAAGCCTGTGTCATTATTATTTATCCTGTGTTTCCATAGAATCGCGGTTCCGTGTTTACATGTCCCAAAGTCGCTGTGATTGGTTGAGATGGCCCTATGAGGGAATCCCAAACAGAGCCGTCACATAGAGAATATGTCCTCAATGTCCCGCCCCCCAATCGCAGTGATTGGATTAGACGCGCAGAGAGAGTGTCAGAGCAGGAAGCCATGCCCATATATGTCTACGGCAGCAGTGGTTCTCAACCTGTGGGTCGGTACCTGACATGATTTTGGGGAGTTCCCCACATCACAGTGAAGTCACAATTTAAAGGACGACTTCACCACTTTTCAACATATCTTCATATAATAGGTCCTCACTAATGCTCATGATAAAATTATACCATTTTTTTCTACTTGGTCTGTGTTTGGCACCAACGTGCCAAACGTCCACCAACCACCACTGCTGCCTTCCCCTGCCCCTCCTGTGACAAAATCTGCGGATCACGCATCTGTCTGAGCAGCCACCTGGCTATACACAGGCGAAACCAACCACAATAACCATCCCAACATATGCTTTTGGAGCAATGTCATCATCGACATCGATGGACTGCCATAAGCAGGCAAAACATTTTTTTCCAAAAAGATTACAATTTTGTATTCAGATTTTTATAAAGGCGAGAACAATGGGATCTATTATTGCATTGCAACTTTCCAGGAATACAAAGCCTGCAGTTTCTATTAGCTTGGATTCCCCATCGATGATGTCACCGGTAGACAGGTTTCTGAACTGTCTACAGCCCTCCTCTGAGACACAGACTGATTAGAAAAAAATTGTATCATTTTATCATGAGCATTAGTGAGGAGCTGAGGACCTATTATATGAAGATATGTTGAAAAGTGGTGAAGTCGTCCTTTAAGGACTTTTAAGACCTTTTTAATACCTAAAATTTATAGCAATGATTACTATCAAAATATAGAGCTTTAACCATTTAATACAAAACTTTTAGTTTTAACCCAAACATATCACTTAACCTACCTTCAATATTAAGAAAATGTCAGAGTAGGTCTACTACTTCATCCAGGACCACTACAGATGAACAGCAATTAGCATGAAAGCAACCCTTCTGAACCCTTGGAAACTATCTCTGTCAATATTCTAATGACAAATACACCATCATGATGTGTGGTTTTAATACAGAACACATGGATGTGAACTACAATACTTCTATTAATGTTGATATCCATGGTGGTGAATGGACATTGTTGTGCATACCTTTGATTAATCAGTTGATTCTTCTTGCTGTAGCTGTTTGCAGAATGTAGTTTCTTATCAGTGTTGGTACTTGTGTTATATTAAGAATTTAACCTTTTGTTTTGTGTCACTTAAATTCTATGTTCTACAATTTTATGTTAAAAAACATTGCATCTCCTATGGTACAAATCACTGAGACTACACACCTGTTAATGTTTTGCTTGATTGCGAACGCTGAAGGAGCGCGCCTCCGCCCAAGTGGAGCCTACTATGAAACCATGCTCGGGTTGTGTGTGTCTCTGTGTGTATGCACTGCCTGTGTGCAGCCGCGCCCCCATGTGACTCACGCTCTCATTGGCTGCTGACAGATCTCAGAGTGGAGCTTACTATGAAACCAACCCGATCGCCCCCCAAACACGGTGAAATAGCACGGACTGACAATTAACTTCAATACGAGGTGGAGGCAGTCACGTGACTTTCTCTCTACGCTCTCCCCATCACGGTGAAATAACACGGATTACAAGTCCGTAAATACACAACATAACAATTTTAAAAAGACCAAAAAAAAATAGGGCTGCGTTCGCTTCCCGCGTTCGCGCGTCTTACTTGTTATAAGATCCATATCCAAACCAACACACAAGAGACGGTATTGCAAAAGCCTCAAAGGGGCATTTATTTAGTATAATGGCACAGAGTGGGAATGGGGGAAAGCATCCATAACAAAATAATATCCAAACATAAATTCCTCCGGTTTTTGTCCGTGCACATTTCTGTACTTTTCCAGTCAAGTCCTATGTTGCCTATGAGAGAAGAGAGGTGGACATGCCTACATAGTATGACATTTCACCAACATAAATATAGAGGGAGGAATAAGTGGAGGTTTTGGCTTACTGCTTGAGCACCCATCCATTCAATGAGGAGAGCCAGTGAAGACTGAGGCAGAGTGAGTGCTTTTCATGCCCGCTCCTAGCTGGTCAGCGCAGGTGTCCTCAGATCATGCTGATTGAGGAGGTGCTTACCTGTCAGCCGGCCGCCTAGCGAAACTCCACAATATATATCCAATAAGGAATTGCATCCCACAATGTAATAAAATAGCAGATCTACAAGCGCACAATCATGCTGGTTGTGTCACACAAGTCTTTGCATAGAGAAGCCATCAGGTCGTGTGGATGTTTCTGTGATGTTTGAGGTCAGCCAGGTTTTCAGCTTCCACTGGGAGCTCAGCTAATACAGCATGATTATCTGCCCTGATCTTCTGCTGGAATTTGAAAACAAACAAACAGAAAAAGCATGTCACACACTGTACAACTCTGGACTGGACTGAGAGAGGGATTTAAAGTTGTTGGTTCTTACCTAGATCTTCAACAAGATACGATTCATGCTTTCGCAGTGAATCGTACAATTCGGACATCGCTCTTTTTCCCTTTTTACGTGTAACATCAAGCAGTATTCTCATTTGTTCTGCACTGGTCTTTTCTTCCTTGATTTTGCTATAGGTCTCATTTGTGAAAATGTGTTTGTCAAGGAGATCATCTGCTATGCTCATAACCTCTGTGACACGCTGAACTAGCGCACTCCTGTTCTTCTCCACAAAGTCAGCTTTCATGTCTGTCAGAAAGAAAATAAGATTGACAATTGTTACTTGACTTCAGGCCTCAGAAAAGTAGAGGTGCACTGAACTTGTTAAAGTTTAATTATCTCATTATCCATGCGATTATTCTGTCTTGGTTTGATTTCAGGGTTAAATATACAGGCCAGAGACAAGTAAAGGTCTTACCTGTTGTCTGGCCAGTCTGAGGTTCTTTCACACCTGATGCACCTGAGAGAAAACAATAATCAGTTGATACTGTAGCAGATTTTTTTTTCATGTTCATGATGTGAAGAAGACAAGCAGCTTCTAAAGCCACAAGCTACACAATATTCAGTGAACTAGTCTACATCACTGAATAAATTGCATCGTATCAGAAAATCGGACCTATTCAATATTGTCTTATGTTGATAACTTAAATAATTGTGTAATAATAAAATGATAGTGTTTCTACCCAACAGGTTCTCTTGTGTAATGAAGACACTGCTGGGTTGAAACTTTGTTTATTGACTATATTTATATATATATATATATATATATATATATATATATATATATATATATATATATATATATATATATATATATATATATATATATATATGGATTTATTTTTTTATGTTACAGTTATGTAACATAAAAAATAAACATATGTTCGAATTTATATATCTCATGAGTAAGGAAATCACCTGCTGGCTCATTAAGGAGAAACTGTCTCTTAGTGGTGATTCCTGAACCTGATCCATCAGAAGTCTGCATTTTATCTGTAAGAGATATGGCAATTACTGTCTGGTGCTACAATGCTGAAAATCCAGATATTTACAAATTAAACCTAATTATTGTAAGTCAAATCAATCACTCTTACGCATTCTCCTTTTGCCCGAGCTTGTCCGACATGAACGAAGCAGTTGTAGTTGGCGCAGCTTTTTCTCTGTGGAACCCAGCAGCAGGTCACCTGACATGAGAACAAAATATAGGCATCGTCATTCAGAAATACTGTACACTGCAAAGTTATAAAGATTCATAAACATTCTACAAGTAGACAGGTGACTGTGTACATACAGTAGTTACCTTCTCGAATGTTTGCAGTCCATGCGTTATCATCAATACCACTCACTTTAAGATACAATTCGAATGGAGGTGGCTTCTTATAGTATGCTTCAAAGAATCCTCTGAACTCAGTTGATTTCAGGGTGAATGGCAAGTACTGCACACAGACACATAACATTAATATACATTTGTATCACACTTTTGTAATAAATAAATACATACATACATACAACATGTTCACAGCTACACCTGTTGCCTATACACAAAAACACACCTCAGGATGAATTTCCCCTCTTGGCTCACTCATCAGATTGTACTTCCCATCTACCAGTAGACAGAGATGATTCTTGTCAACCCTGTTGAAACGTTCTTTCTTCACCATCTTCTTGATGTCCTGCCACACACAAGGAAAACAGGTGATGACAAAATGAGAGAAGTAGGAAAGACAAAAAAACAGTCACTTCTTTCCAGACAAGTATACAGTACGTTAGATTGACAGGTTGTTAATACTCAATAATATTGGAGACCATATTAAGGTTTTGGTGAAAATGAGAACATGCTGGTGCATTCCAACTAGTCAAGAATTATTCAGAGCAGAGTTTAAATAAATCATGTCTAGCAACCAAACTGTGCACTCCTCGGAGCGCAGGTTTCTGCAAGGCCCTGTTGCCTACCCAGGGCCAAATAATTTGGATAGTAGCCAGTTAAAATGGCTATATCTCAATTGGAAAAAGGCATAAAATGTGTTTTCCAATTGATTCTGGTACCTCTGGAGATGCTTAAGAACATAGGCTACTACAAATGCAGGAAAATATACCTTCCGGAAAGATGTCATTTTTGAGATGGCGTTCAAAATGGCGGCCGGGAGCTTAAAATGGCTACATCTCAATTGAGATTTATTTTTATATGTATATAGCATTGGAGGAGATTATGCGTTACGAGCTCAGTCCTTTCCCTCCTGCCCTCTTTGAAGCCAGAAATGTCTTCGCAAGGCTGATAAACCACTTTTTTACAGGATGACATCCTCTAACATCCTCTTTTCACTTTTCGGAGAGCTCCTTTGAAATCTATCCTTATAGCTCTAAATGTCTATTATTTTAATTACACACACGATAATGTATAACACTATCATTATAAAACAACTTGTCTCCATCTTGGTGGCCTTCTCACTTTAATATCTGATGAGTTGTTGCCGGCGAGGAAGATGCGGAAAATGTGAGCGTCGATACTACTCATCAGATCCTCGTAGACCATCACGGCTCCGTGGTTTTCCACCTGCGGTGTGTCCAGGGCGATGGAAACCCTATGGATGGCACCCACGGGTGACAGGGAGGACACTGGCCACTTTATATGACTACCAGAATACTGGACTATCTCAATGAGGGGATTCTTGCCAGTGATGTGTAGGACACCAAATACCTTCTCCTTTTCCTGGCCTGGATGAAGATAATGCGAAAGATGAGGTACAGTTACAACAAAAGGCCAAAAAAGGCAGAACACAGGCAGAAATATCACTGTAGGACAGCGGCGCAGCCAGAACTATACTAGCGTATAGGCTGGGCCTAGGCAGGATTTTTGTATTTCTTCCTGGTTTTTGCTACTTTCTTTTAGGGTTTTTGTTACTTTATTTCGGTTTAGGGTTAGGGTTAGGGTTAGGGTAGGGTTGTGTTATTTAATTCTTATTTTTTTGCAAAATCGATTGGATGGGCCAGCTTTCTATGTGGGTGGGCCACGGCACACCCAGGCCCACCGATGGCTGCACCCCTGCTGTAGGATACTGTTATTTGGATTAACAATATTGTAAAATAATATTAGACATGGAATATGTGTAGTTGTACAGTTAATATTACATTTGTCAGAGCCAGCATGCTGAATATTCTCACCAGCCAGGCACAGGGAGTGGGGGAGCCGGATGAACTTGAGGGCAGATGCATCCTTGTTGACTGTCTGTACGTTGAATATGGAACCAGCGATCATCCAAGGGTTCTGGACGAACTTGTAGAACTTGGACCAGGACAGGATGGAATAACCCACCAGAACTCGCTCAGACGCCTCAAATATCAAGCCTGTTAATGCACACTCGTATGTCCCCTCTCCCTCCAGCTGAGCCCTAAAGAATGCAGACACACACACACACACACACACACACACACACACACACACACACACACACACACACACACACACACACACACACACACACACACACACACACACACACACACACACACACACACACACACACAAATGTTGTTAGGGAATTCCTAGACTATGAGGTGATACTGTATGCAAGGTTCATATTTTAGATTGTGTGTATGTATTTGAGTAAATATATAGGATACACTACAACATGTGTGTGTTGGTCATACAGACTAAAATTGCATCATCACAGTCTGCTTTAACTGCTACATTAACAATGAACAAATATGAGGACACATCCTGTATGATATCTGGACGTGTCACACTGACCAGCTACTGGACACTAAAGGTCTCTGATTTAAGTGAAGATAAGAAAGGACTTACTAACTAGGACATATTAGGACAGCAACATGAATTCTGATGATGGAGGGAGGAGGCTTAATTTGAAACACCTTGTGATTGTTAGGTAAGAATAGATTTGATTCTGTCTGCTTGATAGGGAAAGGAAGAGAGCATAGCTGCCTGAAACTACAGTATGTGAAGATAGGGAAAGGAAGAGAGTATAGCTGCCTGAGACTATGTGAAGATAGGGAAAGGAAGAGAGTATAGCTGCCTGAAACTATGTGAAGATAGGGAAAGGAAGAGAGTATAGCTGCCTGAGACTATGTGAAGATAGGGAAAGGAAGAGAGTATAGCTGCCTGAAACTATGTGAAGATAGGGAAAGGAAGAGAGTATAAGATGCCTGGCTGAAACTACAGGTATGTGAAGAAGCTTTCTGCTTCCGCCGCCTGCTCTCGTGTTTGATTAGATTAGACATTATGTTGTAAATTGTACTTGGTGCTGAATAAATAGTGAACATGCAGACTGGTTCGTTATTATTGCTTTTAAGTGCCTTGCTCCTTCCACCACAAAGTCTTATAAGGAACAAGAATAGAATGAAACCAGATGGCTAGATGATGTCAAAGTGACGTCCAGACTCACTGCAAGCGTCCTCTGGAGAGCTTGTCAGGAATGATCCTTTTATTGCCGTAGCTCTACCAAGTACAAAAAACACAGGAGATAATTTAGGGTCACCTACAGTCTACCATACGTATAATATCAAGAAGAGTATCTGCATTAGGCAAATACCTGCTGGACGTGCTGGCATTTTTTACAGCATGATCTTGAGTACACCTGATCTGGAGGGACAAATAACAATAGTTGATATTGGATTAACAATATGTTTTCTATTGAAAAGCTCAGCTTCTAGACAGTAACATAAGTGTCATCAAGTCAAAAGTTATCATGGTCTCAAAGGTGACAATAGTTTGAGAGAGATGATGTATTCCAGAGTTTGTGCAGGTGTAGATTTAGATTTGTGATATATTTACATATTTACATATTCATACATCCATTCATCTCTCACCTACCATTATCATAATCACCCAGCTCTGGTGTCTTGAACTCTACAAGGAGACATTAAAGAGACAACCTTTTAGTTCTGCATGTGTAATCCTTCATTTTGTATTCACACAAACACTTAGAGTTCATTGTACAATCGATTAAGGAGTGTTGACTTTTCTTTTTACCTTCCTCTCCACTTTCTATCTCCATCATCTTCATCATGTTCATCCAGTCTTCTGTAGAGAGTAAAGACAGACAGTTAGTGGATCAGAAGCAGCTTGGAGGCTTGCAGTGTAAAAGAGAGATATGATCCATGTCTCTCACCAGAGTCCTCATCTTCCTCTTTCTCCTCTTCTTCCTCCTCTTCCTCCTCTTCAGAAGATGATTGTGTAGATAGATCCTAAGAATGATGCGAAGGAAACATAACTTTCAGCCAGATTCAGCCAGTGTAAGTAATGTAAAATGTAACAGCATATTTTAAGTGACTTATTGTATTAACCCAGTTCAAATATTCTATTGATTCTTGATTACTGGCAAATCACTAACAGTAACTCATTTAAGATGTTCATTGTCCAAGGACAGATATCTGATGTTTCATTGGATGAAACATCTTCATCTCTCACATCACCTCAGTGTCTGTCTGGGTCATGGAACTATATCCTGTTGAAATTGATGCAGACCGGCTCTTCTTCAGCCAATCAGAGACCTTCTTATTAATATGGTAAGGCCTGCTGCATAAACTTCCTGTCTCAGAAGGTGTTCCACCACTCACTGGAACAGAAGACAACAGACAGCAAGACATTTAGAATGATAATAAAAGATTAATATATTATTATTCATATTATTATTATTCATATTATTATTATTATTATTATTAATATTATTATTATTATTATTATTATTATTATTAGTGGACTCAATCTCACATTGAGGTGACTTTGATTCATGACTTTGATTCATCATCGCCATGTCTTCTATTTTCTCAATCAGCTCTGTTAGTTCTGAAATGTCCCACTTGAAACCATGTTGAACGTGGTATCTGTAGCCACATTTCTCCAGGAGCCACCTTAGAGGTTCTCCTTCAGACTCTATGTACTCCTCAACACATCTCTCTCCCAGCCAGTATCCCCGTGTGAACAGAACCAGAGCGTGTCTCCAGAATCTGTCCCCCAGCAGCTCCATGTGTTCCTCCACTGATCTCCTGTCAGCTTCAGAGAAACTGGACCTGACAGGAACAGGCAACAGGACAGCATGGGGTCCAGGAGAACACAGAGTCACACCGTGTAGAAGGACGTCTTTCATCTTCTGTGATGGAGACGTAGTCGACCAGTCTGGACAGTTCACCACAGTCACATTTCTTCCAGCAACCCGTCTCTGTTGTCTATCACATTCTGTCAGTTTAGTCTGTGTTTTAAACTCCTGGAATATGAGATTTACTGTATGTTAATCATAACAATCAAAACTGTCATTATATTCTGCCCACTCCACCCCTGAGCCACTGCCGCCCTTTATCAACATATCTTCTTGTTTTCTTAATAGTTGATGTGTTTCACATTTAATTTGCCACTTTAATGGGTTACCCATAATGTTAACACATCAGAGGGGAGACGACAGAAAGGCAAGTAGTTTCAGTGACATCACTGTCTTTACGAGCACCGAGCAACGAGCTCCGACTTTGAATTCTCATCCCAATCCTGACTGACTTTGTTCATGTCTATATTTTGAACATCTCATAGTATATGAATTTTCTATGAAATTCCATGAAAAATGTAAACGTGTGGGTTTAATTACCGCTGTTGTATTAACATGCCTGAATGTAAGTTGGGGAAATACCCCAACTAAATGGAGGAGTGACATATCCCGACATGTCACATTGTCACATTAAAAATGACAAATAAAACAAATGGGACACTTTATTAGAACATTAAAACAATCGCTACAGCCAGTAGTCAACCAGTGAAATTACGGTATTTTACGATGTCTCTCATAGGCATTGCATTGACAGCTGCAGTACATCGTTCTAACGGACCTTGCGGGTGCACTGTCTCAATAGTGGGCGTACATTTTGTAGTCCATGTGTGTCTCTATTGATCACAGTTCAATGATTACATGTCTTGCTTATGTTATACTTTGCAATGTGACAAGTTGTGAGTAGTAAATCGGCTATATTTAAAAATTCTGAAAGAAGTTTTTTTTTTTAAAGTAAAAAGGATGTTAAATATGTATGACAGTATGTTCACATTGTCATCAGAAAAAAAAAATTTGATGTCTCTACTGTTTAATTTGAATATATCTGAGTGTATATGCATTATAACATCACATTCATATAATAATACGCACCTTGTATAGAGTTCGTTGAAACACATTCTGCTGCAGTATGGTATTTCCAGCTCTGCTCCTCTGCTCCTGCTCTCCACCAACCAACATCACCCCCACATCTGGTAGACTCTGATGTTCTCCTAACAGACACAAACTCTACATGAGTTCACTGAACTGATTTAAATATTTAGGACCTGGATTCAGAGATTGAGTTATATAAAGTATTACAATTATGACACACGTTCCAACGCACTGTGAGCTTGTAGATCGGCTATTTTGGGGAAAGAAATTTGGTGTTGATCGAGAAAAGAGTGCACAAAGTACAGAGCCAACTCAGGTCTGTTTTGATAAGAATAAAGGGTTTCAGTGGTTAATGAAGATGTCAATCTTTTGGTCATTAGATGAGTCATAAAATGTACTTTTACAGCAGCCTTCATATCGTTGCTGTCGGGTGGAAACCTTGTTTGTCCAAAATCGTTACTTTTCAGGAAATGGGGAAAAAAATTACCTGTGTCCATGGATCCAACTTGGTTATTATTTAGTCACAAGCTCTTGTTAATTGGTTCAGTATTTATAAAATCTACAGACCGACCTTTCAAAAATAGAGAAAATAGCCGATCTACAAGTTCACAACACGCCATGATGCAACATGTTATGATGATGTGCATTGACTTTTTTTGGTACTAGTATACTAGTTTATTGATTATTATAGTTTATAAGAAGGGTAATTATTATTATTAATTTACCAGGCAGATACAATAGATATTTTAAAAACATTACCTTCTTTCAGAGCAGTTATTTGACTGTGTTTCTTGGTCATGAATGTCTGTACATGTTCCTCTATGTTCCTCTTCCTCTCTGAGATCTTCTCACAAATGTCTCCATCATGTTCAAAGTGTCCACCTCTGTTTCCTGCCACCATGTCATCTATCTTCACCAGCAGCTCTGCCACCTGAGTGTCATCGCTCTTCATAGTGTTGAAGACATGATATCTGTTCCCACATTTGTCAACAAGCCAGCGGAGGTCTTCCCCTTCAGCCTTAATGTGCTGCTCAATGCTTATGTCTCCCAGACAATCTCCATAGCTGAATAGTACTACAGTGTGACTCCACACACTCTGTGACAGAAGTGTCATGTGTTCCTCTACTGCTACTCTCTGTGCTTTGGTGAATGCTCTATCAAGAGGAACCATCAGAAGAACAGAATGTGGTCCAGGAGGACAGAGACTCACACTGTTCTGGATCTCCAGTTTGTCCATCTCTGAGGTGTCCTGTAGTGGACTGTTGTAGAGCCAGCCTGGTGAGTCCACCACTGTCAGATGTCTCCCTGCTATCTCAGCATGTCTTACCTCACACTGAGCTGACCTCTGACCTATCTGACTAATTTTAAAAACACCTCCTCTCAGAATGGTGTTTCCTGCTGAACTCTTCCCAGAGCGCTGCCATCCCAGCAACACAATCCTGAGGTCAGATGGTCCTGTCAGAGAAAATATTGCTGTTTAACCACATACAAAAGTGTGTGTGTATGTGTATGTGTATGTGTGTGTATATATATATGTGTGTGTGTGTGTGTGTGTGTGTGTGTGTGTGTGTGTGTGTGTGTGTGTGTGTGTGTGTGTGTGTGTGTGTGTGTGTGTGTGTGTGTGTGTGTGTGTATGTATGTATGTATGTATGTATGTATGTATATATATATATATATATATATATATATATATATATATATGTGTGTGTGTACTCTTTTACTTTCCATGAATGAATCAAAAAATGCTTCTGTGAAAATAGTCCTACTTTACATTAAATTAATTTAATCATGCACTTGATATTTCTATCATAATGTTTCACCTGCTGGTGTGTTGCTGGTCGTTCGTTTGGAGAACAATCTGGAAAACATTGTAGCCTACTGGAAACACCCAAAATTAAAATGACATTAATGTAAACTGCCAAAAGTATTGATAGTTTGTGTGTGAAGTTGACACTTTGGCCTCAGAGTGGCGCCAGAGACAAGGTCATGGGATCACTCAAACGGTTAGGATTCATTATCCTGAGTACATGGATGTGTTCAGTAGGTTTCACAGTAGTCCATCACTAAGTCAATGATACTTGTCTATAAGTGGACATTTTGGCTTACGGACGGCCATAAACAAAACAAATAGCCGTACAAATTTGCAATATACATTCCTGTCAGTTCCTAAGTGTGTTGGATTGAAAGCTGATGCAGCAGCACAGTTTGACAGACACTAGTAGAGTGAACAGTCCATTGCAGGATGAGTCTGACTGTACAGTAAACTGTACATCCATCATTTACTATCATCTGATGTGTTCTACCTATAAAAACACATCTGTAACTTCATTTGATTTGTAAGATGATATATTGAAACATCCGTTACCTTATTAAAGTGTTGAAGAGATGACTGTAAACTTTAGTCCTCCTGTGTCAACATGCACTGACAAGTGATTGCTGTCAATCAAGAGGAACATGTCAATCATTAATGTGCTGTAATGCAGTGGTTCTGAAACTGGAGTCCCGGCCCGGTCCCTAATGCATATCAAACTGGGGGTCCTTGAAATAAAAAACTTTGATGAATGCACGGCTGTAAAGACTGACTTAATGATGCTGTCATGTGTACTGTATATAACATACATAGTGGACTGCTTTATTTTATTGTATTTACTTAGCATTGTTGCTGTCATACGTACAGTATATGTTACAGTGCATTTGGAAAACCAGGGAGTTTGCAAACTTCCTTGGGAATTTGTTAGAAAAAACATAATCATCATTCCAAGTGACATTCAACAAAACAAAACAATGAATGAATGAATGAATGAATGAATGTGTAACAAGTACATTACATTTCCTACAAAAGTTAGTTCGGCCTGTAGTGTAAGAATACATTTATCTGCCAATCACATGCAGAACATACAGTATGAACAGTTTCAACCATTCCATCCATCGACTTACCATGTCAGACAGTGTGCTTGTCAACATGTGAGACCTTCGGTTGTTCCACATGGTCTTCAAAGCCTCACTGTTGGTGCATCTGTCCTGTTTTCAAGTGATGAAAAAGTCATGCATGTAAAAAAAAACGTATCAAACCTTAATCTGGTGAGAGTGAAACAAAACAAGCGCCTCCCTCACTTTGGAGCATTCTGACATATTGCACTAGTGGGTGTCAGCGTGCTCATGTGTTTTTTTTCCTAAGTCAAATGGACATATAAACACATAAAGAGTTCATACATTGCAGGCAGACTGCAGGCACATGCACAGATTAGAGCACTTTACCTAATGCCCTCAGAGTTGAAAAGTGCCCTTTCTTGGCTGTTTTTTACTGAAATCCTATGAAATATAAACCACTGACAGAAGCTTTCTATATGTACTTTAAAGGGGTATGTCACTTTAAAACAGTTAATTTTAACATCTACTCAGGCTTTTGTGTGCACCCCAGACCATTTTTAAGTTGCTTGATTCAATATATAGATACTTGATATTCATTTTATCAGACACCAGCATGAGATCACCACCTAATCTGGCACAATGCCAGCGTGACGTCATCACAGCATGACGTCACATTTCTATTTATATACTGAAACCTGACACAGAAGGCAGAGAGATAGAAGCAGATTATATATTATATAGTGCTAGAGAAAGTAACTAGGATTACTGGCCTTCCCAGGAACAACTACAGCTGCACACTACAACACCATTCATCCCAGATTCCCAACCACTGGAGCATATGTTCATTCAGTTCAATCAACAAGGTAACTCCTCTTCAATGAAACTGAAGAGGAATTTGACAACAATATTCAGAAAGGAGAAGTGTCCCTTGAATCAATGTCCTAACCCTCATCCTATCATCGCTATGCAAACCCATTGTAACGTCAAACTCCATTTTTAACCTCAGCCTCGGATTCACTGACAACACCCGTCCTTTTTTTCGGTGATTGATATTGTCCCTCTCATGTGTGAGAATTTCCTTTATTTATTTTTGGGCGGTGCAACCGCCCCTATAAGTGAGGTTTGGACATCGATCCAATTTGCACCCCCCCAACCCTGCGCTGTGATTGGCCACCAGTGTACCCCCCACAAAAAAAACACTTTTATGGTTTTTGAGTGGTGCCAACCACTCCTATATCTGACTTTGTCTGTGTGTCCGGGTGTATGTCCAAAAGACAAACATTGATGACAACATCAATACGGGGCTCATCAAAGGCACCACTCTCTTCACACAGGGTGTGATTTTTTATAAGTGAATCACTTCCATCACTGTGACCACACCGCCCACTTCACACTGGGTGTGATTTTTTAATAATATTTTTGAATGACAAAAATGTTTTAAAATAGCAAACATATAATAAAACTAGAAAATGTGCTCCTCGGAGCACAGGTCTCCGCCAGGCGAGGTGGTAAAAGTCAATCTTAACCAATCAGGGTGACATAAACAGGACAATGTGAAGTTTCAATTCCCTGCAGGAATATTTCCACTCTTCCCAATCTAGGCATAGACAATACAGAATGGTAATTCTGTATTGTCCTTGATAGTATCACATTAGAAAGTACTGTTCCTGATTAATTCTGTCTATGATTAATTCTGTCTTACCTATTTATATTACATATTGTGATGTCACATGAAGCTTGACCAATGTTAGGTGTTCACAGACGGACGGACAAAGTGAAAACATACTCTCCACCATGCCTTCGGCCTGGCGGAGACAACTATAAAAGTGTGCTCCTCGGAGCACATGGGTCTCCGCCAGGCCAGGTCACCGGCTTCGAATGCTATCAATGCATTGAATGGGAGATTATCACGTTTTATCAGACCATTGAATGGTGACGAGTAGGCGATACACGGACCTACCCGGGATTTGTCAGACCATTCATTGGGCGTAATCAGGAGCTACTGACCTACTTTGGAGGCGGAGCAGTACCCACAACAATATTTACGATTCTGTGCCTATCGGTACATAACTCCAACGGCGCTGAGTAGGCTCAGGCGAGCGTCGCACCGCTCAGGACGGTAACTCGGTCGCTTTAGCTCCCTCGGTGGTCCTTCGCGGGGCTCCAGCTCGCCTGAGACTGCGCGCCTCCGTCATGGTCCGAAACCAAAACAACCAAAACCAAAACCGAAACTGAACTATTTAAGTCATCTCCGTCGGTAGGTCAGTATGTCTTGATAACACCCAATGAATGGTCTGATAAATCGCGGGTAGGTAAGTAGGTCGCCTACTTCGCCCATTCAATGGTCTAATAAAAGGTGATAATGTCCCATTCAATGCATTGATAGCATCTGAATCAGGTGGCCAGGTAGGTCATTGTGGGCCAGCAATGTTTGGAATCTAATCATTATACAGGTGAGTGGAATCTGAAAATGTTGAGGGATTGATGTTGATGAAATGATTGCAAATACACAATATGCTGGTTTGCGGGAGTGTAGTGAAAGTGTATGAGCAGTTGCAAAAATGTTGTTTGGTAGAAAATGGTATATGTAAGACATTGTAGTGGACTGTGTCCTTGGAGTATTGGGAGAGTAGCACTATAGCACTAGCTGCACTAAGGTGGCCATTCGACTGTTTTTTGGCCAGACCGTCCGTTTTTTGACCTAGCTGTTCTCCGTTCCGCGGCGCATCCTCTGGCCGGACGCATACTTGTCCGGCTTTTGGTTTATATTTACATATCTCGGTAAATCCCTGTTTCATTGGTATAGATTAGAATATCAGCTGGCAGCCAGCATATTGGCTTTAGTATGCACTACTGCGTGTGTGCTTTTAGTTGTCATAGGCTCGCTCCCAACAGTCACTCACACGACTGAACACTCCTCCCTCCTCCCACGCTTGTTTATATAATTGATACATAATTGATGTCAGCAACAAAGGGAAAGGTGCCATAAAACGGCATGCTTTGACTGACAAGCAATAATAACTCAATCTGAGAAGTGCAGGTAGAGGACTACCCTCTCCTTTTCACAGTAGTCCATCATCGTTCAAAATAACAGCGACAGAGTCCATGGGTCTCCTCTTGTCTTCCCCTCGCTCTCTGTTTTATTCTTTCTGATATGCCAGTATGGATTAGATTAGATGGACTATTTACCTCAGGAACAATTAATTCAACAAAAACCTAAGAAAAAGACAATCTAAGCATGAACAAATAAAAGTAAAGAAAAATATTATAAAATACAGTCATTCATTAATGGTCTTTGGTTCCCTAAATCAGGGGTTCCCAAAGTTGGGGTCGCAAAATTATTTTGGGTCATAAAAAAGAAAACGCATCTCGTACTGTAAATGTGATTGATTGAATTCTATATTAACAAGATTATTAACAGTACAAGTAGTAGGCCTACACTCAAAAGTCCTAGGCTTAATACATTACAAATGCGCACCGTGCAAGTTTATGTGCAGAAATTACTGT
Organism: Gymnoscopelus microlampas; assembly: GCF_963454915.1. Lineage (NCBI taxonomy): Eukaryota > Metazoa > Chordata > Actinopteri > Myctophiformes > Myctophidae > Gymnoscopelus > Gymnoscopelus microlampas. The sequence goes on from NC_139951.1 coordinate 46,033,878, forward strand.
ACTTCCAGGGTTAGGTGGGGTCGTGAGTCAATGGACGCATTATTTTGGGGTAGCGGGCAGAAAAGTTTGGGAACCCATGCCCTAAATAAAGGGGGTCCCCAGCTAAATTAGTTAATAGAGCATCAAAATGTAAACCTATTTGACACTTTATTCAAAAATAGCCGATCTACAAGCTCATAGCTTGTATTTTATTAACATTTTGAAATGGAATAATCTCGAATGGTCCCTGGCACAAAATATTTTGAGAAGGGGGTCCACGGCTAAATACATATACATTTGGGGGTCCTTGCTGTGCGTTTTGCTGAGCAAAGGGTGCCCCACAAAAGTGTACTCCTTTCTGAGGTCTTGCTTGTTAGCAGCACTAATGCTGGTTGTTGTTGCTGCTGTAACAACAGTATCACCAGGAGGTGCAGGTGCAGCAGGGGAGGTGAAAAATTAAGTTAATTTTGGGAGTTTATTTATCAACTTCTTATTTTCCTCTGTTTTTGTGCACCTCTGTCAAATCTCTCTATCTCTCACTTTCTGTGTGTCTCTCTCTCTGTGACTTCCTGTCTTGTCTCCACTCTCCAACTAACACACCCAGCAGTCAGTGAGTGAGTGTGCTTATTTCGTAGAATGGCCCAATTCCATTTGGATTGGAACAACCCTCAAGCCCTTACGGAGCTCACATGAACGCGCACCCAAGTCAAGTCAGTGAGGGGGTGGTTTGGAATTGGGCCTATGTGACGTGACTTTCTGGGCAGCTCGGCTTGCAATTGGCCGGTGGGCGGCGGCCTATAGAATAGACCATTGCATTCTGAACTAAGGGGGTGGGGGGGGGGGGGGGGGGCTCAGAGTGAAATGAAGTGAAGCCTATAAAATAAGAGGTCTTGTTGTGGCATTTTCACGCAGGATTTTTGAGTTTTTGCCTCAAATGGAATGAAAAACAATTTATTTATATTGAAAAAATAATAATTTGGGTAAATCTCATGAGGCCCCCTGACTGTTGTGGCCCCAGGCAGTCGCCTAACCTTGCCTAAAGCAAGACCGCATCTGCCCTCATGCAGTAGAAGTAGAAGGACAATTCAGTCACCAAAACCAGGGACGTGTGTTTTCAGTGAATCTAACATGGTTAAAAATGGAGTTTGAAGTTACAATGGGTTTGTATAGGATGGGGGCATGTCTGATAAAAATGAATATAAAATATCTTGAGTAATTACCTCAGAAGTACTTTAAAGTGAAATACCCCCTTAGCACACATTATAAGATATTTTAAGCACAAAGCATGAAAATATGGCCCATAGCACTATGGTGAGAATGGCAAAAAGGCCTGAAGTGGAGCAGGCTTTTATGCTGGCAGCTGGCTGACTGGCAATGACGACCACCTCACTGAACACAAACTCATACTCACTGGAAGAATCAACACTTTCCATAGAATACATTTGGTATAGGCCTATTGACATTCTCTGGTCAAAAACCTCGTACCTCCACTTGAGCTTAAGTTTGGTAAACTGTTAATAATATGACACAAACACTTGTATGTGTTTTTGGCCTGGCGGTGATGCCGCTGCACAGTGCTCTACGACTTAAAATAATAATAATAATAATAATAATAATAATAAGGGTAATAATAATAATAATAATAATAGTTTCCTGAAAAGTAGAGTTTGGACATACAGCTTTCTACCTGATAGCAGATACACACTTAACCACTTAAGCCCTATATACGTACAGTATGACAAACAGCAAAAAGAGCTCAAAATCTACAACTCGCTACACGTCACAAAAAATGGTGTGCTTTTAAATCAACATTTTTAGAAATATATATATATATATATATATATATATATATATATACAGTATATAAAATTACATAATTAATTTAATTAAAATGAAATAAAATATCTTTTATTTACTTACCTCAGATTGAGTTAAAAATAATTCTTGATGATGGGAAAATGTTGATTCATATTTTCATATATAGAATTAGAGAAGCACTTTGTGGCTACTTCCTCTCGTGTGCATGGAAAATAACAAACTGACAATAAAAGAAGTTCATGCGACCGTGAGAATCTACATGATTGGCTGCTGAGGTCTGCAGATAAGTTGATGCTGGTCCTTCCGAAGACTAGCAAAAAGAGCAGGGGTGGCCGCGCCTTTGCGGCTGCAGGCCCCAAGCTCTGGAACAACCTGGCCCTCCGTATCCAATTTGCCCAGTCCATTGAGGTTCTCACATCTCTACTTAAAACCCACCTATTCTCCTTGGCTTTCAATTCCATGTGAACATACATACTGTACATACATACATACATTTGTTTGTGCGCCAATTTTTTATATTGTACATCACTTTGGTCGGCTTTGGTTGTTTTAAATGTGCTTTAAAAATAAAGTTTTGATTTGATGTAAATATGATATGAAATATGATATATCTGAGTCATTATTCAGTGAAAATGTAATTTTTTTAACAGATGTAAATATTAACAACAGGTATAGTAATGTTGATGAGTTAGGGGAGTGTCAAATGGATATGTGTTGAAGGAATGAGAATGACATTGTTTTGGTGACTTGTCAAAAATGTGTCATGATGCTTCATAAAGTGTCAGTTCTGCTGAAGAGCTGTAGGTTGATGCAACAAACAAGACGTTAGCGCTACGCCTACACCACAACCATGGTGGTTGTGGCGTAGGCGTAGTGCTTACTTCGCGACTTCCTGACTGATATATAAGGACCAACAGTATACACTAAAGCCTCTTCCTGTCATTGTGTGTGTGTGTGTGTGTGTGTGTGTGTGTGTTGTGGCTAAGTGGCTTTCATTTCATGGAAGCCATAATGTCTCTCACATGTCTCTCTCTCTCTCTCTCTCTCTCTCACACTCACACTCACACTCACACTCACACTCACTCACACACACACACACACACACACACACACACACACACACACACACACACACACACACACACACACACACACACACACACACACACACACACACACACACACACACACACACACACACACACACACACACACACACACACACACACACATTTCGGTGTGGGTTGGGCCTTCACATGCAATGACTTTCAAAATTCAACTTCACGACAATGAATATACATACAGTAGTCCCATTTAAGAAAATGCATTTGAATGAAAATGCACTTTACAAGCAGATACTATAATTTAAACCCCCACTCTCTCCTGCATAAATGACAGCATTCATAAACCCCATTCACCATCTAGTTTTTAGTTTTTTAACAAGAAAATAGTTGAATCAGTCTGTAAATGTATTGGAATACAGAGATATATTTATTTAGGCTTCATGGTTTTGTCACGGTTTGAGTCAGGGTAGAATGTAGGACCCAAGTGGAGGATGAGGCAGAGGCTGAACAGGTCTGTTCAAAGTGTTTATTGACTCAAGGTGGGAATACACACTACTAGGAACTGAAACCAAGACATAATATACTCCACGCAACATAAGACAATGAACTGGGAATGTTGTGTTGCAAACACAGCGATTAAATAGACAGGGAAATAACAGGGCACAGGTGAACTCAACAGACAATCAACACTGGGATAGGCTGGGGGGCTAGCCTGGGCAGCATTCCATTTTCGGGTATATGATCCGGTCGGGAGCGGAAGTAAAAAAAAGAAAAAGTGGCCGGATGGGCAGAACCGGAAAGACGTCTCACCCCAAAATAGGTCCGTGCTAATAAAATCCTTGATGCGGCATAGTTTAGCTTATTTTTTAAATGTAAATGTGCGTGCACTATCCGGAGACTATTTAGCGTCGGTATTATCCCACGGGGAAATTCTATTCCATTTAAATAGGGATTGGGGAACCAAAACAAAGAGGCACCGCAAAACCGGATGGGCAGAATCCGGAAAGAGGATTCTTTTTTTTTTTTTTTTTTTCAGTAGGCGTGGTCTAGACCGGATCATATGTTGTCTTCTGGAACGCAGACCAGGCTTTCCTCCGAGGTGGAAAGACTGGTGATGCGAGGTTACTTGGGGACTAAGAGGACACAGGAGGAGAACATGACTAATCAAAGGTTAGGTGAGACAAGACAGGCAACAGCTTGAACCAAACAAACAGAATGAACCAAACAATGGAACAATACTACAAAATAAGGTACAGAAGTGTAAAGCAACACCTAACACGGAAACAAGGACTGCAACATTACTTCAGAATAACAGGGACACTGAAACTGAAAAGTAAAACACTAACTATAACAAGGAAACAACAAATACATGAAAACACAACAGGGAGACAGAGCATGTCACGGATCGTGAAATTATATACTTCACAAGAGCTTGTAGATCAGCTATTTCCGCCGAATGTTTGCATATTTCCACTTCAATGCTATAAATCATTCACCACTGGAGATAGTTATGGGACAACTCATTGCTTACAAACTGTCCTGCAGCTTTATCAATGAGGAGGTTAAAGCATTTATTTATTTGTATTTATTCATACAAAAGCTCTCCTCAACCCTGCTTTCTTGGAGTGTTGGTGTGAGGCCTTTAAGGAGGGCCTTTCAGGCAAGCCGCAAGTGGAGCCTGTAGTACCACCACGGCCCAAGACACCATCACGCCGGAGTGAAATGTTTGGAACGGGGGGAGTCTGGTGCAACGCTCAGGTCCTGGACCTGGTGAGACGAAGGAGGGGCCCAGACAGGAGGCCATCCACAAAGCCTGGTCCCTCCACGTGCCAGAGCCTCCCCCGGTCCGTAGTTCCGGAGAAGCGGACTGAGGGGCCCCGTCTTGCCCTAATAGGACTGACCATGGGTAGCTACGGGGAAATAAGTCGGGGCTTGATCAACCCCGGCTTAATGTCTCTATTCTCTCTCTCTTTATCTCTCCCTCAGCTACTTTCTCAATGTGTGTGTGATATTACAGTCCCTGCTACACAAAAATTCTCTCACACAACTCTCTTTTGTGACTCAGTTTGTTCATATTTAACATCATCCTGTCTATCCCTTCTCCATGATCTATCTAGGTGATCTCTGCTGAGATCGCCCCCACCCCCATCTCAGATGAAGTTGAGGACAAGTTTCTTTGTGAGGGTGTGCCGGCATTCTGGCATTTGTTTGACGAGGGATTTCTGGGAGATGGTTTGCCGGCCTTCTGGCGTTTCTATGTCGTAGCTGTTGTCGACGGGATACTCTCGTTTGCCGACCTCACGGTTCACTGCTGTCAGGACGCTATGGATGTCTTCTCCACTGTCAGGAAAACAGTAGAGTAGAATATCACATTGGCAAATTACTACTGAATTCCAAGTTGTACAATATAATCTATTACTTCTCCGTGCATATTGTGAGAACCCGCTCTCAGCGCTGGAAAAATAATCTCCAGCCTACGTATAAAATGTCCTCCAACGCAAACTCTTGATATACATACAGTAACACACTGGGAAGTGTCATGTCTGATTTTCCTGTCCTCCTCACCACAGAACCATAGGATTTACGTTAAATATCAAAGTTCACCTTCAAGACAATTTTGTTTTGTGCTTGTGATGTCAAAGGGGACAGAATATTGGTGAATAAATCAGAAATATTTCTATTTCTGTCCCCTTTGACATTGTGTATTTGTGGTCTGGCATTAATTTAAAATATGTCCACTTTTAAAAAACTGAGTGCACCTTGAATAAACATCACTGGATGGAGAATATAAGCCATAGATACACACAACATTTGGGTATTCCGCCTAAATTTGAAACAGCGCCCCCCCCCCCCCCCCACAAACAAAATACATGGTAGCCTAATAGTATTATATTATAGTTCTATTTTAGTTCTATTACAGCTATAGCTATGCCTAAGGGGTGCTGTGTCACATTTTGTATAAATAACAACCAGGGAATTTTATTTTCTTGCCATCTATAAATAAAATGCAGGCAAACTGCAGGATGAAGAGGGAAAGTGGTGTCCGACCTCGCCATTTGTCGTCATTTGCTAGAAGCACTTTATTACTCTGGTAAGTAAGGTTAGGCTATCCAAATAACGAATATTAAAAGAGGTACAGTAGAGCCCGCACACCGTCTTAAAGGCAAAGGATCACTTTATTGAGTAGCTATAGACAACATTTCGATCCTCACAGGATCTTCATCAGTGACCTGATAAAATAAAACTCAATAAAGTGATCCTTTGCCTTGAAGACGGTGTGCCTATTTTATTTTAAAATAAATCAAATAATCATGTCCATTAGCATCTTTGTCACATTACAGAGGAGTTTATATCATCATCATCTTTATATTCGTTTTTTTTTGTTTTGTTTTTGTTTTATATATAAGCAAATTTTGTTCATAATACGCACTTTAATATACAGTATTTAATCCATTTAGATACCTGGCTTCATCTACCAGGTAAACTCACAAGTTGTAACTTTTCATTATACCGTCTGAGCTCCACGGCAGGTATAGGGAATGCATGCATATAAGCATGTGACATACAAAAATACTTAACAGTCGATCAGCAGTAGTGATGCCCCACTTTGAATTTAGCGCTGGTGAAATGACTACGATGTGACTGAAATGTGACTGCTTCTTTCTGTCAACTCTGCATTTCAGGGAAACTAGTATTTGAGCAGGACAATAAATATAAAACACATTATCTACACCTTACACTTGGAAACATATATTTATTCTAATCAAAATTGTCTCCAGTTCATGTAGGATGAATTTAAAGGTAGGCCAACTCCATCTGAATTACAGTGGATTCCTATGGGTTGGTGATTTACCCTTACCCTCCTAAGATGGCTACCCGTTTGCACCATGTATATTTCAATAGGTATTGGTGACAGTTGTTGAAACCTCCCTCTCACCTGTCTGCTGCTGCTTCAAGCTGTCTGCACAGCTCCTGGGTGTAGAATGAACCTGTGTCCACATGCCGGAATGTTTTGAATTCCTCTACGGCCGCCATGCCCATCAGGAAGTCTGCGTACCACGAAACTGACTGGACAGGACTGAGGGACAGACTATCTGCCTGTATGCTACTCCGGGGACGCACGTACTGGCTGACGTCCCCCTGGCACGCCTGGATGAAGAACAGCTTTGGCTTCCCTGCCAAGGTGGGGGCACTCTCACTTATGAAGGGCTGCTTCAATTCACGGAGAAGCACCTGCCCACCGTCTGTACCCAACACGTATCCCTTCATCCCATGAGTCAGCACGCACACCACCTAATGTCAGGGGCAGAATGGTTCAGCTAGGGGGGTGCCGATTAATTTCACAATACAATACACGATATTAGGCTCACGATATCGATACGATATATGGCACTTTTTTATTATGAAAACATTTTTTTACGCCAAAACGATACATATCGTCACGAAAACCTATCGCGATATATCGTGGGACGATATATCGGCACACCCCTATTCATTACCGTGTGAAGACAGGAATGCACAGTGAAAGACTGACTGACACTGAGTGACTCCCACATCAGCCACAATACTAGAGGTGAAAAATAACATCTATAAGGAGACCACAAGGGAAGGTAAACGCAATTTTCCCATAGAAAGGTGACGCCATTCTCTGCTGAGATTTTCTTTTTACATAATAGTTTAGTATCGGTTGATGATATGTATTATTGTGTTATTTTTATACCACGTTGATTAATTGAATACATAATGGAAACAAGTCCCCATGACTTGTTTGTGTTGTCCTTTTAGCCCAAATGTCTGACTGTACCTTGTGCTGTTTACATTTCTGTCAAATAAAGTATTCAATCAATAAAAATAAAAATAAACTCTTTGGATATGTTGAACACCACGTACCAAAGCATCTGCCTTCGTGAAATCTTGTCTTCCCAGGTCTCCCAGCACACAACGTATTTCACATGCTGTCTTGTTGCGGTGTACCTCCACCTTAAAACCCAGCCTGGAGAACACCCTCTCTAAAGCCTCTGTGTGACACAATAAGGAAAGAGAGAGAGAGGCAGAAAGAGAGAGAGACAGAGAGACAGAGACAGAGAGACAGAGAGACAGAGAGACAGAGACAGAGAGACAGAGAGACAGAGAGACAGAGAGAGACAGACTACATCATGTGTTGACTTTGAATGCGACACAAATTATATCAGATCACCAAACCAGGGATACATACCCTGATCTTTCTGAGTTCCGTGTCGGGTTTCCAGCCCCACAGTGAATATCTCGTTGTTAATGATCAAACATCTCCCTCGTGGGTTACGAGACAGTGTGTAGCATTCGGTCTGCAGGGCGCGCGCGCGCGCGCACACACACACACACACACACACACACACACACACACACACACACACACACACACACACACACACACACACACACACACACACACACACACACACACACACACACACACACACACACACACACACACACACACACACACACACACACACACACACACTTAATATTATGAATATGTCACAGTGAATAACTAAAAAGGGAGCTGCGTGTGTATATCATACATACTGTACATATATTGTTTTTGTTTTTAAAGAAAAAAATGTTATTATCACATTTTACATACATATGTCAGAGATCACGATTATGTAACTCATTAAGACCTGAGGTCGATTCTATGAATGTATTTTTTTCTTATTCCTGCTCCTTTTCATTCATGGAATGTATAAAATGAGGTTAATAATTCAAGAACTCAAGAATTGTTGTTTACAACCATGAGTGGAAACAATAAGAATGGATGAATGAATGTCTCACCTTGAAGTGTCTAGTGTCTCCGACAGACCTGTCTTCTCTTGAGTCTGAAGATCCTAAGTGTCCTCCGTTCCTCATCACCATGTTTTCTATTGTGTCCATCAGCTCTCTGTCTTTTAACCAGAACTGATCGAAAACATGGTATCTGTAGCCACATTTCTCCAGGAGCCACTTCAGAGGTTCTCCTTCAGACTCTATGTACTCCTCAACAGGTCTCCTTTCCAGCCAGTCAGTCTGTGTGAACAGAACCACAGCGTGTCTCCAGACTCTGTCCCCCAGCAGCTCCATGTGTTCTTCCACTGATCTCCTGTCAGCTTCAGAGAAACTGGACCTGACAGGAACTTTCACCAGGACAGCGTGGGGTCCAGGAGAACACAGAGTCACACCGTGTAGAAGGACGTCTTTCATCTTCTGTGATGGAGGTGCAGTCAACCAGTATGGACAGATCACCACAGTCTCATTTGTTTCACCATCTCGTCTCTGTTGTCTGACGCATTCTGTCAGTTTATTCTGGGCTTCAAACTCCTGGAATATGAGGTTTACTGTGTGTTAGTCATAATAATCAACATTCATTCTATTATGTCATCAGTGAAGAGTTCCCTCTCAACCTTGACAGAGATGAACTCACTGACTTTATTATTCTCCCATTGTCCCATTGTCTCCCATTATCACATTGTCTAACATTGCACAGGAAAACTACAAAAAATGTAATAAAACAGCAATTAACTATATGGATAATTGAACAACCTAAAAATACACTCACCGGCCACTTTATAAAGTATGCTGTCCAACTGCACGTTAACGCAAATTTCTAATTTCTAATCAGCCAATCACATGGCAGCAATTCAATGCAATTAGGCATGTACACACGGTCCAGATGATCTGCTGCAGTTCAAAACGAGCATCAGAATGGGGAAGAAAGGTGATTTAAGTCTCTCTCGTGACTCTCAACCTGTGAGCCGTGGCCCACTGATGGGCCGTGAGGATATTGCAAGTGGACCCCCAAATTGGCAAAAAAAAAGGCAGAATTTCAGATTTTAAAAGTACAAAAGTATTGGTATCAAAATGTACTTTAAGTACCAAAGGTAGAAAGTACTCATTACGCAGAATGTCCCATTTTACAGTTTTCAAATGTATAAAATGTATAAGAATCTTTTGAAAATAGCAGATCTGCAAGCTTACAATGTGTCGCATTGTGAGCTTATACAGTAGATCAGCTATTTTCAAATGGCCGAAATGTACAGTATATAGGGCTGAAGTAGTTAATGTATGTTTTGTGATCATAATCCAAATTTACAAAGAAAACTAGTAACTTAAGTTTTAAAATAATTATAGTGGAGTAAAAGCATAATATTTGCCTCTGAAATGTAGTGGAGTAGAAGCAAAAGTGCTGAAAACTGGAAATACTCCAGTATAGTAAAAAGACCTCAAAAGTACCTTAAGTACAGTACTTGAGTAAATGTACTGTAGTTACATTGTTTGATTGCTGATTGTGAACTTGTACTTGGCCTATATCGTATAACAAAGTAAAAAATAGGTGTGTAATGATCACTGACAGTTGATTGATTACATGATGATGTCTTAACCACTTATGCTCTGTTGATACTTTGGCTATTTGTATAGCAGATCTGGAAGGTACCCAGTTCGCTCCCGGTCTCCCGGCCGAGTTAGTGTCAAAGTGTCCTTGAGCAAGACACCCCCAAGCCCAACTGCTCCCAATGGGCAGGTTGGTGCCTTGCATGGTTTCCTCTCTCTGCCATCAGAGTGTGTGTGTGTGTGTGTGTGTGTGTGTGTGTGTGTGTGTGTGTGTGTTTTTCATCAAATTCATTCATTCATTAATATTAATCACCTGTAATGGAGTTTGTCCAAACACGTTCTTCTGCAGTGTGACATCTCCCGCGCTGCTCCTCTGATTCTTCTCTCCACCTACCCACATCACCCTCACAGCTGGTAGACTCTGATGTTCTCCTGACAAACACAAACTCTACATTAACTTAAACCAGTGGTGTGTTAAAATCCCTTATTTCTTGTGCTTCACTGTACACAATTATATGCAATACCTGCCCCCAAAATGACAACAAAAGTAGTTATTTAGCATTGAAATTCACATTTTCCAAAAACAAAGAAAAATAAAAAGAGCTGGTCAGAGTTGAAATATTTTGATGTCACACCGGGCCTGGTGCATTTTTTTAAATATATATATTTTTAAATGTTATTGAATATTTATGGCCCACGCCCATTTATACTTTATCAACTCCAGCACCATATTATAGCTCTGCTATAATATGCTATAAATTAAAGGCAACTGGATTTTGCCAAGCCCGCCCGGCCTGCTTGCGATTGGCTGAAATCGCAGCCGAGGCAGGGACCTCGGCAGAGCAGACACAGCCGGCTATCACTGGCCAGTGTGTGCTGGCTGGATACTGACAGGCGGCAGGCGCGGGGGAGAAATGGAGAGAAAAACGCATTGCGAAACTGTCGCAGCTAGATTCTAAACAAACTATATATTTTAGCTGATAAATAGGTCACGTAGTTGTTCAACACTGATTAATACAGAGTCCTTTTGGTTTCTTCAACTTGAGTCTGTTAGTCACTGACACCTGATAACCTCTTCCCATTGGCTCCTGTAAACGCTACTCAATGTCTGTGACATGTCCTGTCCATAGCCCCCCCTAACAAACTGTTTTGACCAGAAATACGGTATGTCATGGTAGAGCAAATATCATGATTTCTAGCGTGTCATGGGGTCTTTAATAATAATTTAATTTACCAATCAGATTGATAACAGACAGACAGACACACAAATGACAGACAGACAGACAGATTTTATAATCATCACCTTCAAACTGAGCTTTCAGAGCAGTTCTTTGTCTCTGTGTCTTGGTCATTAATGTCTGGGCATGCTTCTCTATGTTCCTCTTCCTCTCTGACACCTTCTCTGAAGCCTCTGCATCATCTTCATAGTGTCCACCTCCGTTTCCTGCCACCATCTCATCTATCTTCTCCAGCAGCTCTGTCACCTGACGAGAGAGTCTTCCGGAGAGGGAATCACTCTCCGTAGGGTTGAAGAAGACATGATATCTGTTCCCACATTTGTCAACAAGCCAGCGGAGGTCTTCCCCTTGAGCCTCAATGTGCTGCTCAATGCTTGTGTCTCCCAGACGGTCTCCATTCCTGAACAGTACTATGGTGTGACTCCAGATTGTCTCTGACAGAAGTGTCATGTGTTCCTCTAATGCTACTCTCTGTGCTTTGGTGAATGCTTCATGAATCGGAACCACCAGAAGGACAGCATGTGGTCCAGGAAAACAGAGTGACACACTGTTCTGGATCTCCAGTTTGTCCATCTCTGAGGTGTCCTGTAGTGGACTGTTGTCGTACCAGCCTGGTGACTCCACCACTGTCAGATGTCTCCTTGCTGCTACATATCTTACCTTTCTTACATCGCACTGCGCTAACCTCTGAATTCCAGCTGCATAAGAATCAGAATCAGGTTTATTGTCAGGTTTACAAGGTAAAACAAGTGGGTGAAATTTGCTTTCGTACATCGTTCCCATCACAACGTTATTTCCATAGAAAGAAGAGGGGGAGGAAGAAGAGAGGGGGGGAAAGTGGGAAGGGAGAACAAAAAGAGAACAAAAAAAGCCAAACAACATATTTATACTAGTACCAGATTGCAGAAAGCGTGTAGCTTGCTCTTGTGGTGTACTATTCCAAGGTACAACCTCCCATCCTCCCAGTATGGTGTTTCCTGCAAAAATCTTCCCAGACCGACTCGTTCCCAACAGAAGAATCCTGATGTCAGTCAGTCCTGTCAGATAAAAGCATTGTTTACTTTCAATTCAACACCTTTTTGTTCACAAAATTAACATTAACCATGATGTCCCTGTTTTGGGCATGTCATTAAAAGAGTCATTTTTTCAAAATGTTCCAAAACTTTTCAAAAATGAAAGTAGCCAATCTAAGCTCACACCACCACAGCGACATGTTGTGAGCTTGTAGATCAGCTATTTTCCCATATGTCTGCCTGTGTCCCTTTTATACACATATGGAGATCTCTGTATCGGTCTGTCCATGTCTCTTTTATGCCCATATATGGAGAAGACATCCCTGATGATGTCATCATCAGTATATGCCCGTGTCCTCAATAGGTGGACTGGGATCCACCTATTGAAGACGTGGGCAAAGTATTATTATTATCACTAATATTTGAAGCCCCAAAAAATATAATGCCTTATATTTTATAGTCCTATAGTGGCGTAGCCTGACACTCAGCCTGAATTTTCATTTCGTTTCACTCCATTATTTAGTCTGAAAGCCCTCTCAATGCAGCCGATTTCTGAGATGGGGGCGTGGCCAAAGTGGGACTCTTTGGCGATTGGTTCATACTGGATTATCCCGATCCCGATTCGTCGTACAGATTTTCAACCGAGAAACACCCGCCTTCGACAGCGTCACCAGGCCCTGAATGCGAGGCAAACGATTCAGGGGGTGGAGCCAGGCTAATAGTGGCGCATTAAGGAGTGAAAATGACAGAGCGGTAATAACTGACACCTATCTGTGAGACTGAGAATGTGCTGTCGCAGCGCTATTTGCCATTTTCGCTGCACTGCCCACTGTCCAAACGAGAACATGCATCAAACCAGTACAGCGAAGTACCACAGCACACAACAGTCATAGACGGATTAAAGTGAACATGCGCACACGCGCGCGGGGCGTGTGCGCATGTGTCCCGGACCCGTTTTGGGGCGTTTTTTGGTTACTTTATTTTGGTGTTAGGGTATATATATATATTATATATATCTTTTTTTTAAAAAGCCTATTAAATCCAAGGCCCCCCATTGGCTCAGGGCCCTGTGCACGTGCACACTGTGCACAAGCCATAATCCGTCCCTGACAACACTGTGTGACTGACTCAGTATGTAAGGGGCGGGTGGTCCCCAGGTGAAAGAATCAATCTTGTGATCAATCAATACTTTACACTTTCAATCACTAGTTTAAAGGGTTTGGACTTAAAGCTCTAATACTTACCATTTATGTAGTGGTTGCTAAGGTATTCATTGTTGATTGCAGGAGTCCCGTGGTCAGAGTTCTGGTCCGGTTCTGATAGTAGTTCTGGTGATTTGGTGGGGCCACTCATTCAAAATAAATTAATTTAAAAAAAACTAGTGTGCCAGATTGCGAGAGAAATAAGCTGCTTAAGTTCATTGGTTAACAAGTCGCTTATAATAAGCAGACAGCAGGCAACACTGGCAGTGGACCTTGTTTTGAGAGTATGCTGCAGCAACACAGTGATTCTGGACACAAAAAATAGTACCATGTGACAGAGAGGTCAAAGTTGAACGAAAGCTGTGCTATATGGTAGAAATAGGTCAACAATACGAATGACGTTAGTTTTTTTGATTAATTTATTTTTAATGAGTCAACCAAATCACCGGAACTACTTAATATTCATCAGAACCGGACCAGAACTCTGACCACGGTTGCAATCAATTAATACCTTTGCAACCACTACATTAATGGTAAGTATTTCCTACAGCTTTATGTTAAAAAATCTGAACTAACCCTTTAAAGTCTTTCAGTTACCATTTTTGTAAATTATGGTCCCATTCATTTTAATAATTGATGATAAAGTGGGGTATACTTCTAGGGCTTCTGGTTCTACTGAGTGAAGACCCTCCCTCACAGCCCTTCCAGCCAATAGCCGTCATTTTCAGTTGCTTTTTGCGACTGGAAATTCCAAGATGGTGGGTTTAAATTAGCTGAAATAGTGGCTCCGAAACGCATCTGTAGAAACCAATGGGTCACGTGACGGGGCTCCCTATGTCCATATTCTTTTTTTTTTTTTTACAGTCTATGAACTGTAGTACTCATACTGTATCTCTAGGAATGCATCTGAGAAAATAAGCATGCTTTGCATTAAAATAGTAATGGAAATAGTTGATTGACATTTCTAGCCCTTCATAATGTGTTACCTGCTGGTGTGCTGGTGGTCTGGATCTCGCTCTGCAAAGTGTCGCTCTCCATGTATGCCTGCGTCAGCCCTCCTTCTCCCAGCCGTGGTCTCTTTCTGCTGGAATCAAACTCCATTTCTGTTCCACAAATAAACGTGGGGAAGCAGCATTTAGTTTTTATGCACCACATATCTGGAACAAACTCCCAGAGATGTTTTGTGTGAAGCACATTGAATTGCCTTGTTGTTGGCATGTGCTTTTACAAAGAAAATTCCCTTGCCTACCTTGCCATGCTGGAAACATCCAAATTATTAAAAAAAAAAACACATGCATTACATTTTGATCAATTTGTGAAGTTATCTCATAATAAGAAAAAAATATGACACTTTGTGTGGATCTAGGAAAAGATCATGATTTTGATATTTTTGCCATAGTTCGCGAATAGTTTGATGCTAAATTGTTAACTGTCCACAACAAACATGAGCTGTCATGACAAACTGTTCAGTGTAAAGTTTAAGTTGCTGCTCCCTTCAACACACTTCAATCTGTTACTGTAATAGAGTGGTCTTTGTTCGCCACCTTGTGGCTTTAATATGCAATTGCAGTTATGCTGTTACATTATGTTTGTCCAGTTAATCACTGAGTTACATGGCTATAGCATCACTGCAACATGTTCCATCTGTATCCTGCAGTCTCCCAGTGGTGGAAAAAGTACTACATTTTTTCACTTAAGTAAAAATATGAATACTACAATACAGGAATACTAAATAAAAGTCTTGCAATCAAAATGTACTTGAGTAAAGGTATTGTAATCAAAATGTACTTAAAGTATCAAACGTAAAAGTACTTGTTATGCAGAATGTCACAAGTTATCATATATCTAAAATATATAATAATCTTGTGAAAATAGAAGATCTACAAGCTCACGTGTCAGATAGCGACGCGTTGTGAGCTTGTAGATCTGCTATTTTCAAATAGCCAAAGTTCAAATGGGGCTGAAGACGTTAATGTATGTTTTGTAATAATCAAAATCTACAAAGTAGTAACTAAGTTTTCAAATAATTGTAGTTCAAACAGTGACAATGACAATTCTTTTATATTCCCAAAAAAATATAAAAATAAATGAAAAGAGTTATTGAAAAAACACGCCCCCCTCACGCATTAGGAAGATATAATTCACCAGAACCAAGTGTAACATGGTTAATCATGCCTCCACTTGCCCAGACATCAAATGTATTTTGTGATCTATAGTGTTCTGTCACTTTAAGAGAATTGGCGGCTGCCTGTAAGGGAATGACGTCACCTATCGTACTTAAGCAATATTACACGAGAGGGTGTGCTTTACCGTCATTATTGGCACGCCAGTGATGCGGTCAGGAACGAGGCGAAGCCGAGTTCCGCCAGCATCACTGAAGTGCCAATAATGTAAGGTAAAGCACACCCTCGAGTGTAATATTGCGATTATACAACAGTTACCAACAAAACACATCCAAATGTATTCATATTGTGGGGCAATTAATAATAAAAATGTTTCGCTATTGTCCGTTTCCCTGTAAAGAGAAGAGTTTTTGACTGAGAGACATTAAATAGTCCCTGTAGCAGTGCTTTGAGTTTGAGGCACCGTCTCATCAACACAGCTGAGCTATCAATGCTTGCGCAGTGGAATGAATTCCAGTAGGCTATATGCTCCGTCGTACGACCGTGTCACGCGGCCAAAATAACTGATCTACAAGCTGACAACGCGTCGCGATGGCGACGCTTGTGAACTTGTAGATCGGCTATTTTGGCCGCGTGACACGGTCGTACGACGAGCATATAGCCTACTGGACTGTTAACGAAATGGGAGTCATTTTACTTTACACAGGAGGATATTTATAACCTTCTAACCATTGATCAACCGTAAATCCACCAAATTAACAACATAGTCCATTTTGCATAGCTGTTTGTTCTCCGGTGGCGGCGGTGGGTCAGGCTACTGTCTGTTTGTTTTCCTACCGTGGGACAGAGTGACTTCACAGCACAGCTGTGCCATATAATGGTCTAATCAGGTGCGGACTGGACTGCACTGCGGAGTGATTTATTAATGTGATTAGGCCCGTGCTATGATGCTGGTTTGAAGCACGGCTAGAAAGCTATTTCAACCAATCAGATTGCTTGGTCGGAACTACCTGTTGTATAATTCCTAGTCTATGTCAAGGAAGATTTTGAAAGGAAAGGACAGAGTCCGTCCGTTCTCCAGATATATGACGTGACACTCACGGGTGGCAAAATCGCACTGGAAGTTCGATGAATAACATTGCAGTGGATGGAGCCAGCTGGAGCAGCTCATGAACAAACATTATTTCTGAATGATTGAGACCATTGTAAAATAATCGCTTCAGGAAAATAAAAGAAAACAGATCACTCATTTTTTTCTGCTCTGTTGTTTTTCCATGTACACTCTACATACATTTATTTAGGTATCCAAAGAGCAGAGAGAGTAAGATTCTCACTGGGCAGCCAGACTGATTGACAGTCACTGATTGACAGCTGTCTGCCAATCAATCAGTCAACACCTGTTGACAGCTCACACACGAAAATACCAAAAGTAAAAGTACTCATTATACAAAATGTCCCAATTCAAGTTTTCAGGGGGGCAGGGGGAGGGGGTTCCAGGGGGGAGGGGGTTGCAGGGGGAGGGGGGACGGGACGTGTGTGAGCTGTCAACAGGTGTTGACTGATTGTTTGGCAGACAGCTGTCAATCAGTGACTGTCAATCAGTCTGGCTGCCCAGTGAGAATCTTACTCTCTCTGCTCTTTGGATACCTAAATAAATGTATGTAGAGTGTACATGGAAAAACATAAGAGCAGAAAAAAATGTGTGATATGTTTTCTTTTATTTTCCTGAAGCTATTATTTTACAATGGTCTCAATCCTTCAGAAATAATGTTTGTTCATGAGCTGCTCCAGCCGGCTCCATCCACTGCAATGTTATTCACCAACTTCCGGTGCGAGTTTTGCCACCCGTCATATATCTAGAGAACGGAATTACTTTCTGTCCTTTCCTTTCAAAATCTTCCTTGGTCTATGTCTGCTATGAGAGCGCATTTGTCACTGTGGAAACACATATCCAGAGCAGATCAGTGATTGCCTTGTTTGTCTGTTTATCAGAATAAATCAACTGAACTGAGAATCCTGGTCTGTGGTGCTTTACAAAAATATCTAAATACTGAATCAAGCAACTTAAAAACTGTCTCAGGTGAAACACAAAAGCTTGAGCATACGGTAAAAACCCCAAACATGTTTGAAAGTGAAATATCTCTTTAAAAGCCATTCATTTTTTACTGAAATTCCTTAAAATGTAAAAGAAGGGAATTGTATAGCAGAAAATGTCAGATTAATAAATGCTATGTTCTCTCATCCTCTAGTATAGACACAAAACCCCCAGAGTTCAATGAGGGGGTCCCCAGCTAAATTACATACTGTTGTGAACCAAATGGACGCTTATGGCTCTGATCATTCCATTTGTACACAACAATCTCAGAGTTAAATTAACACTGAAGATTTTACAGTGTAGATTATGGGGTCCCAGAGATAATACATACATTATCTCTATCAACATTTGCTGGACAAAAACTTTGCAACTCAACTTGAGCTTGGTTAAATGTTATGACACATGCACAGTGGTGGAAAAAGTACTCACATTTCTTACTTAAAAGTATCAATACTGCAATGTAGAAATACTCTGTCACAAGTAAAAGTCCGGAATAAAAAAATGACTTGAGTAAAAGTACAAAAGTATAAAAGTATTGGCATCAAAATGTACTTAAAGTACCAAAAGTAAAAGTACTAATTATGTCCCATTTCACAAATTTTCAAATGTATAAAAATCTTTTGAAAATAGCAGATCTATAAGCTCACAATGCATCGCAAGGCATTGTGAGCTTATAGATCTGCTATTTTCAAATGGCCAAAATAAGGTTGAAGTGGTTAATGTATGTTTTGTAATAATAATCAAAATAAAATAAAATGTAACTAGTAACTTAAGTTTTCATAATAATAGCGGAGTACGAGTATTCCTCTGAGATGTAGTGGAGTATAAGTACATTTGAAAATACCCCAGTACCCCCAACACCTCAAAATTGTACTTAAATGCAGTACTTCAGTAAATGTTCTTAGTTACTTAGTTTACACCACTTCCCATGCAAGTATCTGACCATAATATACAGTAAAAACACACACACACACACACACACACACACACACACACACACACACACACACACACACACACACACACACACACACACACACACACACACACACACGTTTTAATTTCCAGACACGTTCTTTTCCACTAGACAACAAATATGTTTGAATGATAAAATATTACTCTTGGCTTACCTCGGATTGAGTTTTATTATTACTCTTAGCTAGCCATGGTTCACATGACACTCGTCTGTCACAAGCGTCATGGAACCACTTGTTCCTGGTTTGAGAATGTTTTACATTTACAACTCTTACATCTACATAAACGTTCAGATTTCAAATATAAAGTGCTGACCCCCATGCCACGGATGTAATAAGTTAAAGTGCACCGATTTAAGTACCCGTATCTTCCCTATTGTTCAATAAAAAGCTTTTTCAATCCGATCGCCAGCCATTTTCTCCGATGCTTTCAACAACGCAACCCTATCGGTTGGGAGGTGTATTGCACGCTGATACATTACAAAACAATGAAAAATAAAATGGCCACCGATCGGATTAAAATGCTTTTCATTTAACAATGCGGAAGATACAGATGTACTTAGACCAGTGCGCCTCAACTTGTTACATCCGTGGCTCGGGGGTCAGTAGGTACTTTATATTTGAAATGTGAACGTTTAAGTAGATGTGGCAGTTGTAAATGTAAAGAAATCGCAAACCAGGAACAAGTGGTTCCATGACTTCCATGACCATGTCACGTTTCAGGGCTAACTCTTAATAGCTATAACCTCGGATTGAGTTTTACATTACTCTTAGCATACCTTGGATTTAGTTTTATATTACTCTTAGCATAACTTTGCTTGGATTTAGTTTTATATTACTCTTATCTTACCTCGGATTGAGTTTTCCTCGATGGAAAAGTGTTCAATTATAGACTTTCTTCAGTTGCTTGTCAGAGTTGAGTCGCACGTTACGGTTACTTCTTCTCTCTTCCCGGGGAACTGACAGGATGGAACTGACTGGATGTCGTGAAACGTCTGTAGCTACATGATTGGATGGCTGATTTCCCTGCATTCTGGGAAATGTAGTGAAATGCAACATGAAATAAATTGTTAAAGTAGAGTGAAGCCGTGTCTTTAAGGGTCTTAAATACCGGTATCCCATTCCAATCACAATCATACATAAATGTTCCAATGTGATCTGTTGGTGGTTTATTAAGGTGTGTTATTAGACTTCAAGTGAACTTTGTCGTAAATTGTATGTCAATGTCAGATTTCTTATATTATTCTATGGTTCTATTTTGTTATTCAGTATGTTACAGATTATCTCAAAAGTTGTTAAGCATTCTGCCATGAACTCGATGTCGCCCGGCATCGCCCGAGAGTCGCCCGCTGTTAAAACGTACCGTTAGTTTCTACTAAATGTAGCCCGGAGACTATGTTTTCGCTTCTCTCCTGTTGACTTCTAGACTTGTTAATAAACACTCGTGGTTTAATCCAAGTAGCAGGTTTATTGACAACCATGAATCATAGGACGGGAGACATCTGTGTGTGGACAGCATCCGCTAAGCACATACACAATACTGAAATCACGTTCATGTCCAGGTAATCTCGCGGGGGGCACCGCAGCTACGGCAACACTTAATAACCAAAACAGTGTAACAATACAACTGTCTACATCCCCCTTTTTAAGCTCTGCTTATCAACCAACACTTTTACCAAATGTCAAAATAAAACTTCTTCCGGTATTCTATATGAAAATGAAAAACACAATATTATGTGAACACAATTATTACCAGAAACTTATTTCCAATGTGTTGTCCTCTGTTCTTTTTTTTTTTTTTTTTTTTTTTAACATGTACATGTACTGTGAAATCACAACATAGTTGAGGCTGAGCTGATACCAAACAAATGTAAAGTGGCCTCATGAATCAAAAGTCCATTACCATAACACAGTCACACTCTGTAACTAGACTCATAGTCCAACGAATAAATGCACATACAGAATGATTCTCAACTCAAAACAACATACATCTCAAACACAGGTCTATGTACGCATGCACTGTCTAATCAAGGTACTTCCTATTTGGCTTGGGGACCCTACCAAATCTGGTGCGGTACACTGGAGTGGATGGCTGAACCGGGCTTTTGTCCCATGTCTCTGTGCACTCCTGCAACACACTGTTGGGAGTCATTTCAGCATTTGTTTGTGGTTCACATTGTCCTGACAGTGAGTGTTCATCGTTATCAGGCTCTTTATTCATTTGTGTTCTGTTCATTTGTTGTATGGGAGTGCGTAGTGGCACTTCGGTTTCCTTTGCAATGATGGGCTCTGGAGGTTGTGGCTCCATCACTGGCAGAATGTGACGCCTGTTGCGTCTGTATTCCCTTCCTTCAGACTCCACCACGTATGAACGTGGCTCGACACATTGCCTCTTCACGATTCCTATTCTGTCATGTCCCTTCTGTGTTTGGAGTCGTATCACTTGGTTTGGTGACAGGGGAGCGAGGGCCTTGCTGGACTTATCATAGCAGCGTTTCTGAGCCTCGCGCTTTCTTGTGAGCTGGGCTTTAATGTCGGCCGTTGCTTTCGCTGTTGGTTTCAGTAACTGTTTGCAGATTGGCAGGCTTGTTCGAGTCCGTCTGGAAAACAGTCTTTGTGCAGGGGAACCCAGGATCTCGTCTCTGGGCATGTTGCGAATGTGTAACAAGTTCAGGTGAAAGTCTGTTCCATCTCTTTTTGTTGTTTCCAGCAGTTTTTTCGCACTCCTCACAGCCCTTTCACTGAGGCCGTTAGACTGCGGGTACTCAGGACTGCTTGTCACATGTACAAAGTCCCAAGATCTGGCAAAGTCACGAAACATCTGACTCATGTACTGGCTGCCACAGTCCGAGTACAATTTCTGTGGTGAGCCGTGAACTGAAAAGTGGCGTTTTAGCTTGTTAATCACAGTCAAGGACGTTATGTTACTGAGCTTGTCGATTTCAAACCATCCCGAGTACGAGTCCACGAGCACAAGATAGTGGTGGTTATCCCATTCGAGTATGTCTGTACCAACAACAGACCAGGGCAGGTCAGGGACTGCATGCAGTTTCAGTGGTTCTTTCTGTTGGTGTGTTTTCATGCTGTTACAGACACTGCATGCCTTGACGGCAGTCTCTACATCGTCGTTCAATGATGGCCAGAACACACTTTCTCTTGCCCTTCTCTTTGTAGATTCCATGCCTGGGTGGCCCTTGTGCAATAATGTCATATACTCAGAATGCAGGGAGGTGGGAATGATAGCTCTGTTTCCTCTCAAGATGACGTTGTCTTCAACAGTGAGTTCATCTCGGAAGCTGAAAAACGGTTTCACCTCCGCCGGCACACTGCATATGCGCCTTGGCCAGCCGTTCTGAATGAAGCAGGTGAGTGTCTGGAGAGTGGTGTCTGCAGCAGTATGCTCACGTAGTTCTCCAAGCCGCCGTGGAGATATCAGCTGGACTGCCATCACCTCGAACTCATTCTGTTCCTCTTCTTGGGGGCACACGTCACGCCTTGGTGCACGTGAGAGGGTGTCTGCCACATAGAGGTGTTTCCCCTTTTTGTAGGTCAGGGTCAAGTTGAATTTTTGTAGTCTCAACATCATACGCTGCAGGCGAGCTGGTATTGTGTGTAAAGGCTTGTTGTGGATTGTGACCAAAGGCTGGTGGTCAGTCTCGATCACAACGGCTTTGCCATAAATGTAGTCATAAAACCTATAACAGGCAAAAACGACCGCCAGCAATTCTTTTTCTATCTGTGCGTACCTGGTCTCTGTTTGGGTCAGAGTACGCGACGCATACGCCATCGGTTTTCCATCTTGGAGGCAGGCAGCTCCTAGACCATGTTGGGATGCATCACAGGTAAGCGTCACAGGTTTTGAGACATCATAATATTGAAGAACAGGTGGGTTGGTGACACACAATTTGAGTCTGTCAAAGGCATCCTGCTGATGCTGTGTCCAGTTCCAGACCACGTCCTTGTGCAACAGTTGCCGTAGTGGCGTTGACAGTTCACTAAGGTTCGGGACGTATTTGCCTAGATACGTGATCATGCCCAAGAATCGTTGGAGAGCTGTCTTGTCCTCCGGAGGAGGCATTTCGCTAATCGCTGTGGCTTTTTTCGGATCGGCTTTGAGTCCATTTTCTGTGAACACGTGTCCTACATAGCTCACCTCCTTGAGGCCAAACTTGCATTTGTTCTTTTTGAGTCTGAGTTTTACATATCTGGCCCGGTCTAGAATTTGTTTCAGGTTTTTTTCATGTTCCTCAGCATCCTTGCCTCCAATGATGATGTCGTCCACAATTATAGCGCATGGATATCCAGCAAATATTTGCTCCATGGCTCTTTGGAAAACCTCAGAGGCAGTATTGATGCCAAAGGGCATCCTCAGGAATTTAAACCTGCCAAAAGTAGTAGTGAATGTTGTGTAGAGAGATGAGGCGTCATCCAGTTTGATTTGCCAGAATGAGCTTTTTGCATCAAGGACAGAGAAGACAGTGGCACCTGACATCTGCGCTGCCACTTCCTCTACTGTGCGCATGGGATGGTGGGGGCGCATTAATGCCTTGTTTAGGCCTCTTGGATCTATGCAGATGCGAACATCATCAGTCTCTTTCTTGTGTGTGGCGACCATGTTGGAGACCCATTCTGTGGGCTCGTCCACAGGTTCAATGACTCCAAGAGCCTGCATTCGCTTGAGTTCCATCTTGACCTTTTTTTGCATTGCCGCAGGGACACGGCGTGGGGGGTTGACAACTGGTGTCACAGTTGGGTCCACTTTCATGGAATAAGTCACAG
This sequence comes from Gymnoscopelus microlampas, assembly GCF_963454915.1. NCBI lineage: Eukaryota > Metazoa > Chordata > Actinopteri > Myctophiformes > Myctophidae > Gymnoscopelus > Gymnoscopelus microlampas. The sequence continues at coordinate 46,057,510 of NC_139951.1, forward strand.
GCAAGTTACCTAATTCATCACTGAATAAGTCTGCATATTCCTGAAACATTCTCTGCGATAGAGTTTGATCCTGAATGGTGTCAATGTGGTGCACCTCCTTGCTAAAGGTGACCAGTTTCATCTTCAGGCTGTCACGTAGGCCTAGGATGGATTGTACATCTTCGCCCACAACCTGAAATGTCAGGTCATATGGCTGCTCACTGAGCTTGCAGTGCAGAGTTACTGTGCCAATTGATTCAATCACAGCTCCACCAAAAGCGACAAGTTTGACTAGTTTGTGTGACTTCTGTAATTTTTCAGTTTGCCTACTGGCTTTGTATGTATTTAGGGAAATGACGTTACATTTGGCCCCTGTGTCTACTTTTAACTCTAGGGTTTTGTCATTAACAGTTACAGTGCAACGTCCCTCCCCTTTATGACAGTCATCAGATTGTACAGAGTTCACATCATTGTTCTCCTGTAATGAAAGAGGGTCGATGGTGAAAGTTTCATCACTGTCTGAATCTGTCTCAGCTGTCAGTAGATGCACTTGTCTACCTGATTTGCTCATTTTTGCTGATCTGCATAGCTGCTTGAAGTGGTTATGCTTACCACAATTGTGACATTGTTGTCCGAAAGCTGGGCATTGCTCCCGTTTAGCTGGGTGATTGCCTCCACAGTTCCTGCAGCTTGAAATTGCTGGTGATGGATCTTCAGTTTTCACTCTGTATTTAAATTGACCCTTGGGTTTGCTGCGTTTTATCTGCATGGCATCAACATTGGCAGTTGTCATGTATTTTGGTGCAGAGAGGACTTTGCTATGCTGCTCAGTGAGTTCACTTATTTGACAGATGCGTATAGCTTTAGCCAGAGTGAGGTCAGTCTCCTTGAGTAGGGAACGTCTAACACCATCACTGCTGATTCCACACACAAGTCTGTCTCTAATGAGCTCATCCTTTAACTGACCAAAATTGCAGGTTTTAGCCTGGTTTCTTAATGTACTCACATATGCTTCAATTGTTTCACCAGGTTTTTGGTGTCTGGTATTGAAGTTGTGCCTCTCCATTATCACGTTGGGTTCTGGGTTGCATATTTCTCTGAATTTCCTTATTAGGCAGTCGGGATTTTCCCTTGATTCCGCTGGTGTTGTGACCACTCCATCCTCTGCTGTGACTTCAGGTGCATAGGTGAATGACTGCTCTCTCTCTATAGCCTCGGGTCCCGCAAGATTGAGGAGTATATAGGCTCTAGTTTTAGCAGGTTTATCACTGTGTGCTGCAGCAATGAATATTTCATATTCACGTGCAAACTTGCGCCAGTTCTCGGCCACATTTCCATCGAAGATAAGAGGGTCTGGACGTCTGAATCCATCAGCCATCCTTTTTTTTTTTTTTTTTTCACGTGCAGGCTGGTAGTTCGGTGCGGTAGTTTCTGTTGTTCTTACCGGTTCCAACGAGTTGTCCGAGAAACGTGGTCACATCGGCGGAGATCCCGCTTCTAACACCATGTTGACTTCTAGACTTGTTAATAAACACTCGTGGTTTAATCCAAGTAGCAGGTTTATTGACAACCATGAATCATAGGACGGGAGACATCTGTGTGTGGACAGCATCCGCTAAGCACATACACAATACTGAAATCACGTTCATGTCCAGGTAATCTCGCGGGGGGCACCGCAGCTACGGCAACACTTAATAACCAAAACAGTGTAACAATACAACTGTCTACATCTCCTTGTGTGTCCGTGTTAGCGTGTCCATATGTCTGTGAACAGCTAATCTCTGGCACCAAACAAATTTGGCCGATCGGCGAACAGCATGAAACTTTACACACACATTCCCATTAGGCCAAGGAAGAACCTCTGCCCCATTTTTTTTCAAATTGACCTCATGGTGGCGCTATAACAGTGTCCTTCACATTTTAACCGTAGGTCATACAATTAAACTCCCCCGACCCCCAGGATTCCTTGGATGATAACGCAACTCCCCATATAGGACAAGCCATTTAGAATTGTCTTCAAAACACATGTTTTGATGCTACTCGTATTTTGCCAGAATCCATTCAGATTGACTACGATTGGCTTTCAAAGTTTGTGGGAGGGGCCTGTTTTGCACAAAATACCACAATTCATGGAAGCAGCATTGGATTGCCATGACATTTTGCATGCCCCAATAGACCAAGGAGGAACCTCCACCCCAAAGTTTCTAAATCAACCTCATGGTGGCGCTCTAGCAGTCTATTTCACGTTTTGCCCTCTAACTGTTGACCCAAAGGTTGCACTTTCCCCCCCTGGATTCCTTGGATCATGATGCGACTCCCCATTTAGGCCCGACCATTTGTGCCTAGGCCTACTAGATTTTTCACCATTTTGCGTTTCTTTCTAAACATACTTTTTGCTACAACTCCTGCACAAATCAGTATACATTATCTCTGAAGTCATGTGATCAAGATATATCAAGACAGAAGACAAAGAAATGTAAAAGTTGAACTGAGACCAAGGCAGAACATAATACTGTATGTACAGTGTCTTCATGGTTGATTCCTGGATGTTAACATAATAATATGAGTCTCATTCTCTTCTTCTGTTTGTGTGTGAAAAAAATGAACAAAAGCTTTAGTTGAAGTCATCATGTAGCATACCATCAGTGAATACACATTAATGTCGGCTACTTTTCTAGATTTCAGTCAGACATGTGGATTAATTCATATATTATGTACATAATAGGCACATAAGTTCATGAAATCAAACCCATAATACACTGATACTTATACTTCATGTAATTTGCATAGAATGTTAAATGTGGGACATACACACAATAACTGAGGAGGCTCTTCTGAAGATGATTTGTACTTAAATATTTATGACCCCAGCATGTACATTTTCTTTTAATATCAAAGCATTTCTGTACTAAAATGTATACATTGTCCAAAAACATTCTAAGATTTTCCTGAAAAAATGACTAAAATAGTGAAAATAGCAGATGTAGCCCACAAGCTCACAACATGTTGCATTGTGAGCTTGTAGATCTTCTATTTTCACTATATTTTAAATAGGGCTTAAGTGGTTAATGTATAGCTACTCTTCCTAGAAATGTATTGGAGTGAAAGGGCCAAAAAATACAAACAGTAAAAACAGTAAAGTATATACTCAAACAATTTACTACTCAAGTCAACATTGTTACTGTCCACCACTGCATGACACAATGTGAGGACAAGAGAAAAGCACACATTAACATTCACACTAATTTAAATTAAAACAAAGTCAAACCTCAAACTACAAACATGAGCTGTCATGATGACAAACTGTAAAGTTGCTGCTCCCCTCAACACATTTCAATCTGTTAGGCTACTGTAAAAGAGTGGTCTTTAGTCGCCATCTTGTGGCTTTAATATGCAATTGCAGTTATGCTGTTATTTTATGTTGTCCAGTTAATCACTGAGTTGTGACAACAGACAGTACCTGGTCAGGTGCTCATGAAGTGCATAATGTGTTCATAAACATGACTATAGTGTACAAGTATCTGTAATATATGACAATCTACTTTTTATTAACTGTACAACTTGGTACATTATATTATTGTAATGGCCTATTTTAGTTCCTTCTTTTAACACACTGCTCTATAGACATTAGACAAGACAAGACACAAATAGGCCTAAAAGCAAATATACGGAAACGGTGTGTGTGTGTGTGTGTGTGTGTGTGTGTGTGTGTGTGTGTGTGTGTGTGTGTGTGTGTGTGTGTGTGTGTGTGTGTGTGTGTGTGTGTGTGTGTGTGTGTGTGTGTGTGTGTGTGTGTGTGTGTGTGTGTGTGTGTGTGTGTGTGTGTGTGTGTGCCTGAATGTGATTAATTTGTGCAACAGAGCCAGTAGGCGGCCGTGGGCTCTGGACCGGATCTGAGCACTGAGTACTAAATAGAAACCCTTCTCCCACAAACCACCATACGGTAGACATTTGTATTAGGTAATAGGTGGTATGTCAGCATTCTTGTATCATCTTCAAGGCCAGGCAACTCCAGCATGTATCACACAGCAATACTTTGCCCCAACTTCACTGCATTTGAATGGATGATTTTCAACCTTTTTTATTTATTGTCTAAGTTACATAAACGAACAGTCAAAACTGCTTGTAAACGCATTCTGTTGACCAAAATGATGTATTTGCTAGCGAACAGTGGACTGCTCCATTAGGTGAGGTGGTAAGTAAGATAGAGCTCTGGTATAATAAGTTAATTGTGTTAACTATGTTCTGTCACAGGCATATACTACTGCACCTTGCACCACATATTAACTGTTTTAATAGCTATAAAGGACATGGAAATTAATTTCACTGACAATTTCTGGTGTGACTAGACATTTAACATGTAGGCTGGAACCAGATTTGTCACTATAATCACTTATAATATATAATATTGTATAATATTGTGACTGGTTGGCATTGAAAAGGCTTGGAAACTTCTCTCATTTGAAAACATTATTTTATTGTAGTAACGGCACACATCATTTCTTAATTAAAAGCTCATGCCAACCAATGTCCTATACTACGCCTCTCTTCATTACAGGACTGGCTTTTGAAATGGTTCCAAAAAGAGGCTTTTCCAACCGACAGAAAAGGCTGAGGTTACGTGCTGACCACCCCTAACACCCAGGGTTTCTAACCAATTTTACACATAAATGGTACAACATAAATGGCAAAATGGGACATGAAACAACGATAAACTCATACGTCATTGCCTAACTCAAATAGCAATGCAACAACACAACAATAAACGTAAAGCTATAATATAATATCTGGAGGCAGGACAGAAAATCCCTGCCTACTCGTTTCAATGGAAGTTGCTCACCCAGCGCATACGTCCCTATTGGGACACCCTACCTCTGGGTATTTGTTGAGTCCCTAAGGTCATAACAGCATGCTCAGTATTGTCCTTTATGCGTCCATGTCCACCTCCATGCGCAAGGCCGTGAGTCGAGCCCATTGGTCGAGCCCTTTTCTCTCGTTCATGTATTGGACCCAAGCTGGTCTCCAGCATCTACCGGGTTCTATTCTATGCTGGCGATTTGCCACTCTATCCCAATGGAGGACTACCTTATGGCCATGGTTCAATCATGCCTGCTGCAGCCATCTCTCTGTGGATCAACACATCCAAGCCTTTGTGATTTTGGGGCATTGGTCCCGGGTTGAAACTGCGAGAGAGTCTCCCGTGTTGATGTTGGACAAGAACTACTACTCAAAGTGTCTAAGCAGAAATACAGTAAATACCGTCCAAGAAACATACTTTGAAGGCTGAACAGATCTGTTTACATTCCATGGGCATGAACAATGTGTCATGATTGGACAAAAAAAGACAGCTTCCTGGGTTAATAAATACAACGGCAATTTCAGCTGTAGTTCTTTACCAGGCTCTCCTTGTCATATGACGGAAAAGTCCGGGAATGAGGGAATAATGTGGGCTTGGCACCGAACGCCATTCAGGTCACAGTTCACGTAGCCTATAGCCCTTCAGCTTCAGTATGTGGTCAGTGGGAGGGTTAGGAAGGCTTGGCGGCAGTTGGCTCACCGTGTCGCTACTCGTAGTTTAATGATTGGGGAACCGAGGCTGTGCACGTTCGTGCCAGTTGTCCTGGTGCTGAGGGACAGCGGGAACTGAGGCTCGGCAGTTACGTTCAACATGTCCCCGTCGTCCACATCGAGAGCAGGTGCCCGTCCGGGTCTGCTGTCCCCTCCACTGTCCCATCGGTAGCTCTTGTGTCTGGAAAAGGAACAGATATTAGGCCTACTGTTTTTACAATGGTAGTTAATGTGATTTTATGAGACGTATGTCGGATGTGTTTTGTCTGACATGATTCGTAGTCTTTGTTTTGGGTACATTATTTTGTTGTAATGATAGTTCTTTTCTGTATGTTCTATTTCTTTTATTTTTCTCTAATTGTGTCTCCTCTCTTCTTTTGTCTATGGACAGCTTCTAAGAGACAGTTCTTTCAAGCTCCAACCAACTTAAATAATTACTACCACTGTTTCCCTTAAAGCGGCACTATGTAATCTTTTTTAATATAATTTTGTCCAATCTGTATGGTAATACAAAATAAATTATACACTTGGGGTGGTTGTATTTTGTCTCCCTGCTCTTTTATTGAGACATTTAGATCGTGTCAAAGGTCATGTCTTACCTAGACACAGGATCTGACACGTAATTTTGACCTGATGGTCAAGATTAAATTTATCCCCTGAGCAAGCATATGAAAGCTCTATTAGCTCAATGGTAAAAATGTCAGCATTTGCACAGGAAACCGGGTTCAAATCCGGGTTAGAAAAGGAAAGTTACATAGCGCAGCTTTAATGAAAGAAATGAAAAAATAAAAAAGATGTGTGATTGATGTCAAACTAAAGTGTCATATATGAAACATCTTCATCTCTCACATCAAAACCTCCTAGGCTGGGAGCTTCACTCATGGTGTCATATCCCGAAGAGGACGATATTGATCCACGCTGTCCCTTCAGCCAATCAAAAACCTTGGGTGAACGGAGGTATGAACTTCCTGTTTCAGATGGCGTTCCACCACTCACTGGAACAGAAGACAACAAAACATTTGCAATGATAATAATACAAGAAGAAAAAAACAACCAATTATATTATTATTTTTTCTTCTTTTCTCAGTTCACATACTCTATTACTGAAAGAGGAATCTTAAAGGACCACTTCACCCATTTTCAACATATCTTCATGAAATTGGTCCTCACTAATGCTCATATTGAGGTTAGGGGCAGCGGTGGCCTAAGGGTTAGAGGAGCGCATGTTGCCGAATGGTTCCCAGTTCGGTTCCCGGTTCGATTCCCCGGACCGAAAAATCTGGGTGGGGAAGCGAATGGCCACCACTCACCACTAGCTCAAGTGTCCTTGAGCAAGGCACTGAACCCCATACTGCTCCAGTGGAGCTGCTCAGTGACCAACAGTATAAGACTGTGGTTGTACTGGTCAGCTCCCAGGTTTTAATGTGTTGTCTATACAGTATGTGCAGGGCGTTGCTGGAAAAGAGAGTTTGTGCTCAGCCACTACCCTGGGTAAATAAAGAACAAAACAAAAGACAAAATAGCCGATCTACAAGCTCAGAACGGGTAATAATGCGCTTGTGAGCTTGTAGATCCCCCCCCCCCCCCCCATTGACAAAATCGTCCCGGGGGGGCACCAAACCAGGTCCCAGCACCGGGCACCACGAACGGTTAATCCGCCCCTGGGGGTCCCTGGCTCACAATATTGTCAGATGGTAGTTTGTGGTCAAAAATATGTCCAAGTTGGTTGAATGTAAACAGCACGGAAAACACAGTAAAACACTGTGTAGGCTGAAAGGATAACAAAAAAAAAGTCCTGGGGACTTGTTTCCATTGTGGTCCGAATCACTGTTGTTGCAGATCAATTATATCGATACTCACTACTTGGAGGATTGTGCAGCATGCTGTTCCTTCTCCTCCTGATAGCTGGTAGGGTTGGTTCTTCTGGCTCCTTCACCACAAACTTCAACATCCTGTCTATCAGCTCCTCCTCTCTCTTCTTCCATTCTTCTTCCAGGCTGTTCCGTTCTTCGTCTGTCAATTTGTCTTTCAGACTTTTGAGCGGTGTCATCTCTAAAGGTTCATAGTGTCCTCTGTTCCTCGTCACCATGTCTTCTATTTTCTCCATCAATTCTTTTATCTCTGAAATGTTCAACTTGTCGAAGTCTAGAACATGGTATCTGTAGCCACATTTCTCCAGGAGCCACCTCAGAGGTTCTCCTTCAGACACTATGTACTCCTCAACACGTTTCCCTCCCAGCCAATATCCGCATGTGAACAGAACCAGAGCGTGTCTCCAGACTCTGTCCCCCAGCAGCTCCATGTGTTCCTCCACTGATCTCCTGTCAGCTTCATAGAAACTGGACAGGACAGGAACATTCAACAGGACAGCGTGGGGTCCAGGAGAACACAGAGTCACACCGTGTAGAAGGATGTCTTTCATCTCCTGTGATGGAGGCGTAGTCGACCAGTCTGGACAGTTCACCACACTCACATTTCTTTCAGCAACTTGGCTCTGTTGTCTGACGCATTCTGTCAGTTTAGTCTGGGTTTTAAACTCCTGGAATATGAGTTTTACTAAATGTTAGTCATAATAATCAACACCTTCATTCTATTCTGTCCTCAGTGAAGAGTTCACTCTTAAAGGGATAGTTCACCCGCCCAAAAACATATTTTTTTCTATCGATTGGTCACCCCATGGAGACTTGAATTCATGGATATTTTTTGTTTTTTGTTGCTCAATAATATTTGATATTTATATATATATTTGTGTTGGGGTGAACTACAGTATCCCTTTAACCTTGACTATTCTCCTTGACTTTGTCTAACAGTGTCACAGAAACACTTCAAAATAAAAATAAATTAAAGTTGAACAAAACTATATTTCATTTCATATTGTAAAGAAAGTGTAAACAAAGTGACATTTTTTAAAACATTTTTTAATTGCAAGTGCAAGGGTGTATGACAATTTTTGACTGGCGGACACTCATCTCGCTGGTGCCCATTGTTCAGGAAAGGATAAAAACATGTGCTAGCATTGCTAACAAAATCCTCAGTTTCAATCCAAACATCACGAAATCGCGGTAAAATCCGCTATTTATACCCATCGTTTTGAAAGGTATCACTCAGTTGGCTTGTGTCTAATGAGAATGAGATGTATAAACAATCATATTTTGTTAAAACTGTTGTGAAAAGGTATCTTAGTTAAGTCCTCCTGGTCACTGGAACCAGCCGGTTCCAGCAGGAGGCAGTGGCAAACACTTGGTCTCAGAGAGCATAGGCCTACATAACAAAGAGAGCCTAACCCTAAACCATTAAACAAAGGATATGTAAATCCTGCTATGCATGATGGGAATGATAGCCCTGTTTACTATCTTTATATCTTTATATCAACTGGTCTTTTCTCTAGTGAAGAGTTTTAACTTGACTTCAGTTCTATAAGCTGTAGTTTCAAAACTATTCACTCAATCTTATTAACCAATATATCATTATTTTGCTATGATTCCCTGCTTTCATAACATGAAAAAAAATAAAATTAAAAAATGCAAGATGACTGTCTCCCAGTCAAATTTGGTCACATATGTGTATGAATATGTGTGATAGTGTATACTGTATGTCACAAAAAAATCAACACACATATTTGGAAAAAAAAGAAAAAGTTATGAACAACCTAAATATATCTGAAGATGGTTAATAATCACAACCATTATAGAGATATTTTTTTGTGGAAATAAATTAGACATTTTATTTCAGTTCATGTAAATGTAAATGTAATATACAATAGCGTATTCCATCTTATGTAATGACTCCTTGTTATTTTGAGAGGGAACGTGTGTGTATTGATCACTGACAGTTCAATGGTCACATGATGTCTTAAACACTTAAAACAGTATTTTATACTTCAGCTATTCAAAAATAGAAGGACAAGCTCACAACACGTCGCTATGTGACAGGTTGCGACCTTGTAGATATGCTATTTTAGAACAAGGACAAGGGGGAGGGGGGTGTGAACAATTTTGTGACACCATGGTAAATGAAAGTGGTAAATCATTAATGACAGCAGATACTTTCACATTATTATCAGAAATATTTCTATTTGATATCTTTATGGTTTACGTTGAGGTCATTCATTATAACATTATTCATATTTTAGTCACCTTGAATGGAGTTTCTGTAAACACAGTCTTCTGCAGTATGTGATTTCCAGCTTTGCTCCTCTGAAGCTCCTCTCCACCAGCCAACATCACCCTCACATCTGGAGGACTCTGATGTTCTCCTGACAGACACAAACTCTAAATTAGTTCACTTAACAATTATTTAAATATTTACAGCAGCCTTCATATTGTCACTGTCGGGAGGAAACCTTATATATCCAAAACTGTTACTTTTCAGGAAATAGAAAAAAAATAACCTGTGTTCCAATAGATCCAATGTAGTTATCATTTAGTAACAAGCGCTTGCTAATACTATTTATTGGTTAACCACTTATTTATAGACAAATAAAGAAAATATCTGAACTACAAGCTCGCTTGCAGTTCTCACACCAATTACATAGGTAGGTTGAAAACGGGTGAAGTTGTTCTTTTTCTCCCCAATTTAGTCGTTATGCCAGCTACTTTACCATTGCGTCACCCGAGCGCCCGTGAAGTTTTCCTTTAATAATTTACCAGCCAGTAACATAACAGACAGGCAGATAGATTTATATAAACATTACCTTCAAACAGAGCTTTCAGAGCTGCTCTTCGTCTGTGGGTCCTGGTCATGAATGTCTGGACACGTTCCTTTACGTTCCTCGGCCTCTCTGACACCTTCTCTGAAACATCTCCATCAACTTCATAGTGTCCACCTTTGTTTCCTGCCACCATCTCCTCTATCTTCTCCAGCAGCTCTGTGACCTGTGTGTCATCTATCTTCTTAGTGTTGAAGACATGATATCTGTTCCCACATTTGTCAACAAGCCAGCGGAGGTCTTCCCCTTCGGCCTCAATGTGCTGCTCAATGCTTGTGTCTCCCAGAAAGTCTCCCTTGGTGAACAGTACTACAGTGCGACTCCACACGCTCTGTGACAAAAGTGCCATGTGTTCCTCTACTGCTACTCTCTGTGCTTTGGTGAATGCTTGATTAAGAGGAACCATCAGAAGAACAGATTGTGGTCCAGGAGGGCAGAGACTCACACTGGTCTGGATCTCCAGTTTGTCCATCTCTGAGGTGTCCTTTAGTGGACTCTTGTAGAGCCAGCCTGGTGAGTCCACCACTGTCAGACGTCTCCCTGCTACTGCACTATGTTTTACCTCACACTGCACTGACTTCTGACCTCCGTGATTAACTTTAAAAGGACTGCCTCCCAGAATGAGGTTTCCCGCTGAACTCTTCCCAGACCACTCCCTTCCCAGCAACAGAATCCTGAGGTCAGTCAGTCCTGTCAGGGAAAAAAGTTTACTTTTAATTTGACACCTTATTGTTTAACCACATTTACATTTTCTTCTTCTTAAAAAAAAACATGAAATTACAAGTCATATTATAACAGGTTGCTTTTTTTTGCCCCGATGAAACGCAACCAGCTGCTTCTCTCTGTGACCGTGTGTGTGTGTGTGTGTGTGTGTGTGTGTGTGTGTGTGTGTGTGTGTGTGTGTGTGTGTGTGTGTGTGTGTGTGTGTGTGTGTGTGTGTGTGTGTGTAGCATACATTTGTTGTTAGCACTTATGATCCCATAGCATGGGAGGACAGCCGCCGTTCAGAGTATGGGGAAGTCTCGGGGAGGTCTCCCCATTGGCTTAAAAGAGTATGTTTGTAGTAGTGAAAATATCTTTCTAGACCAGGTCTTCAACCTGGTAAAAAGCCGATCTACAGCTTATAGATCTGCTATTTTCACAGTTTGTCACAAGACAAAGTTTAGGTTTAAAACATTCTAGCTATGTTCCTTAACCACTTCAACCCTAGACTTAGTTGACTGGAGTCCCCCAGGGGATTATACTAGACCTCCTCCTGTTTTCGCTTGGCACTAGATGTCTTTGCCCCAGATAGATGATCTACAAACTCACAACACAAAGGATTGCTTTTGTGAGCTTGCACATCAGCTATGTTTGACTAATGTTTGACCCACGAAAGGGATGCTAGGAATGTGGTTAAGCCCTATATACTCCATCATATGAGCAAAGCCTCATCTACAAGCTCACCAGCGTTGGTGTATTTAAAAAAGGAATCACCAGCAAATACAATCAAAACATATACAACCCTTTTTCATCTCCTCACATCAGAACATTACAATTTAGATTAGCAAAGCATCACTTTAACAAAGTAAAACAAAACATACGCATACGTTTTGGAAGTCCAGTTGTTTGTTTCTGAGCGTCTGCCCTCCTTTGTTCTGCTCTAGTTCCGATAGTTCTCTCCATCTCCTTCAGTTCCTCTGAGATGTGTTTTTCTGTCTCATAGTGAGAACCATTACTAGACACCATCTGCTCTATCTTCTCTAGCAGCTCTGTCACCTGACTTCCATCTTCTCTGTCAGTAATGTTAAGAACATGGAAGCGACCTTTACATTTCTCAGTCAGATATCTTAATTGATTGTCAGATCTAATGACATCAGGTGCCATCTGCAGAAGGTGCTTATTTGGATTAGTCACAGTGAACACCACAATAGTGTGTGTCCACACTCGATCACTGAAGAGAAATCTCAAATGCTCCTCTGCTGACATCCCTGTTCCTTCATATGGGGTGAAATCCAATCTCATCACTAGGACAAAGACATGGGGTCCTGGAGGACACAGATTCATACTCTGTTGGATTTCTAACTGAGTCAGTTTTGGGGTCAGATCTAGAGGTAATCTGGAAAGCGTTGACCACGGTGACCTGTCTCCCTGACACTACCGCTTGTCTCATGATGCTCGTAGATGTTACTAAACCTGTATCAGTTTTCTGGTTTCATTTGTTTAATATATATACACTATATTTGACATATAGGCTATTGTTACAGGTTCACATTATCTCTAGATTTCTCTAGATTTAAATATCATTTTACATTTTTATTCGTTAGGGTTAGGGCTTAACACAAGAGTTAGGGCTTAACGGTAAGAGTACAATTCATGCCACAAAATCCATATTGGAGCAAATGGTGTGTTGTAGCAGCAGGGGCGCAGAAGGGGGGAGGATTGGGGGGTTGTGACATACCAGTTCCATGGGGAGGGGGGGCCAGGGAGGCCCTGTCGTAGGCCTCATCCACGAGAGGGTCCGCCAGGTCCACGTCGTAGAGCGGGTCGACCGTCTCCATCTGACCAGCCCAACTCAAGGCCGGGGATGGTGCACAGAGCGAGAGCGGCCTCGCCGCGGCCTCCGTCCGATCACTGGAGCCTTCCCCCGGATCTGGGAAAAAATTTAAACTTCCAATGATGAGCAGAATCACAGCAGCCTTACACAGCAACACTGCTGTTATTTCCACACCAAAAGTAACTCATCTACAAACTCACATCGCTTTGCACTATTGTGTTGTGGGCTTGCAGATCTGCTACTTTCTTTGCTGCGTAACATAGGGTCTTAAAACATCTGTCTGACTCTGAGCCAAGGAAGGTAAATTAAGGAAAGGACACCGACGTAATTTTCTCTATCCAGCAATTCCAGCTGGCAGATTTGTCGCACTGCGTGGCAAACTGCAGCCGGGAGTTCGGTGGAATGCTTTGTAGTCAACGAGAGCCAGGTGGACCAGCTTATAAATAATCACTATTTCTTAAAGACTGGGACCTTTGTAAAATAGTCGGTCCAAGAAAATAAAAGAAGACATATCACACATTGTTTTCTGCTGTGTTGCTTTTCGATATGTAGCCTACACTGTATAATTCTATAGACGTATCTAAAGAGCACAAAATAAGTTTATGGGGGTCATGCCTATGTTCCCTCAGCCCTATGTTCCCTCAACCCTATGTTCCCTCAATCCCTAACAACAAAAATATCCAAATTAGGCCCTATGTTCCCTCGGCCCTATATTCCCTCAGCCCTATGTTCCCTCAACCCTATATTCCCTCAGCCCTACTGTATGTTCCCTCAGCATCACAGATGGCCCTGCCATAATTTGCTGTTGGTGTCACCTGTTGGGATCCCCTGAAGGAGGGGGGCTGCCCTAGTTCCACTCGGGGTGTCACCCCAAAGATCAGTCTGTATATGTGTCCCGGGCATACCTCGGGCACCGTCCGACCGAACAACCTCAAACTTTACGAGAAACACAAGTCTCTGTACCTTTGGCATAGTTCGGCTTCCCTGATTGGCCAACCCAACCCATCGGTTGTGGATCGTCAAAAACACTCAAAATAAGCTAAAACCGCTGGCAGCGGCGGATGAATTAATGAACTAATACCTGGCAATGAATGTGTTAATACCTTACAGCAAGCCCAAATACTTAAATGTTTAAAACGTGTCCCACTCACATCAACTATTAATGTTTTTAGTCAGAAATCCCGGCCGTCAGTGACACTTATAATCGGGGTTTCTACATATTTTCCATTTCAAATTTCCAGAATTCTCTATTGATTCTTCAGACCATATTTGACATACAAGTATAATGGCTACATGTAGATGCTTATTATGTAACAAAATAGTTTTAAAATCCAACTGTACTGTATGTTACATGCACGTATAGCCTACTATTATGTTGCCAAATAATTGCAAGATTGTAGCTAGGTACAATAGGCTCATACAATTCAATTAAGCACTGTTTTATTAGAACTACATGCAGTAAGTAGTATATTTTTTAATGTTTGCCTATAATGACATGACCAAAATAGGGACGCCAGTGGTTAACACTAAACCCAGGCAATGCTAAACCAGAGCAATGTTATTGATATTTTGTCATTTAAATTTGAGCTAACTATCAACCCCTACAGTAACAGAAGGGATGTTCATGTACAATTCACCAGTGAACTAGAAAGGAGAACTAAAGTCTATTGACTTTGCTTTATTGGCTGTTAGATTAGGTAAATCATATCAACACTGTATAATAAATGACACTCCTACACAGAATGTTTCTGTGTATCTAAGGCTAAAGGATACCTTCATAGCTTCCTTATCGTTTCCTTTATGGCTGTGATCGTTGTCATTTCAAAAGACACTGTGACACATGTGAATAGACTGTGCTGCACAGACACAGAGTTTTTTCCCCAATTAATTTTCGATTCTTTTCGATTCTTATTTATAAAAGAGACAAAAAATATGGAGGGTAAAATAACATATATATATATTTGTATCCAATAGATCATGGGACAATGAGTATACTGTAGGTAGCACTGCGCCGGTTAGTTTGCGTCCTCGTTGGCATAGATGTTTGACAGTGGAAACTCGTCAAACTTTCTGTGTAGGAGTGACTTTATTTATAGTCATTTATTATACAGTGTTGATAAAGCAATAAAGCAAAGTCAATTGACTTTAGTTCTCTGGTGAATTGTACATGAACATCCCTTCTGTTACTGTAGGGGTAATATAATAATAATAATAATAATAATAATAATAATAATAATAATAATAATAATAATAATAATAATAATAATAACTAGAAAAAGTGCTCCTCGGAGCACAACTCTCCGCCAGAAGACTTGTGTTGGGAATGTTGGGAATGTTCTATCTGTATAAGTGTCCTATCCGTCCTGTCTGTATAAGTGTCCTATCCCTCCTGTCTGTATAAGTGTCCTATCCGTCCTGTCTATGTAAGTGTCCTATCCGTCCTGTCTGTGTAAGTGTCCTATCCGTCCTGTCTGTGTAAGTGTCCTATCCAATTGTTACAGTATCCGCCATTTCTCAACCATTTCGTGATTGTTCCTGTCTTACCTCACTCTTACCAGACTTGTGTTGGGAATGTTGGGAATGTTCTAATTCTTATGTTCTAACTGTCCTATCCATCCTGTCTGTATAAGTGTCCGATCCGTCCTGTCTGTATAAGTGTCCTATCCGTCCTGTCTATGTAAGTGTCCTATCCGTCCTGTCTATGTAAGTGTCCTATCCGTCCTGTCTGTGTAAGTGTCCTATCCGTCCTGTCTATGTAAGTGTCCTATCCATCCTGTCTATGTAAGTGCCCTATCCGTCCTGTCTATGTAAGTGTCCTATCCGTCCTGTCTGTGTAAGTGTCCTATCCGTCCTGTCTGTATAAGTGTCCTATCCGTCCTGTCTATGTAAGTGTCCTATCTGTCCTGTCTGTGTAAGTGTTCTATCTGTCCTGTCTGTATAAGTGTCCTATCCGTCCTGTCTGTATAAGTGTCCTATCCGTCCTGTCTGTATACTGTAAGTGTCCTATCCGTCCTGTCTGTGTAAGTGTCATATCCCTCCTGTCTATACCAGTAAGACTCCCTAATCGGGAGATAAGCGACCGTAGGTCACATGTATACAGAAGAGGGCTGTAAAGGCGATTGGTTCCTAGTTGTGTGGGCAATGTATAGTTTTGTTTGGTGGTCTAAGAAATGTGGTGGCAGGCATGTTGATGACATGAGTGTACACATACTGTGTAGTGTGTAGCAATTTGCGTGTTTTTAGGGGCAAAACTGTAGGAGTAGTGGGCAAAAATGTGTTGTGAAAAGCGGCCTGAAGGTGGCGCTAGAAGAGGGCCATGTGAGAAATTAGGGGTGGGGTGTCCGCGTTGCCTTGGCGGACGAATAGGTACCGGCCGCGGCTCTCCCGGACGCTCCTAGCCCGAGTTACGGCATTTTATGTGAGCTGCAGTGGCAGGGGGTCCTCCACTGGGGGCGCCACCACTTTTGCATCCGTTCTGGAGCACCAGGAGTGGGTGGTCCCCGGGAATGCCCCGTGAGCAGCCCCGTTGGGGTGGTCATTTGGTAATTTGTCCACATGTGCTCATTTTTTACACTTGGGGGTCCCCGAGGCAGCTGGGGGTCCCTGGAGCTCCGGGGGTCCTTGGAGGGTGTAGTTTGGCAGGTAAGGAGTGTGTGTGCAAAATCTGGCATGGATCGGGGCAACGGGTGCGGAGATATGAGCAGGGCAAAAGTGTGACGGGACGTGTGTGACGGAGTGACGGGACGTGTGTGACGGAGGGACGGGGTGACGGACGGACACCTGGAGCAGGTTTCT
This sequence comes from Gymnoscopelus microlampas, assembly GCF_963454915.1. NCBI lineage: Eukaryota > Metazoa > Chordata > Actinopteri > Myctophiformes > Myctophidae > Gymnoscopelus > Gymnoscopelus microlampas. Next base: position 46,074,096 of record NC_139951.1, read on the forward strand.
ATAGTAAATGCGACCTACGGTCGCAATAAGTGTCCTATCTGTCCTATCTGCCAATTATGTATCAGCCATGCAGCCATTTCGTGATGGTTCCTGTCTTACCTCACTTTGACAGTGGCACAGACACTGTCAAAGTGACGCCATGTATTTATAGGCCGCTATGCGTCACTAGCCAATCAGATCACAGTATTTTACCGTATTGTCACGTGTCACGTGAGGCTTGACCAATCGGTGTGTCATATTTAGAAAGTGAAAACAATACTCTCCTGGCGGAGAGTAAAGAGTAATAATAAGTGTAATAATAATACTAATACGGGTAATAATAATAATAATAAAAATAATAATAATAATATAAAGTGCTTACCGGGTAAGCACTTTATGTTATTTATGGAGATGTACGGGCCTTAAACACGGATCTCCAAACACTATTTGGGGAAGTGTCCAAGGAAGGCTGTCATAGATACTGAATTGTAATAATCAATTTCCAGATTCAAATTTCCAAAATTCTCTATTGATTCTTCAGACCATAATATTTGACATACACGTATAATGGCTACATATAGATGCTTATTATGTAACTAAATAGTTTTAAAATCCAACTGTACTGTATGTTACATGTATGAGCATGTATAGCCTACTATTATGTTGCCAAATAATTGCAAGATTGTAGCTAGGTACAATAGGCTCATACAATTCAATTAAGCACTGTTTTATTAGAACTACAGTAAGTAGTATTTTTTTTAAATGTTTGCCTATAATGACATAACCAAAATAGGGACGCCACACTGAAAGTGGTAAACACTAAACCCAGGCAATGCTAAACCAGAGCAACGTTATTGGGATTTTGTCATTTAAATTTGAACTAACTATATACCTTCAACCCCTACAGTAACAGAAGGGATGTTCATGTACAATTCACCAGTGAACTAGAAAGGAGAACTAAAGTCTATTGACTTTGCTTTATTGGCTGTTAGATTAGGTAAATCATATCAACACTGTATAATAAATGACACTCCTACACAGAATGTTTCTGTGTATCTAAGGCTAAAGGATACCTTCATAGCTTCCTTATCGTTTCCTTTATGGCTGTGATCGTTGTCATTTCAAAAGACACTGTGACACATGTGAATAGACTGTGCTGTACAGACACAGAGCTTTTTTCCCAATTAATTTTCGATTCTTATTTATAAAAGAGACAAAAAATATGGAGGGTAAAATAATATATATATTTATATTTGTATTCAATAGATCATGGGACAATGAGTATACTGTAGGTAGCACTGCGCCGGTTAGTTTGCGTCCTCGTTGGCATAGATGTTTGACAGTGGAAACTCGTCAAACTTTCTGTGTAGGAGTGCATGACTTTATTTATAGTCATTTATTATACAGTGTTGATAAAGCAATAAAGCAAAGTCAATAGACTTTAGTTCTCCTTTCTAGTTCTCTGGTGAATTGTACATGAACATCCCTTCTGTTCTCTTCACTTTATATAGAGCCATATGAAATCCGTGTTAACGGAATCGCGGACGGAATCGCGGAAATGACCAATAAAAATGGAATTGGAATAAAACACGGAATATTGCAGAATTTGAAAAAAAAAAAAAAATCGCGGTAAAATATTTTTTTTTACCGCGAATTTTTACAAATCCACGGGACACCACCATTTTGCATGGCCACATCCTACTTTATAAACAGTAAAATCCACGTAGAAATAGTCTTAGAAAGACGATAGAAACAATAATACATGCGCGACGCCATTTTGCGCATGCTCAGACCGAAGTCACCGAATTATTTTGGGAACATTTTTGCGTATAACACAACAAGGGCCATGTATGGACTGTTATATCTTGAACATTCATTCATTTCCACTTACCAGACACTTTTTTTTATGGTAAAAATGAGCATAAAAAGCAAAATACAGAATTACAAAAATAAAACGGAATTGGGAAAAAAATAAAACGGATTTCATATGGCTCTAACTTTATACCAGGTAGGTGCAAAAAAAAGGTTTCCTGTCATATCCATTTCCTGTTTTGGTAAATTTCCCCATAGCTTAATATGATTGGCTCGACTGCTATCAATCAAATATGAAATCAGTCAATCAAATGAAGCTATGGGAAAATTAACCGGAACAGGAAATAGGTATGCCACCTTCCAGAAACCCGGGACTGCAGTTATGCACAGAGACTATTAAAGGATTTATTAACCTTAATAAGGCATTGTTCACGCTTAAAACCTGGTAGATGCAAAACCTAAAGTTAACCTGTTAATAAGTGCATAGTTAACTGTTAATAAATGCATGATAAACTATGTTATAAAGTAACAACACAGCTTAATAAAGGTTGAACACTGACATGATAGGTAAGTTAAAGAGACTGAATAAATGTGTTTGTAAGGCTATTATAAACAACTTCAAGAGACTAAAGGCTTATATTTAAGTTGCTTGATTCAATATAGATATTTGATATTCATTTTTATCATAACATAAACCAATTGTAACTCCATTTCAACCATGTTAGACTCAATTAAAACATGATATTTCCTGCTAATGCATGAGGAGCCCTGTTTTTTTATTTATTATTATTTTTATCTATAATTTACATTTAGAAAGAGAGATATATATACGGAGAAAACATGTCCCTCTCACGCATCAGGACAATATCAGTCACCAGAACCAAGGACGTGTTTTCAATGAATTTAACAGGGTTAAAATGTATGCACACACTGCATCACACTTAGAGTACAAACTGCTCCTCCTCACCTATAAAGCTCTCCATGGCCTAGCCCCACGGTACCTGTCAGACCTCCTCCAGGATTACACCCCAGCGCAGAACAGAACCTGAGGTCTTCAGACTTACTGTAGGTCTCTCACCATACTGTATCCCTCACACCAATAAGGTACGCTTATTGGTGCTTATCTTCGATAGACCTTTCAGTGTCTCCCCGTCTCTCCAGCTCGTTATAGCAAACAGAAAATACATTTTCATGTTGAGATACCAATGTCATCGAATCATGAAAGAGAACTCATATAGGATACGTACAGGATAAACTTTGAGCAGGAAACTAATTGGAATCGGAAGTTCGGAACACTATAAAATTGAAGCTGATAAATGGGTTCTCTCTCCTGGTAGGGTGAAATTGGTAGTCCACCTGAACATGTATTTTCTTTTTATTTAAGAGCTGGAGAGATGGGGAGACCCCTGTTACTGGACAAACACCCTATAGCAATTATTGTCAGAAAATAGTGTTTTAACCTTTAACAAACAACATTTTGTTTTAGCAAAAAAATATAACTCAGAGCACCTTTGTGTATAAACCTGTCCATACATTTTTGAGATATCAAAAATGTAACCTTTTGTGACATGCCAAGTCTATTGTCACACTCCTTTTGTAGGATTTTAAACGGTTCCATTGCCCATGTAAAAAATAAGTCTATTATACAGTACTTTGTATTTTGCTAAAAATATCTCATGACAGACAGGAGCTAAAATGTTACCCCATTTTACCAATCTGAGGGAACATAGGGCTGAGGGAACATAAGGCTGAGGGAACATAGGGCTGAGGGAACATAGGGCTGAGGGAACATAGGGCTGAGGGAACATAGGGTCTAATTTGGGATGGGGGAACATAAGGCTGAGGGAACATACTGTAGGGCTGAGGGGGCATAGGGATTGAGTATGCTTCCTCTATGTATACCTGGTGTCCAAGTAAGGCGAGCTATAGTAGTAGTTTGGTTCCGTTTAATAATATCCTTTATCTGTTTAACTAGTTTGTTCTTTACTGTTTGTCTTTGTTGTTGTGGTTACGGGTCATGTTCATCAGCATCATCTTATACTATTATAATGTACAGTCATACAGTTCTATTGTGCAATGTAACACTATCAAACATGTGTTTACTGTAATTCCTCACCTGTCATGAATCCTGATGTCTGTCCAAGGTCCTTGTCTGTAGACACTGAGTTGTAATTGATGACTTTGTGGTTGATCTGTATCACACAGTGTTAGATACAAGATAAACCTGATTAATACAATGGTTTATTTTTCCTGGAAAGAGTTAAGCTGGGAGGAGAGACAGAGAGAGGTGTTGCCAAAATCCTTAGCCTACGCACATTCAGAACAACCAATCATGTCTCTATGATACACCAGCATTAGAAAGGACATGAGAACATGAAAACAACACTCACATCGGCATGCAAATTTCATTCCACATGTAATACTTCCTCCTATTTTATGCAGCCTATGTATGTCGTTTTATGTCCAGTCGGTCAGTGGTTCTCAACCTTTTCAGGCCTCGACCCCCCAAAATAATCATATTTGAACTGGGGACCCCCCAAAATATTCATATTTGAACTGGGGACCCCCCACCCTGACAAGCAATTGGAATTGTAGGAGTTGAGGCATTACATTTAGTTTGACTCGATTCCACAGATAAATATTGTGAAAATCAGATCTACAAGCTCACAACGCGTCGCATCGCGACGCGTTGTGAGCTTGTAGATCAGCTATTTTCAAATATGTTAGTGCTTTTACTTTTGGTACTTTAAGTACATTTTGATGCCAATACTTTTGTACTTTTACTCAAGTACATTTTGAATTCTGGACTTTTTCTTGTAACAGAGTATTTTTATATTGCAATATTGGTACTTTTACTTAAGTAAAGAATTTTAGTACTTTTTCCACCACTGCTGCGGACCACCCATCTGAAAATATTTTGAATCCATACAAGATTTGTGTGGCTAAAATGTTTCAAAAATACATTTCTAATTATTATATAAAAAGATGAGTAGCCTACCTTTTCTCTCATTCAGAGTGCATCCTTATCACCTGCCTGCAAGGTGGTTGAAGAAACCAGTCCAGCTTGCTCCTTCAGTGTCAACATGTTAACTGAACTGAGAAGTGATTATGACAATATATCTGTAATCATTAATAACCTGCTGTAAAAGTCCACAGCCATTTATGACATGACTCTGCCTCCTGCAGGCTTGCTCTGTGTGTGTGTGTGTGTGTGTGTGTGTGTGTGTGTGTGTGTGTGTGTGTGTGTGTGTGTGTGTGTGTGTGTGTGTGTGTGTGTGTGTGTGTGCGTGTGGGCTACAGACTGATGAGAGACAGGATACAGCTGACATGCCAGTTACATGCCAAAAACAATAATAAGAGTTCTGAAGTAAACTTCAATAAGAGTTAAAACAACTTCCATAATGTCAGCAGTGTTGATTTGTATTGTTACATTCTAACACACAACGTCAAAATTTGCATTACAAAATTATTCTGAAATCTGAACTGTTACACAAGATTCTAATGACAAACACACCATCATGTGTGGTGTTAATACAGAACACAATCAAGACATCGATGTGAGCTAATACTACTACTAATGTTGATATCCATGGTGGTGAATGGACATTATACAACAGGTAGTTCCGACCAAGCAATCTGATTGGTTGAAATAGCTTTCTAGCCGTGCTTCAAACCAGCATCATAGCACGGGCCTAATCACATTAATAAATCACTCCGCAGTGCAGTCCAGTCCGCACCTGATTAGACCATTATATGGCACAGCTGTGCTGTGAAGTCACTCTGTCCCACGGTAGGAAAACAAACAGACAGTAGCCTGACCCACCGCCGCCACCGGAGAACAAACAGCTATGCAAAATGGACTATGTTGTTAATTTGGTGGATTTACGGTTGATCAATGGTTAGAAGGTTATAAATATCCTCCTGTGTAAAGTAAAATGACTCCCATTTCGTTAACAGTCCAGTAGGCTATATGCTCCGTCGTACGACCGTGTCACGCGGCCAAAATAGCCGATCTACAAGTTCACAACGCGTCGCGTTGTCAGCTTGTAGATCAGTTATTTTGGCCGCGTGACACGGTCGTACGACGGAGCATATAGCCTACTGGAATTCATTCCACTGCGCAAGCATTGATAGCTCAGCTGTGTTGATGAGACGGTGCCTCAAACTCAAAGCACTGCTACAGGGACTATTTAATGTCTCTCAGTCAAAAACTCTTCTCTTTACAGGGAAACGGACAATAGCGAAACCTTTTTATTATTAATTGCCCCACAATATGAATACATTTGGATGTGTTTTGTTGGTAACTGTTGTATAATCGCAATATTACACTCGAGGGTGTGCTTTACCTTACATTATTGGCACTTCAGTGATGCTGGCGGAACTCGGCTTCGCCTCGTTCCTGACCGCATCACTGGCGTGCCAATAATGACGGTAAAGCACACCCTCTCGTGTAATATTGCTTAATTGTTGTGCATACTGTACCTAACCAGCTGTAAAAACATTACATCTCCTTTGGTCCAAATCACTGAGTCTACACACCTGTTTATGTCTCACTTGGTTATAAGATGTGACCCATCACGCCCCCTTGTGGCGTAGCTTACTAATACCCAGAAAACAAAGTTTGAAATCCAAATGCACAATCTGCAACTTGTAGATCTGCTATTTTCAGCAAAGAGGTTTGGTGTAGAGGGGGGAAGAGAGCAGACCAAGTACAGAGCCAAATATCAAGTTTGGTGTGAGTGGTTAAATGACACATGAATCCAACATATTAATAGAAAAGATTATGTGTAATGAAATTAAATCCATGCAAAAGTTGAATCTGTAATTTTATACAATATGTTAGTGGGGGTCTCTGCTTCATCTCTCTCTCAGCTAAGGGGTCATTGGCCTGAAAAACGTTGAAGACCCCTGACATACAGTATATACATCTTGACTATCAACATATGAACTGCTACAAACTGTACCAATTATCTAATTTAGTAAATAGGAGTGTTCCATGAATAAACATGCTGGTTTAGGAAAGTGTCTTTCAGTGGTCTCAAATGTAGGTGAGATGGTAAGTAATATATAGAGCTCTGGTAAGTTAATTGTGTTAACTTTGTTCTGTCACAAGCATACTACTGCTTTAACTAACTAACTGTTTTTAGTAGTTAAGGACACGGAAATACATTTCACTGACCATTTCTGGTGTGACTGACATTTAACATGTAGGCTGGAATCAATCTCTTCTCTTTATATAATGTTGTAATGACTGGCATTGAAAAGGCTTGGTAACTTCTCTCATTCGAAAACATGTTTTTATTGTAGTAACGGCACATATCATTTCTTAATTAAAACCTCATGCCAACCAATGTCCTATACTACACCTCTTCATTACAGGACTGGCTTTTCAAATGAAAGTGGTTCCAAAAAGAGGCTTTTCCAACCGAAAGGCTGAGCGTACCTACTGTCACCACCCCTAACACCCAGGGTTTGTAACCGATATTACACATAAATGGTACAAAATAAATGGCAAAATGGGAAATGAAACAACGATAAACTCATACATTATTGCCTCAACTCAAATAGCAATGCAACAACACAACAATAAACCATAAAGCTATATAATATCTGGAGGAAAGGACAGAAAATCCCCACCTACTCGTTTCAATGTAAGTTGCTCACCCAGCGCATACGTCTTTATAGGGACACCCCACTTCCGGGTATTTGCTGAGACACTGAAGTCATCATAACAGCATGCTCAGTATTGTCCTTTATGCCAGTGGTTCTCAACCCACCTGGGGGTCAGGACCCCCAGGTGGGTCCTCAAATTATGTTGGGGGGTCCCCAGATGATTAGCTTAATGTTCAACATAGTTTTCTCACTTAACAGTAAACAAACCCAACATACAGTATAAGTATCTTCACATTTCTAAAGTGATATGACAATTTAAGGCCTTTTAAGACATTTTTAATACCTCTATTAATCATCAAACTACGCTATAAAAACTAGTCGAACATTGATATGTTGATATGTCAAAACATATAAGAAAGAGGCAAAAACTGTGAAAATAGCCGATCTACAAGCTCACAACGCCTCGCTTTGTGCGTCGTTGTGAGTTTGTAGTTCGGCTATTTTCACAATATTTATCTGTGGAACCGAGTCAAACTAAATGTAATGTCTCAACTCCGCTTTCGATTTTTTGGGGGGTCCCCAGATGACAGTGAAGTGACAATTTAAGGACTTTTAAGACCTTTTTAATACCTATAAAAAAAGAAAGAAAAAAATACCATATACTGCATCAAAGGTAATCAACAAACTATACTATAAAAACTGGTCAAATTGTCCATTAATATGAGACAGAGGCAAAAATTGTGAAAATAGCCGATCTACAAGCTCACAACGCCTTGCAAATGTGAGGAGTTGAGAGCTTGTAGATCGGCTATTTTAACAATATTATATCTGTGGAACCGAGCGAAACTAAATGTAATGCCTCAACTTTTACAATTCCAGGTGCTTGTCAGGGTTGGGTGGTCCCCATTTCAAATTTGATCATTTTGGGGGGTCACGGCCTGAAAATGTAGAGAACCACTGCTTTATGCGTCCACGTCAAGAACTACCTCCATGCGCAAGCCCGTGGGTCGAGCCCATTGGTCGAGCCCTTTTCGTTATAGTTCATGTAGTGGACCCAAGCTGGAGATCTTTGCTTCAAAAAGGCCTCGGGGTCTTGCAGCAATAGACAATAACTGTAGTTTATACACTGAAGCATGCTGGGAAGTCTGTCTTCATCACATTGGCACACCCTGGCACTCAACACAGCCCCCACCTGAGGGGTTTCACTGTCCCCAGTACCCCACACACCTACAAATGTCCTGGAGGTGCTGAGGCACATGTCTCCTTCGCTTATCCAGCCTTGGAGGCCCCGGTGGTCTCGGAAGTTCGGGGGGCCCAGTGTGAAGGTCATTATGATGGGGAGGGGAGGGGTCTCCGGCATTTACCTGGTTCTATTCTATGCTGGCGAGTTGCCAGTCAATATGGAGGACTACCTTATGGCCATGGTTCAATCATGCCTGCTGCAGCCATCTCTCTGTGGATCAACATATCCAAGCCTTTGTGATTTTTGGGCATGGGTCCAGGGTTGGAACTGTCACTGTGAGAGAGCCTCCCGTGTTGATGGGGGCTTACGGTGGACAAGAACTACTACTCAAAGTGTCTAAAATACCGTCCAAGAAACGTACTTTGAAGGCTGTGCAGATCTGTTTACATTCCATGGGCATGAACATTGTGTCATGATTGGACGAAAAAGACTGGGGGAAGGGCTTCCTGGGGAAATACATACAAAGGAAGTCCCGCCCTAGGCAATTTCAGCTGTAGTCCTTTATCAGGCTTTACTCCTTGTCATATCTGGGAACGAGGTTAATGAGGGCGTGGCAACGAACACCATTCAGGTCACAGTTCAACACCATTCAGGTCACAGTTCAACACCATTCAGGTCACAGTTCAACGCCATTTAGGTCACAGTTCAACGCCATTCAGGTCACAGTTCAACACCATTCAGGTCACAGTTCAACGCCATTTAGGTCACAGTTCAACGCCATTCAGGTCACAGTTCAACACCATTCAGGTCACAGTTCAACGCCATTTAGGTCACAGTTCAACGCCATTCAGGTCACAGTTCAAGTATAGCCCTTCAGCTTCAGTAGGTGGTCAGTGGGAGGGTTAGGAAGGCTTGGCGGCAGTTGGCTCACCGTGTCACTACTCTGTATGTAGTTTAATGGTTGTGGAACTGAGGCTGGGCACGTACACGGCACGCCAGTTGTCCTGGTGCTGAGGGGCAGCGGGAACTGAGGCTTGGCAGTTATGTTCAATTGGTCCTGGTTGTCGATAGCAGGTGCCCGTCCGGGTCCGTGGTCCCCTCCGCTGTCTCTTGTATCTGGAAAAGGAACAGATATTAGGCCTACTGTTTTTACAATGGTGGTTAATGTGATGTTATGAGACGTATGTCGGTTGTGATTTGTCTGACATGATAGTCTTTTGTTATAGTTCTTTGCTGTATGTTCTATTTCTCAACATTTTCTCAATTGTGTCTCCTCTCTTCTTTTGTCTATGGACAGCTTCTAAGAGATAGTTCTTTCAAGCTCTAACCTACTTAAATAATTACTACCACTGTTTCCCTTTAAGCGGCACTATAAGTAACTTTGTCCAATCTGTATGGTAGAATATGTTAATATAATATAAAATATAAATTATACAATTGGGGTGGTTGTATTTTGTCTCCCTGCTCTTCTATTGAGACATTGACATCATTTCAAAGGTCATGTCTCACCTAGACACAGGATCTGACACAAATTTTGACCTGATGGTCAAGACTAAATTTATCCCCTGAGCAAGCAGGAAAGCTCTATTAGCTCAATGGTAAAAATGTCAGCATTTGCACAGGAAACCGGGTTCAAATCCGGGGTAGAAGAGGACAGTTACATAGCGCAGCTTTAATGAAATAAATAAAAATGTAAAGGTGTGTGATTGATGTCAAACTAAAGTTTCATCTATGAAACATCTTCATCTCTCACATCAGAGTCTGCCAGACTGGGAGCATATCCCGAAGAGGATCCTTCTCCAGCTTCATGTCCCTTCTCCAGCCAATAATAAACCTTTTCAGATGGCGTACCACCACTCACTGGAACAGAAGACAACAGACAACAAGACATTTACAATGATAATAAAACAAGAAAGAAAAAACTGCAAAAGAGGAATCTTAAAGGACCACTTCACCCATTTTCAACCTATCTTCATGAAATTGGCCCTCACTAATGCTCATAATAAGATTAGGGTGGCCTAAGGGTGTGTCTACTCTACAGTATGTGCAGGGTGTTGCTGGAAATGAGCATTTGTGCTCAGCTACTACCCTGGGTAAATAAAGAACAAAAAAAAAGACAAAATAGCTCACAGCGGGCCATAATGCGCTTGTGAGCTTGTAGATCTGCTATTTTTAAAACATTTAGAAAAATATTGTAAATTGTAATTGTTTTTTATAATTTTGAACATTTTGAACACTAATATTTTCATATGGGGGTCCATCCCTGGTACACAATATTGTCAGTTGGTAGTTTGTGGCCAAAACTATTTCCAAGTTGGTTGAATGTAAACAGCACGGAAAACACACTAAAACACAAGTTCTGGGGACTTGTTTCCATTGTGGTCCGAATCACTGTTGTTGCAGATCAATTATATTGATACTCACTACTTGGAGGAAGGTGCAGCAGGCTGCCCCTACTCCTCCTGAGAGCTGGTTCTTCTGGCTCCTTCACCATAAACTTCAACATCCTCTCTATCATCTCCTCCTCTTTCTTCTTAATTTCTTCTTCCAGGCAGTTCCGTTCTTCGTCTGTCAATTTGTCTTTCAGAGTTTTGAACGGTGTCATCTCTAAAGGTTCATAGTGTCCTCTGTTCCTCGTCACCATGTCTTCTATTTTCTCCATCAACTCTTCTATCTCTGGAACGACCAACTTTTCTTCTAGAACATGGTATCTGTAGCCACATTTGTTCAGGAGCCACCTCAGAGGTTCTCCTTCAGACTCTATGTACTCCTCAACACGTTTCCCTCCCAGCCAGTATGCCCATGTGAACAGAACCAGAGCGTGTCTCCAGACTCTGTCCCCCAGCAGCTCCATGTGTTCCTCCATTGATCTCCTGTCAGCTTCAGAGAAACTGGACAGGACAGGAACATTCAACAGGACAGCGTGGGGTCCAGGAGAACAAAGAGCCACACCGTGTAGAAGGATGTCTTTCATCTCTGGTGGAGGTGTAGTCGACCAGTCTGGACAGTTCACCACAGTCACATTTCTTTCAGCAACTTGACTCTGTTGTCTGACACATTCTGTCACTTTAGTCTGGGTTTTAACCTTCTGGAATATGAGGTTTACTATATGTTAGTCATAAATGATAATCATCACCTTCATTCTATTCTGTCCTCAGTGAAGAGTTCCCTCTTAACCTTGACTATTCTCCTTGACTTTGTCTAACAGTGTCACAGGAACACTTAAAAAAATAAATAATAATACATAAATAATAAAAAAGTAATGAACAACCTTAATATATCTGAAGATGGTTAATAATCACAACCATTATAGAGAAATGTAAAATACAATAAGTATTCCTATCTTATGTAATGACTCCTTTTTAATTTGAGAGGCAACGTGTGTATTGATCACTGACAGTTCAATGGTCATGAAGTCTTAAACACTTAAACGGTATTTTATACTTTGGCAATTAAAAAATAGAAGGACAAGCTCACAACACATCGCTATGTGACAGATATAGACATAGATCTGCTATTTTAGAACAAGGAAAAGGGGGGGGGGTTGTGAAAAATCATGAACAATGTTGTGACACCAGGGTGAATGGAAGTGGTAAATCATTAATGACAGCAGATACGTTCACATTATCACCAGAAATATTTCTATTTGATATCTTTATGGTTTACGTTGAGGTCATTCATTATAACATCACATTCATATATTACTCACATTGGATGGAGTTTCTGAAAACACAGCACTCTGCAGTATGTAATTTCCAGTTTTGCTCCTCTGAAGCTCCTCTCCACCAGCCAACATCACCCTCACATCTGGTAGACTCTGATGTTCTCCTTACAGACACAAACAAAAATATTTAGAACCTGAATTCAGAGATTGAGTTTTATAGCAGCCTTCATATTGTCACTGTCGGGAGGAAACTATAGGTTACTACCGTAACCCCGGTGCTATGAGGTACGAAGCGAGAGGTGGACCGGGTCTTCTGACTGGTCCCGGACGCCATGCTCTTAGCTCGGCCTCTGGGGCTTTGACTGAGGCTTGGGCGGGGAGTGAGATTAGCTCAGGGCCTGACTCACTCCTGACTGGGAAAACTCTGAGGAAGGCCTGCCAACCATCCCGTCGAGCTAGCTTTGATAGCTGGGGGGGCTAGCCGAGCAACAATGGTGAGCTAGCCTAAACAGCTACCCTGTGTTAGTCACTCGCTAAGCTGGAGTCAGCAAGCTAACAGTTAGCGATCAAAGCTAATCCGAATTAAAACGCTAGGAGCAAGCCCTGAGGCTACTAGCACAGGAAATATTACGGAAACCGTGTTTTAACGGTAGGAGAAAGTCAGAAATCACCTGGATTTGTTAGCGTCTCCCGGTCACAGAAGTCGGTCCTGGCCTGTTGAAACGTAGTTAAGCTAACAAACCTTAGGCAAAAACCGAGGAAATAAGCTCTGCGTTCAGACGAGAAGAGGGAATGAAGGAACGAGTGAAGATCCGGCCCCTGACTATATAGGCGGAGGGCGGGACCTTCAGTCAGGGGAGCGAATCAGAATCCAGCCAAATGGATTTTGTCTGGAAGTGTATCAAGAAAATGCTTCTGTGTTCGCGCCAGGGAGCGCTCTCCCATAGCGAGACCTAGAGCGGAGTACTGAAGTAGAACCTTATATCCAAAACTTTTCAGGAAATGGAAAAAAAGAACCATGTGTTCCAATAGCCTGGTTCGAGACCATAGACCCCGCCCACTCTCTGAGTGAGCTCCTCTTGGTCTGGTGTCATAATGCTTTTCACGGTCGAAGAAAAACCTGTCAAATCAGAGTCGGAGGTGGGGGGTGGTCTAACGACAAGCCAATCAGCGAATATCTGCTAAAACAAGTTGTGCGATGACGTCAGATGTAGACGGATCCGTGGATCTCTTGTGATTGGTTTAGGGCAATTTGAATCCCCTCCCCCTGGTATCGCGGACATTGCAGCCAATTTCAGACTGAAGCTCCACGCAGCTTCAGGCTGATAATCAGGCTAGTGTTTAAATGGATCCAATGTAGTTCATTTAGTAAGCTCTTGCTAATACTATTCATTGGTTCAATATAACCACAGACATATATATAGACACATAGAGAAAATATCTGATCAACAAGTTCACAACGCGTCACATAGCGACATGTTGTGAGCTACTACTTCTCACAACAAATACATAGATAGGTTGACATGAAGGTAGGTTGAAATTGGGTTGTCCTTTTTCTCCCCAATTTTGTCGTTATGCCAGCTACTTTACCACTTCGCCACCCGAGCGCCCGTGAAGTTTTCCTTTACTAATTTACCAGCCAGTTTCATAACAGACAGGCAGATAGATTTATATAAACATTACCTTCAAACAGAGCTTTCAGAGCTGTTCTTCGTCTGTGGTTTTCGGTCATGAATGTCTGGGCATGTTCCTCTACGTTCCTCTTCCTCTCTGACACCTTCTCTGAAACATCTCCATCAAATTCATAGTGTCCACCTATGTTTCCTGCCACCATCTCCTCTATCTTCTCGAGCAGCTCTGTGACCTGAGCGTCATCTCTCTTCGTAATGCTGAAGACATGATATCTGTTCCCACATTTATCAACAAGCCAACAGAGGTCTTCTCCTTCGGCCTCAATGTGCTGCTCAATGCTTCTGTCTCCAAGATTGTCTCCCTTGGTGAACAGTACTGTAGTGTGACTCCACACGCTCTTTGACAAAAGTTCCATGTGTTCCTCTACTGCTACTCTCCGTGCTTTGGTGAATGCTTTATCAAGAGGAACCGTCAGAAGGACAGAATGTGGTCCAGGAGGACAGAGACTCACACTCTTCTGGAACTCCAGTTTGTCCATTTCTGAGGTGTCCTGTAGTGGTCTGTCCTGTGGCCAGCCTGGTGATTCCACCACTGTCAGATGTCTCCCTGCTACTTTTACCTCACACTGTACTGATCTCTGACCTACCTGACTAACATTAAAAAGACTGTCTCCCAGAATGAGGTTTCCTGCTGAACTCTTCCCAGACCACTCCCTTCCCAGCAACAGAATCCTGAGGTCAGTCAGTCCTGTCAAAGAAAAGATTGTTTACGTTTACTTTCACTTTGACACCTTTTTGTTTAACCACATTTTTATTTTCTTCAACAATTCCCAAAAAGCCGATCTACAGGCAACACGTGAGCTTATAGATCTGCAATTATCACAGTTTGTTATAAGATAAAGTTTAGGTTTAAAATATTGCACTTAACCACTTCAACCCTATACTTAGTTGACTGGAGTCCCCCAGGGTATTATACTAGACCTCCTCCTGTTTTCGCTCGGCACTAGATATCTTCTATCAGCTATTTATGCCTAATGTTTGCCCCACGATAGGGATGTGGTTAACCCCTTTATACTCCATCATATGACAAATAGCAAAACTATCTACAAGCTCTCAACACGTCGTCATGCAACACATAAATCAGTTATTGTCACTATTTTCGGGAAGGATTTTTTTTTTTTTTTAGGGACACCAGCGTTGGTGTATTTAAAAACAAATTTCCAGCAAATACAATAAAAACCAGTATGATCTCCTCACATCATAACAATGCAATTTAGATAAGCAAAGAGTCCCTTTAACAAAGTAAAACCAAACATACCCATATGTTTTGGACGTCCAGTTGTTTGTTTCTGAGCGTCTGCCCTCCTTTGTTCTGCTCTTCTGCTGATAGTTCTCTCCATCTCCTTCAGTTCCTCTGGGACATGTTTTTCTGTCTCATAGTGACAACCATTACTAGTCACCATCTGCTCTATCTTCTCTAGCAGCTGTGTGACCTGACTTCTATCTCTTCTGTCAGTAATGTTAAGAACATGGAAGCGACCTTCACATTTATCGGTAAGATATCTTAATTGATCGTCAGATCTAATGACATCAGCCATCTGCAGAGGTGACTTATTGTTATTAGTTACAGTGAACACCACAATAGTGTGTGTCCACATTCGATCACCAAAGACAAATCTCACATGCTCCTCTGCTGACTTTGCTGTTCCTTCATATAGGGTGACGTCCAAACTCATCACTAGGACAAATACATGGGGTCCTGGATGACACAGATTCAAACTGTGTTGGATTTCTAACTTAGTCAGATTTGGGGTCAGATCTAGGGGAAATGAAAATCTCCATCCTGGAGTGTTGACCACAGTGACCTGTCTCCCTGACACTACCGCTTGTCTCATGACACCCTTGTTTGTTTGTGTGTTTGTTTGTGTGTTTGTGTCAAAAGCATCTCTTCCCAGGATGATGTTTCCTACTGGACTCTTTCCGCAGTGTGATCCTCTTCTTCCCCCGATCAGAACAATTCTCAGTTCTGTCGGGTCGCTGTTCTTTCCTGGTTGGAAAAATAAGTATAATATTCATAAAGACCACAGATGTGACTAAACCCGTATCAGTTTGCTGGTTTCATTTGTTTAATAGATATACGCTACATTTGATATATATTGTTACATCTTCACATTATCTCTAGATTTCTATAGATTTAAATATAATTTTACATTTTTATCCGTTAGGGTTAGGGCTTAACACAAGAGTTAGGGCTTAACGGTAAGAGTACAACTCATGGCAAAAATCTATACTCGAGCAAATGGTGTGTTGTATCTGTAGAAGCAGCAGGGGCGCAGGAGGGGGGAGGATTGGGGGGGTTGTGACGTACCAGTTCCATGGGGAGGGGGGGGCAGGGAGGCCGTGTCGTAGGAGAGGGGGAGAACATTGTCCTCATCGAAGACGTGATCCGCCAGGTCCACGTCGCGGAGCGGGTCGACCGTCTCCATCTGACCACGCCAACTCAAGGCCGGGGATGGTGCACGGAGCGGCCTCGCCGCGGCCTCCGTCCGATCGCTCGAGCCTTCCCCCGGATCTGGGAAAAAAATGTAACTTCCAATGATGAGCAGAATCACAGATATCTGTCTTGAGCGCAGCATGCCTTACGTAGCAACGCTGCTGTTATTTCCACACCAAAAATAACTCATCTACAAGCTCACATCAAAATTCTTCTATGAAAATAGTCCTACATGATTAATAAAATGATTATTGATTAATAACATGATTAACTAGAAAATATTGTTCCTATAAAGAAACAATGGGGTGTGGGGAGGTGTGAGGTCATGTTGACCAATACACACCATTAGTGTTAAATTGGAGCTTGAAATTTACAAAATTATTGCCATTAAAATTTCACCCATTTACACACCATGCAAGGCACCTGCTCATCGGGAGCAATTAGGGGTTCAGCGTCTTGCTCAAGGACACTTCGACACTAACTCTGGGGGAGCCCAGGATCGAACTGGGAACCTCGCAGTTGCCATCCGGCCGCTGCCACCCCCTGTACTCACACTTTCCAAAAACTGTTAAGGTTTTCCCAAAATAGCAGATCTACAAGCTCATAACGCGTCACATTGTAGATCGGCTGTGTGTGGTTACAGTACTGTAGGTTTTGTATTAATAATCGAAAATGTAATGTAACTAAAGCTGTCATATGCTGTAATGGTAGTGGAGTAGAGGTAACAAAAATGAGTAAAGTAAAAGTACCTCAAAATAGTATTGTGCATTGTAAGCACTTGCATAGTACTTGAGTAAATGTACAGTACTTAGTTACTTTGCTGCACCACTGAGCAGCCAATGAATGACAGGCTAGCTTTCACCAGGTGTAATGATTGAATGAGTGTGAAGAGACATGGGTTGATATTAATGGTCTTAACTCGAAATATATACATCACACTTAGCTTAGATCTTTGGATTACATCAGAGAGCAGACCTGAGCAAACTTGGTGATGTAAAATAAATATTTGTAGTGTAAAAAATGTGGCCACAGTGACACAGTGAGAACACGGGGCATATTCTCCTCTGTCCTTCTGTCTCCCCACTAGCAAACCCCATTGGAAATGCATTGGGTGCTTAAAGTTAATTATTTCAAAAACTACAAAAAAGAAAAGTACAAGCACACGTGTCCAGTTTGAATGGAGTTTCTAAGTGAAAGTATGTTGGAGTAGTTAGGTGCCATACTTTTGGGGGAGAATAAATAAATAGTGAAGATATCTATAGTGTAGATCGGCAATAACATTAATCATGTGCTTGATATTTCTATCATAATGTTTCACCTGCTGGCGTGCTGCTGGTAGTCTGAATCCCGATTTGTAAAGTGCCGCTCTGCGTTGCTGCCTCCATCAGCTCTCGCTCGATCTCTGCTGTCGTTTCCTCCATTTGGAATGCTTTGTAGCCTACTGGAAACGCCCCAAATTAACTTTAATACATTTCTGTCTCCCGTAGCCAGACAACTATACACAACCACTGAATGCTACATAGAGCAATGGTACTCAACCTTTTCAGGCCGTGACCCCCCCCCCCCCCCCAAAATAATCATATTTGAACTGGGGAGGACCCCCCCACCCTGACAAGCACTTGGAATTGTAAGAGTTGAGGCATTCAATTTTGTATCTACAAGCTCAGATCTACAAGCTCACAGCGCAAAGTGGTGTGAGCTTGTAGATCGTCTATTTTCCAAATTTTAGCTTCTTTCTACAATTTGACAATTCGGCCAATGTTTGACCAGTATAGTATAGTTTTGTTGATAACTTTTGATGCAGTAATGGTCTTCTTCATGTCTTTGTTTAGGAATTAAAAAGATCTTAAAAGTCCATAAATTGCCACTTCACTGTCCTCTGGGGACCCCCCCAAAATCATGTGGGGAACCCCCTGTGGGTCCCGAGTCCCGACCCATAGGTTGAGAACCACTGACATAGAGTCTGTAACTATACGTCCTGAAAGCTGATTCCTGAAGCTGTCATGCCTCTGCTCCCCGTTGATGCGTCCTTATGATGACCCTGAGTCAGGGGTCTTCAACGTTTTCAGGCCAAGGACCCCCTAGCTGAGAGAGAGATGAAGCAGGGACCCCCTCTATATTGTATAAAATTGTGTTTCAGATAGACTTTTGCTGCTCTTTTTTCCCTCTACACCTATAACTCTTTGCCAAAAATAGTAGCTCTGAGGACCCCCTAGGGGTCCCGGACCCCATGTTGAAGACCCCTGCCCTAAGGGATGTCAAACTCGCATTTTCGGGACCGTACGCGGGCCCTGAAAGGGATTCACTGCGGCCCCCAAAATGATTTTCCGGCGTAAAAATCATACTACCTATAAAATCATACTTGCTTTTATGCCATAAAAGGTAGTATGATTTCATTTTTCCGAAAATCAGGTTGGGGGCCGCAGTGGACCCCTTTCAGGGCCCGCATGCGGTACCGAAAATGTGTGTTTGACACCCCTTAGGGTCATCATAAGGATGCATCAACGTGGTGGCACGGGTCCCATGCCAGAGAGAGCCCTTGCTGGCCACTTCCATCCTGTCTTCCCTACCCTGCCTGGCCAAGGGTCTCTGCAATGCATCCCACCCCTGTTATTTTGAGGCCTGTCCTGGCCAGCCTGGATGGCCTATAACAGGGTTCTTCAAAAGGGGGTCTGGGACCCCTAGGGGGTCCTCAGAGCTACTACAGGGGGTCCGCCAAATCTTTGTGTGGTATTATTTTTTATTTTTTTTACATTAACCACTTGAACCCTAGCAGCCCTTTTCTGAGGAGAACTTAAGCCAAAAATAGCCGATCTACAAGCTTGTAGATCGGCTATTTTCGGCAAAGAGTTATAGGTGTAGAGGGAAAAAAGAGCAGCAAAAGTTTATCTGAAACACAATTTTATACAATACAGAGGGGGTCCCTGCTTCATCACTCTCGCAGCTAGGTGGTCCTTGGCCTGAAAAACGTTGAAGACCCCTGGCCTATAATATGTATATGTTACAGTGAATTTGAAGGGGTTAAAAAAATATATTCCACATGAGATTTAATCAGCAACGGAACACAAATCTTTCGAGAAAACAATAAATGGATATGTACATTTCCCACAGGCTAAACACAAGTTAAATGTGGCCTTCAGTGTTAAGGATACATTCATCTGCTAAACACTGCAGACTTAAAATATGAACAATTGAAACAGGTGATGATCTATTATTCCATCTACAATAGTCCAGGGGCCAAGGCAGATTTTGGTACCACCTAAGGTGGCCGTACATTTTTGGTATTTTTGTATTCCTACATGTCTCTAGTTTATATTTTGGTATGATACATCTTCCAATTCAGTAGCTTAATGACAGTAATCACTCTAAACCGGCTAATGTATCCGGTAGGAGACACAAAGTAGAATCTTTGTGTCTCCTACCGGAAATACACCCGGGCATCAAATTATTGCGACAAAAAACAAAATATATCCATGTATTCAAGGCTTCATGGGGTGTGCAATTGACAGAAAATAATCATTTTTTGGGTGAACTCCTCCTTTAAGTTTCCCAGGGGGACTCTCTACCTTTTCAGCTATGACGACCCTAGACCGAAGGAGGGTCAACTTTTACAAGCTTATGGAAAGCAGTCTTTTTGCAAACACCAAAAATCTGAGAAGTTATCAATTGCACACCCCATGAAGCCTTGAATACATGGATATATTTTGTTTTTTGTCGCAATAATTTGATGCCTGGGTGTATTTCCGGTAGGAGACACAAAGATTCTACTTTGTGTCTCCTACCGGATACATTAGCTGGTAGGTAGTGATAACTGCCATTAAGCTACTGAATTGGAAGATGTATCATACCAAAATACAAACTAGAGACATGTAGGAATACAAAAATACAAAAACTTTACGGCCACCTCAGGTGGTACCAATTTGTGAAAATATCAGTGTTGGCCCCTGGACTACAAGGGCTTACCTAATCAGACAGCATGCATGCGAGGCCCCTTGGGTTGTTCCACATGGTCTTCAATGCCTCACTGTTGGTGCGTCTGTCCTGTTTTACAGTGATGTAAAAGGTCAGGGATGTAAAACCATTCATTCAAACCCCCCAGCCCCCACATCAGAGCATTTTTGCTCTGCCCACTGCCCACTAGTGGGTGTCAGTGTGCTTGTTTGCTTTTTTTCCAAATTCAATTGGACATAAACATATACTGTAAGAGTTCATACAGTACATTCATACAGTAGAGTAGACCATGGGGTCTTCAACAGGGGGTCCGGGACCCCTAGGGGGTTCTCAGAGTTACTACAGGGGGGCCGCCAATCTTTGTGTGATAAGATTTTTTTTTACATTTTTCATTAACCACTTGAACCCTAGCATCTATATTCTGGGGGGAGCATTAACCAATAATAGCCGATCTACAAGCTGACTATTTTTGGCAAAGAGGTTTGGGGCAGGGGGGGGGGGGGGTATTGAGCAGACCTAGGACAGAGCCAAAGGTCAATTTGACTAAGTATTGAGGGTTGAAGTGGTTAAATATCTTCAAATACACATTAACATGAATCAAACAATAGAAAAGATAATGTCTAAACAAACAAAAAAAAATATGATGATGCAGTCAAACAAGTCTATGAAGCTATCTATGGAATCTATGAAATGTTTTAATCGAAAACACAATTTTATACAATATGTAGTTGGGGTCCCACTCCCTGCTTCATCTCTCGCCCAGCTAAGGGGTCCTTGGCCTGAAAAACGTTGAAGACCCCTGCACTGCAGTAGAATGCAGGCACGAGCACAGATGGTGCAGAAGGGACTATTATGTCCTCACACACATGCATGTCTGTGCAAAGACTAGACAGATAGCGTACAAACTCCCAATAATAAAGCAGTTTCTTCAGAAGAGTACAGTCTTTACACTGTACTACTTTGGGTTGACATCGTAAGACAAAAACATGGGTGTCAGCAAATGAGCTGCTACCGAGTAACAACTACTGAAAACATGCACACATTGATATGATTTCCAACAATACAATAATGTAATCACATAGACACCTGTAGCTCACATGGCACATGGAAATGAGTAGACCAACAAACACTACTAAAAGTTACAACAACAACATTGACTACACATCACAGTAAAACATTTACTTACACACCTTGACACAATAATATTCGAGTTTACTCACAGACATATCTACTCCAAAACACTAAACGTAAAGAGATGTGCAGAATACACTGCAGCATGCTTGCCTCTCAACATGCAATGAAGGAATGACATAGCAGCTTCTCTTAAAAGGCAATCAAGGAACTAACTTTTAGTTTCACTAAAATTAAACAGTACCATCTAAGAGGGAATTAAATACAATAGTAGGTTTCCTACTATTACTTTACAGTGCATATCTAGACCTACAGTGTATTTCAACCAGCTCCTGCAAAGGGAACAGATTCTGACAGGGATACAATGTTTGCAACATTCTGTTGTTGCAACATTCCATCATGTGTCACTAGAGGGCGCACATTAACCACCTCATATCAAGTTATATGAGTTGACTGACAGCTCAGATGTGTCAACACTGACTCTAAATGAGAGCTCCATGCAGGGTTGCCATGTCCGCTTATAAGCCACTTTGGGCTTGTTTTTCTGTAAAGTTGCTTGTAAATTTTGGTAGTTGCGGGTTGTGCTTATTTGGGCTTGTTTCTAAATGTTGTTTAAACCAGTGGTTCTCAAACATTTTCATGTCATGTCAGGTCAATTAATATGTAATCCCCCATCTGAAAATAATTTGTGCGAGGGACCCCTGTACCAGATGTGTGTTATTAAAAAATTCAAAAATATTCCACATTTGTCACTTTTTTTCAAGATTTTTGGGGAAATAGAAGATCTACAAGCTCACAACGTGTCGCATCGCGATGCATTGAGAACTTGTAGATCGGCTATTTTCAAATAGCCGATGTATGTATAGGGCTAAAGTGTTCATGTGGCCTGTAGTCGTCTCTCTTGGGCTTGTTTTCATAGACCTGGTTGCATATTTCTCTCGCAAATCGGGCAACACTGGCTCCATCATGTTGAAAACAATTCTATTTCATGGATATTATTTAGATTCATCCCAATGATCCCATCTGTCTATCAAATGGTTTGGACCAATAGTAATCAAGTTATTAGTCAGGTTAACAGTATCTTGAAGCCTCACAATGTAATTTTGTCCAATATGTATGGTAGATGTTAATACAATATAACTTATACAATTGGGGTGGTTGTATTGTGTCTCCCTGCTCTTCTATTGAGACATTTAGATCGTGTCAAAGGTCATGTCTCACCTAGACACAGGATCACAGAATTTTACCTGATGGTCTAGATTCAATTTATCCCCTGAGCAAGCAGGCAGGCTCTATTAGGTCAACGGTAAAAATGTCAGCACTTGCGCAGGAAACCGGGTTCAACCGGGTAGAAGAGGAAAAAGTTACGTTGTCAGGGACCCGGGTGTTTTTGGCAAACAGCAATACAATCAATGAACAAGCTCAGAGTGCAGTCACCGACAGTTTTAAATAGTCTCTGAGGCTCGTTAGCCAACTAGGCACGGCTGACACCCGCAGGTGAGTCCACTCAAGGGAATCAGAGACCAGAGAGGAGAGGGGAGGGGCTGGGGACAGACCCAGGACATGACAGCAATAGACCCCTTAACAGACGACGTCACGTTGGTTGCAAGCGTCATACTGCGCAAGTGTCAAACCCATTCTGTCAGGTCTCGCTAGGGCGCGCAGCACTAGCCAACACACAAGAGGGGGTTGGGGTGTGCTGAAACTAGCGCACCCCGAAACAACAGGCTGAGAATTGATTGCATGAAACAATCACCTGTGCATCCAGTCTCAATGTTGGTAAACAAATAATTGGTCTATAGTGCTGCTTTTTCACTGTCATATCTACGTCTTCATTTTATTTAATGTTGGATATATCAGTACTTGAACAAAGCCAACCATTTGCCTTAGAGCAGGGTTCCCCAATTAGATTTCCCCAAGGGCCAAATTATGTCTAGGGTACCAAGCTGAGGGCCAGGGGCACAATGCAAAGCGCGCGGGCGCCGAAATCATGTGTCATCATGAAAACATTTAATGTAGGTATACCTGATGCCCAAGTAAGCCGAGCTGTTATTTGCCTATCAACAAATCAGTCACTGGGAATCTGTGATTACAGCCAATCACCCTTTGAATGGTTTTACGGCTTTCCCTCAAACTCACTCCCTCTCCCCTTCCAATGCTGTAATAAGTATTATTAATTGGGGTTTCAAGTACTCCAGCATACAGACTCTTAAATAAGGTAACAGATTTATTGCCTTTTCTGTTTGTCTTTGTTGTTGTGATGCGTACGGTCGGTCATGTTTAGTGTATCATAATCCCCTAATGGCCCATTCTGAACCAAAACAAAAAATTATTACGTCTTCACAAACTGCATCCAATAAGCAACATTTGTATTTAATGTAGATATTTAAAAATATTTCATCAGCATCACCTTATACTATCATAATGTAAAGTCATACAGTTCTATTGTAGACTACACTGTAACACTATCAAACATGTGTTTAATTCCTCACCTGTTATTTATCCTGATGTCTGTCCAAGGTCCTTGTCTGTAGACACTGAGTTGTAATTGTTCACTTCGTAGTTGATCTGTATCACACAGTGTCAGATACAAGATAAACCTGATTAATACAATGGTTTCAATTTCCTGGAAAGAGTTAAGCTGGGCGGAGAGACAGAGAGAGAGGTTGCCAAAATCCTTAGCCTACGCACATTCAGAACAACCAATCATGTCTCTATGATACACCAGCATTTTTTTCTCCATACCTATTCAGCTAAACACTTATTAGTCTACGGCACACATGGGAAACATACTTTGACCATCTCAATCCGGCCTGCCAAGTCCTAAAAAAACAGAAAAATGACACCCCCCACAAAATCGACATTCTAAAAGGCTGCCATATGCTAATGATTTTGAGACAAATGTATTTAACTCGACTCCATTTAATAATAATTAATATTTACCATTTTACCTGCATTCTACCATCCGTATGTACTCAAATGTTTTATGTTTATAATGTAACAGTGAAACAGGGATTGAATCAATCCCTGAAGAACACTTTTCAGATCGAAACATTGGTATTCATTTAATAAATTATCCTGCATCATGGCTATGATGCTGCGTTCACACCGGCAGATGCAAAGATACAAAGATACACAGTATATTTGTCGCTTTGTATCTTTTGTAGCAGCTACAAACGGCGGATGTATCTTTGTATCTTCCTGTCTCTGGCTTCCATTGAATGGTAGCATGTATCTTTGTGTCTGCCCGTGTGAATGCAGCATTAGTCAGCATTAGTCTTTCCTCACTTTTAGACGTATTTACTAAGGTCAGCAGCACCTCATCAATACTGGTGTGCTGCCTTCTCCTGTTGGTTTGACTCCATATTTCTAACATAATGCAATGTGTTTTATCAGTGACCTATGGAGTGGTGCATATCAGATAAGATACTTAATACGTTTATAGGCTCATTTAAAGGTTGATATACGGCATTGACGTGGATTGTTTATTGTCCAGAGTACACCAAAGTGTTACAGTACAGTACAGCTGTAAAAAAAAGAAAAAAAAAAGAGGATCAACATTTTGTAACAGAAAATTCTTGCTGTGAAAGCAAGTACCTTATTGTAAAGATACAATAAGGTTGTAAAGATAGTCTGGCATGTCTACCAAATTCATGCAGTTTTAACATAATTCAGCACTATGTGTTCCAAGTTTCAATTCAATTGTACAATGTGTGGCCCCTCACTCACTTTATCGAAGTCAGTATGGCCCTCTGGAAACAAATGCAGCCCACCCCTGGTCTATACGGTCTATTCTCTACTACAGAGGTCCTTGAGGGGGTTCCAGGGCGTCCCCAGCTAAATGTGTTAATAAAGCAGCAAAATCACCACTTTGAAAATAGCAGATCTACAAGCTCACAACGCGGCGCAATGCGATTAGCGAGGTTTTTATATTTCATTAAAAAAATACATATGTTCAGTCCACTCACATCGGAATGCAAATGTCGTCCTGCACGTAATACTTCCTCCTATTTTATGCAGCCTATGTATGTCGTTTTATGTTCACCTCGGAGCCTGTAGTGGTTCTCAACCTTTTCAGGCCGCGACCCCCCAAAATAATCATATTTGAACAGGGGACCCCCCCAACATAATCATATTTGAACTGGGGACCCCCCACCATGACAAGCACTTGGAATTGTTGGAGTTGATCGGCATTACATTTAGTTTGACTCGGTTCCACAGATAAATATTGTGAAAATAGCATATCTACAAGCTCACAACGCCTCGCAATGCGAGGCGTCGGCTATTTTTTTTACTCTTTCTTATATTATTTGACAATTGTTTGACCAGTTTTTATAGAATAGTTTGTCGTTTACTTTTGATGCAGTAATGGTCTCTTTTTCATTTCATTTCATTCTGTTTTTGTTTTTGTTTTTTTTAAGTCTTAAAAGTCCTCAAATTGTCATTTTACTGTCATCTGGGGACCCCCCCAAAATCATGTGGGGACAGACCCCCCTGGGGGTCCCGACCCACAGATTGAGAACCACTAGCCTACATCTCACACAAAGTAAGCTAAAAATAGATGTTCGGGCATTCCAGCCCTCATAATGACAAATCTGGTTTTGTTCATATTTATGTCTTGAAATGTTTGTTGTATTTTAAAGATCAAGGCAGAGTCAGTCAAACGCCATGTGTCCATGATGCGACCTGTTGTGAGCTTGTAGGCTAGATCTGCTATTTTCAAATATGTTAGTACTTTAAGTGCATTTTGATGCCAATACTTTTGTACTTTTACTCAAGTACATTTTGAATTCTGGACTTTTACTTGTAACAGAGTATTTTTATATTGCAATATTGGTACTTTTACTTAAGTAAAGAATTTGAGTACTTTTCCCACCACTGCTGCGGCCCACCCATCTGAAAATATTTTGAATCCATACAAGATTTGTGCGGCTAAAATGTTTCAAAAATACATTTCTAATTATTATATAAAGAGATTCATACCTTTTCTCTCATTCAGAGTGCATCATTATCACCTGCCTGCAATGTGGTAGAAGAAACCAGTCCAGCTTGCTCCTCCAGTGTCAACATACATGTTACCTGAACTGCAACTGCACTGAGAAGTGATTATGGCAATATAACTGTAACCATTAATAACCTGCTGTAAGGAATGACTCTGGGTAAAAGTCCACAGCCATTTATGACATGACTCTGCAGAAGGATTGCCATGTGTAATTGTGTGCGTGTGTGCGCGAGTGAGCGAGTGAGTGTGGTGTGTGTGCATGCGGCCTACAGATGAGACTGATGAGCGACAGGATACAGCTGACATGCAGTTACATGCCAAAAACAATAATAAGAGTTCTGAAGTAAACTTCGATAAGAGTTAAAACAACTTCCATAATGTCAGCAGAGTTGATTTGTATTGTTACATTCTAACACACAACGTCAAAATCTTCATTACAAAATTATTCTGAAATCTGAACTTTTACTCAAGTAACATTTTGAATGCAGGACTTGTATGTGTAACAGTATTTCCACATTAAGGTATTCATACTTTTACTTAATATTAAGAAAATGTCAGAGTAGGTCTTCATCCAGGACCACTACAGATGAACAGCAATTATTTAACAAGATAGAAACCTTCTGAACCCCTGGAAACGACCTCTGTCAAGATTCTAATGACAAACACACCATCATGTGTGGTTTTAATACAGAACACAATCAACACAGTCGATGTGAGCTACAATACTACTACTAATGTTGATATCCATGGTGGTGAATGGACATTGTTGTGCATACTGTACCTAACCAGCTGCTTGATTCTTCTTGCTGTAGTTATTTGAAGAATGTATTTCTGAGCAGCAGTGTTGGTACTTGTGTTATCTAGAATTTACCCTTTTGTTTTGTGTGGCTTCTTAGTCTATGTTCTACTATTTTATGTGTAAAAACCATTACATCTCCTTTGGTCCAAATCACAGAGTCTACACACCTGTTTATGTCTCACTTGGTTATAAGATGTGACCCATCATGCCCCCTTGTGGCGTAGCTTACTAATACCCAGAAAACAAAGTTTGAAAAAAATACACCAAAAAACTCCAAATGCACAATCTACAACTTGTAGATCTGCTATTTTCAGCAAAGAGGTTTGGTGTTGAGGGGGGAAAAGAGCAGACCAAGTACAGAGCCAAATATCAAGTTTGGTGTAAGTGGTTAAGTGACACATGAATCCAACATATTCATAGAAAAGATTATGCGCAATTAAATGAAATCCATGCAAAAGTTTAATCTGCAACACAATTTTATACAATATGTTAGTGGGGGTCTCTGCTTCATCTCTCTCTCAGCTAAGGGGTCCTTGGCCTGAAAAACGTTAAAGACCCCTTACATACAGTATATACATCTTGACTATCAACATATGAACTGCTACAAACTGTACCAATTATCTAATTTAGTAAATAGGAGTGTTCCATGAATAAACATGCTGGTTTAGGAAAGTGTCTGTCAGTGGTCTCAAATGTAGGTGAGGTGGTAAGATATAGAGCTCTGGGGCCTGTTGCACCACCTCACACTAAGTTCCAACTTAGCCTAGTTATCGCTTAAACACATTCAATCCGGGAAAGTGTCTGTGTCATTTTAGATTTCTTTGGCTATTCAAAAATAGCAGATCATAGCGCGGCACAGAGTGCCGCGCTATGAGCTTGTAGATCTGCTATTTTTTGGAAAAATCGTGAAAATGTGTGCAAAAAGATTTGCACAAATGTAAATAAATAAATAAAAGAAATAGCAGATCTACAAGCTCATAGCGCGGCACTCGGTGCCGCTCTATGAGCTTGTATATCTGCTATTTTTGAATAGCCAAAGAAATCTAAAATGACACAGATACTTTCCCGGCTAAATGGGTTAAATGGCTTTGGTTAAAAGCCGTGATGCAAATGACCCCTGGTAAGTTAATTGTGTTGTGTTTGTTCTGTCTGTCACAAGCATACTACAGTACCTTGCACCACATATTAACTGTTTTTCTGTAGCCATGAAGGACACGGAAATACATTTCACTGACCATTTCTGGTGTGACATTTAACATGTAGGCTGGAACCAGAATTTTCAATCTCTTTATATAATATGGTAATGACTGGCATTAAAAAGGCGTGGCAACTTCTCTCATTTGAAAACATGCTTTTATTGTAGTAACGGCACACATCATTTCTTAATTAAAAGCTCATGCCAACCAATGCCCCATACACCTCTTCATTACAGGACTGGCTTTTGAAATGAAAGTGGTTCCAAAAATAAGCTTTTCCAACTGACAGAAAAGGCTGAGGGTACCTACTGTCACCACCCCTAACATGGTTTGTAACCAATATTACACATAAATGGTACAACATAAATGGCAAAATGGGACATGAAACAACGATAAACTCATACATCATTGCCTAACTCAAATAGCAATGCAACAACACAACAATAAACCATAAAACTATATAATATCTGGAGGAAAGAAAGGACAGAAAATCCCTGCAACTCGTTTCAATGGAAGTTGCTCACCCAGCGCATACGTCTCTATAGGGACACCCTACCTCTGGGTATTTGCTGAGACACTGAAGTCATAACAGCATGCTCAGTAGTGTCCTTTATGCCAGTGGTTCTCAACCTGGGGGTCAGGACCCCCAGGGGGGTCCCCACATTATTTTGGGGGTTCCCCAGATGATTAGCTTAATGTTCAACTTAGTTTTCTCACTTAACAGTAAACAAACCAACATAACAGTATAAGTATATAGGGTATCGTCACATTTCTAAAGTGACAATTTAAAGCCTTTTAAGACCTTTTTAATACCTCTATTAATCATCAAACTATGCTATAAAAACTGATCGAGCTTGTAGATTGGCTATTTTCACAATATTTATCTGTGGAACCGAGTCAAACTAAATGTAATGTCTGAACTCTGCTTTATGCCAATGGTTCTCAACCTGTGGGGGTCCCCACACGATTTGGGTGGGGGGGTTCCCAGATGACAGTGAAGTGACAATTTAAGGACTTTTAAGACCTTTTTAATACCTATAAAAAAAAAAAAAGAAAAAAAGACCATATACTGCATCAAAGGTAATCAATAAACTGCGCTATAAAAAACGGTCAAATTGTCAAATAACATAAGAAAGAGGCAAAAATTGTGAAAATAGCTGATCTACAAGCTCACAACACCTCGCAAACGTGAGGAGTTGAGAGCTTGTAGATCAGCTATTTTCACAATATCTATCGGTGGAACCGAGTCAAACTAAATGTAATGCCTCAACTTATAATTCCAGGTGCTTGTCAGGGTTGGGGGGTCCCCAGTTCAAATTAGATTATTTTGGGGGGTCACGGCCTGAAAATGTAGAGAACCACTGCTTTATGCGTCCACGTCAAGAACTACCTACATGTGCAAGCCCTTGGGTCGAGCCCATTGGTCGAGCCCTTTTCGTTCGTTCATGTAGTGGACCCAAGCTGGAGATCTTTTCTTCAAAAAGGTCTGGGGGTCTTGCAATAGACAATAACTGTAATTTATACCCTGAAGCATGCCGGGAAGTCTGTCTTCATCACATTGGCACACCCTGGGACTCTACAAGGCCCCCACCTGAGGAGTTTCACTGTCCCCATTATCCCACACACCTAAAAATGTCCTGGAGGTGCTGAGGCACATGTCTCCTTCGCTTATCCAGCCCTGGAGGCCCCGGTGGTCTCGGAGGTTTGGGGGTCCCAGTGTGAAGGTCATTATGATGGGGAGGGGGAGGTCCGCGGCATCTACCTGGTTCTATTCTATGTTGGCGAGTTGCCAGTCAATAAGGAGGACTACCTTATGACCATGGTTCAATCATGCCTGATGCAGCCATCTCTCTGTGGATCAACATATCCAAGCCTTTGTGCTTTTGGGACATGGGTCCCGGGTTGGAACTGTGAGAGAGCCTCCCGTGTTGATGAGGTCTTACGTTGGACAAGAACTACTACCGGTACTCAAAGTGTCTAAGCAGAAATACAGTAAATACCGTCCAAGAAACATACTTTGAGGCTGTGGAGATCTGTTTACATTCCATGGGCATGAACACTGTATCATGATTGGACGAAAAACGGAAGTCCTGCCCTACATATAGGCAATTTCAGCTGTAGTTCTTTACCAGGCTTTACTCCTTGTCATTTGAGGAAAAAGTCCAGGAACAAGGTTAGGTTAATGAGGGCTTGGCACCGAACGCCATTCAGGTCACAGTTCAAGTATAGCCCTTCAGCTTCAGTAGGTGGTCAGTGAGAGGGTTAGGAAGGCTTGGTGGCAGTTGGCTCACTGTGTTGCTACTCTGTACGTAGTTTAATGGTTAGGGAACCGAGGCTGGTCACGTACACGCCAGTTGTCCTGGTGCTGAGAGACAGCGGGAATTAAGGCTCGGCAGTTACGTTCAACATGTCCCGGTCGTCCACATAGAGAGCAGGTGCTCGTCCGGGTCCGCGGTCCCCTCCAGTGTCCCTCTTGTGTCTGGAAAAGGAACAGATATTAGGCCTACTGTTTTTACAATGGTGGTTAATGTGATGTTATGAGACATATGTCGGATGTGATTTGTCTGACATGATTCGTATTCTTTGTTTTGGGTAAATTATTTTGTTATAATGATAGTTCTTTGCTGTATTTTCTATTTATTTTTCTCTAATTGTGTCTCCTCTCTTCTTTTGTCTATGGACCGCTTCTAAGAGACAGTTCTTTCAAGCTCCAACCTACTTAAATAATTACTACAACTGTTTCCATTAAATTGGCACTATGTCACTTTTTTTTAATGAATAAAATATAACTTTGTCCAATCTGTATGGTAGAGTATGTTAATACATATAACTTATACAATTTGGGTCGTTGTATTTTGTCTCCCTGCTCTTCTATTGAGACATTTAGATTGTGTCAAAGGTCATGTCTCACCTAGACACAGGATCTGAAACAAATTTTGACCTGATGTTCAAGATTAAATTTATCCCCTGAGCAAGCAGGCAGGCTCTATTAGCTCAATGGTAAAAATGTCAGCATTTGCACAGGAAACCGGGTTCAAGTCCGGGTTAGAAAAGGAAAGTTACATAGCGCAGCTTTAATGAAACAAATAAAAAAATAAAAGATGTGTGATTGATGTCAAACTAAAGTGTCATCTATGAAACATCTTCATCTCTCACATCAGAGCCTGCCAGGCTGGGAGCTTCACTCGTGGTGTCATATCCCGAAGAGGACGGTATTGGTCCATGCTGTTCCTTCAGCCATTCAGAAACCTTGGCAGGTGAATGGTGGTATGAACTGCTTCCTGTTTCAGATGGCGTTCCACCACTCACTGGAACAGAAGACAACAGACAACAAAACATTTACAATGATAATAATACAAGAAGAAAAAACTGCAACTGATTATATTATTATTATTATTATTTTTCTCAGTTCACATACTCTATTGCCTAAAGAGGAATCTTAAAGGACCACTTCACCCATTTTCAACCTATCTTCATGAAATTGGTCCTCACTAATGCTCTTAATACGGTTAGGGGCAGCAGTGGCCTAAGAGTTAGAGGAGCACACTTGTTGCCAAAAGGTTCCCGGTTCGGTTCCCGGTTCAATTCCCCGGACCGACAGGACAGGCCACCACTCACCACTAGCTCAAGTGCCCTTGAGCAAGGCACTGAACCCCCAACTGATCCAGTGGAGCTGCTCAGTGACCAACAGTATAAGACTGTGGTTGTACTGGTCAGCTCCCAGGTTTTAATGTGTTGTCTAAACAGTATGTGCAGGGCGTTACTGGAAATGAGAGTTTGTGCTCAGCTACTACCCTGGGTAAATAAAGAACAAAACAAAAGACTAAATAACCGATCTATAAGCTCACAACGGGTAATAATGTGCGTGTGAGCTTGTAGATCTGCTATTTTTAAAGAATGTAGAAAAATATTGTAAATTGTAAAATATTTTGTTTTTATAATTGATATAACACTAATATTTTCCTATGGGGGTCCCTGGCACAAAATATTGTCAGATGGTATTTTGTGGGCAAATATATTTCCGTCACGGTACAGTAAAACACTTGGGCTAAAAGGATAACTCAAAAAAGTCCTGGGGATTTGTTTCCATTGTGGTCCGAACCACTGTTGTTGCAGATCAATTATATTGATACTCACTACTTGGAGGAAGTAGCTCTAGGCTGTCCCTTCTCCTCCTGGCAGCTGGCAGGGTTGGTTCTTCTGGCTCCTTCACCATAAACTTCAACATCCTCTCTATCAGCTCCTCCTCTCTCTTCTTCCATTCTTCTTCCAGGCTGTTCCGTTCTTCGTCTGTCAATTTTTCTTTCAGACTTTTGAACGGTGTCATCTCTAAAGGTTCATAGTGTCCTCTGTTCCTCGTCACCATGTCTTCTATTTTCTCCATCAACTCTTTTATCTCTGAATTGTTAAACTTGTCGAAGTCTAGAACATGGTATCTGTAGCCACATTTCTCCAGGAGCCACCTCAGAGGTTCTCCTTCAAACTCTATGTACTCCTCAACATGTTTCCCTCCCAGCCAGTATCCGCATGTGAACAGAACCAGAGTGTTTCTCCAGACTCTGTCCCCCAGCAGCTCCATGTGTTCCTCCACTGATCTCCTGTCAGCTTCAGAGAAACTGCACTGGACAGGAACAGACAACAGGACAGCGTGGGGTCCAGGAGAACACAGACTCACACCGTGTAGAAGGACATCTTTCATCTCCTGTGATGGAGGCGTAGTCGACCAGTCTGGACAGTTCACCACACTCACATTTCTTTCAGCAACTCGGCTCTGTTGTCTGACGCATTCTGTCAGTTTAGTCTGGGTTTTAAACTCC
Organism: Gymnoscopelus microlampas; assembly: GCF_963454915.1. Lineage (NCBI taxonomy): Eukaryota > Metazoa > Chordata > Actinopteri > Myctophiformes > Myctophidae > Gymnoscopelus > Gymnoscopelus microlampas. Next base: position 46,107,368 of record NC_139951.1, read on the forward strand.
TGGAATATGAGTTTTACTAAATGTTAGTCATAATAATCAACACCTTCATTCTATTCTGTCCTCAGTGAAGAGTTCACTCTTATAAAGGGATAGTTCACCCGCCCAAAAACATATTTTTTTCTATCGATTGGTCACCCCATGGAGACTTGAATTCATGGATATTTTTTGTTTTTTGTTGCTCAATAATATTTGATATTTATATATATATTTTTGTTGGGGTGAACTACTGTATCCCTTTAACCTTGACTATTCTCCTTGACTTTGTCTAACAGTGTCACAGAAACACTTCAAAATAAAAATAAATTAAAGTTATGAACAAAACTATATTTCATTTCATATTGTAAAGAAAGTGTAAACAAAGTGACATTTTTTTTATTTTGTTTTTAATTGCATGTGTAAGGGTGTATATGTGACAATTTTTGACTGGAGGACAGTCATCTCGCTGGTGCCCATTGTTCAGGAAAGGAGAAAAACATGTGCTAGCATTGCTAACAAAATCCTCAGTTTCCATCCAAACATCGCGAAATCGCGGTAAAATCCGCTATTTCTACACGATCGTTTTGAAAGGTATCACTAGTCAGTTGGCTTGTGTCTAATGAGAATGAGATGTATAAACAATCATATTTTGTTAAAACTGTTGTGAAAAGGTATCTTAGTTAAGTCCTCCTGGTCACTGGAACCAGCCGGTTCCAGCAGGAAGCAGTGGCAAACACTTGGTCTCAGAGAGCATACCTACATAACAAAGAGAGCCTAACCCTAAACCATTAAACAAAGGATATGTAAATCCTGCTATGTATGATGGGATTGATAGCCCTGTTTACTATCTTTATATGAGATCCGTTCAACTGGTCTTTTCTCTACTGAAGAGTTTTAACTTGACTTCAGTTCTATAAGCTGTAGTTTCAAAACTATTCACTCAATCTTATTAACCAATATATCACTATTTTGCAATGATTCACTGCTTTCATATGACATGAAAAATTTTAAATGAAAAAAATGCAAGATGACTGTCTCACAGTCAAATTTGGTCACATATGTGTATGAATATGTGTGATAGTGTATGTCCTGTATGTCACAAAAAAATCAACACACATATTTGGAAAAAAAAGAAAAAGTTATGAACAACCTAAATATATCTGAAGATGGTTAATAATCACAACCATTATAGAGATATTTTTTGGGGGAAATAAATCAGACATTTTATTTCAGTTCATGTAAATGTAAATGTAATATACAATAGCGTATTCCATCTTATGTAATGACTCCTTGTTATTTTGAGAGGGAACGTGTGTGTATTGATCACTGACAGTTCAATGGTCACATGATGTCTTAAACACTTAAAACAGTATTTTATACTTCAGCTATTCAAAAATAGAAGGACAAGCTCACAACACGTCACTATGTGACAGGTTGCGACCTTGTAGATCTGCTATTTTAGAACAAGGAAAAGGGGGAGGGGGGTGTGAACAATTTTGTGACACCATGGTAAATGAAAGTGGTAAATCATTAATGACAGGAGATACTTTCACATTATTATCAAAAATATTTCTATTTGATATCTTTATGGTTTACGTTGAGGTCATTCATTATAACATTATTCATATTTTAGTCACCTTGAATGGAGTTTCTGTAAACACAGTCTTCACAGTCTTCTGCAGTATGTGATTTCCAGCTTTGCTCCTCTGAAGCTCCTCTCCACCAGCCAACATCACCCTCACATCTGGTAGACTCTGATGTTCTCCTGACAGACACAAACTCTAAATTAGTTCACTTAACAATTATTCAAATATTTACAGCAGCCTTCATATTGTCACTGTCGGGAGGAAACCTTATATATCCAAAACGGTTACTTTTCAGGAAATAGAAAAAAAATAACCTGTGTTCCAATAGATCCAATGTAGTTGTCATTTAGTAACAAGATCTTGCTAATACTATTTATTGGTTAACCACTTATTCATAGACAAATAAAGAAAATATCTGAACTACAAGCTCACAACACGTGTTGTGAGCTTGCAGTTCTCACAACAATGACATGAAGGTAGGTTGAAAACGGGTGAAGTTGTCCTTTTTCTCCCCAATTTAGTCGTTATGCCAGCTACTTTACCACTGCGTCACCCGAGCGCCTGTGAAGTTTTCCTTTAATAATTTACCAGCCAGTAACATAACAGACAGGCAGATAGATGTATATAAAGATTACCTTCAAACAGAGCTTTCAGAGCTGTTCTTCGTCTGTGGGTCCTGGTCATGAATGTCTGGACACGTTCCTCTACGTTCCTCTTCCTCTCTGACACCTTCTCTGAAACAGCTCCATCAACTTCATAGTGTCCACCTTTGTTTCCTGCCACCATCTCCTCTATCTTCTCCAGCAGCTCTGTGACCTGTGTGTCATCTCTCTTCTTAGTGTTGAAGACATGATATCTGTTCCCACATTTGTCAACAAGCCAGCGGAGGTCTTCCCCTTCGGCCTCAATGTGCTGCTCAATGCTTGTGTCTCCCAGAAAGTCTCCCTTGGTGAACAGTACTACAGTGCGACTCCACACGCTCTGTGACAAAAGTGCCATGTGTTCCTCTACTGCTACTCTCTGTGCTTTGGTGAATGCTTTATTAAGAGGAACCATCAGAAGAACAGAATGTGGTCCAGGAGGGCAGAGACTCACACTGGTCTGGATCTCAAGTTTGTCCATCTCTGAGGTGTCCTTTAGTGGACTGTTGTAGAGCCAGCCTGGTGAGTCCACCACTGTCAGACGTCTCCCTGCTACTGCACTATGTTTTACCTCACACTGCACTGACTTCTGACCTCCGTGATTAACTTTAAAAGGACTGCCTCCCAGAATGAGGTTTCCCGCTGAACTCTTCCCAGACCACTCCCTTCCCAGCAACAGAATCCTGAGGTCAGTCAGTCCTGTCAGGGAAAACATTGTTTACTTTTAGTTTGACACCTTATTGTTTAACCACATTTACATTTTCTTCTTCTTAAAAAAAACATGAAATTACAAGTCATATTATAACAGGTTGCTTTTTTTTGCCCAGATGAAACACAACCAGCTGCTTCTCTCTGTGACTGTGTGTGTGTGTGTGTGTGTGTGTGTGTGTGTGTGTGTGTGTGTGTGTGTGTGTGTGTGTGTGTGTGTGTGTTAGCATACATTTGTTGTTAGCACTTATGATCCCATAGCATGGGAGGACAGCCGCCGTTCAGAGTATGGGGAAGTCTCGGGGAGGTCTCCCCATTGGCTTAAAAGAGTATGTTTGTAGTAGTGAAAATATCTTTCTAGACCAGGTCTTCAACCTGGTAAAAAGCCGATCTACAGCTTATAGATCTGCTATTTTCACAGTTTGTCACAAGACAAAGTTTAGGTTTAAAACATTCTAGCTATGTTCCTTCACCACTTCAACCCTAGACTTAGTTGACTGGAGTCCCACAGGGGATTATACTAGACCTCCTCCTGTTTTCGCTCGGCACTATATCTTTGCCCCAGATAGATGATCTACAAACTCACAACACAAAGCATTGCTTTTGTGAGCTTGCAGATCAGCTATGTTTGACTAATGTTTGACCCACGAAAGGGATGCTAGGGATGTGGTTAAGCCCTATATACTCCATCATATGAGCAAAACCTCATCTACAAGCTCACCAGCGTTGGTGTATTTAAAAAACGAATCACCAGCAAATACAATCAAAACATATACAACCCTTTTTTTATCTCCTCACATCAGAACAATGCAATTTAGATTAGCAAAGCATCACTTTAACAAAGTAAAACAAAACATACGCATACGTTTTGGAAGTCCAGTTGTTTGTTTCTGAGCGTCTGCCCTCCTTTGTTCTGCTCTAGTTCCGATAGTTCTCTCCATCTCCTTCAGTTCCTCTGAGATGTGTTTTTCTGTCTCATAGTGAGAACCATTACTAGACACCATCTGCTCTATCTTCTCTAGCAGCTCTGTCACCTGACTTCCATCTTCTCTGTCAGTAATGTTAAGAACATGGAAGCGACCTTTACATTTCTCAGTCAGATATCTTAATTGATTGTCAGATCTAATGACATCAGGTGCCATCTGCTTATTTGGACTAGTTACAGTGAACACCACAATAGTGTGTGTCCACACTCGATCACCGAAGAGAAATCTCAAATGCTCATCTGCTGACATCCCTGTTCCTTCATATGGGGTGAAATCCAATCTCATCACTAGGACAAAGACATGGGGTCCTGGAGGACACAGATTCATACTCTGTTGGATTTCTAACTGAGTCAGTTTTGGGGTCAGATCTAGGGGTAATCTGGAAAGCCATCCTGGAGTGTTGATCACGGTGACCTGTCTCCCTGACACTACCGCTTGTCTCATGATGCTCGTTTTTGTTTGTGTGTATGTGTCAAAAAAAAATCTTCCCAGGATGATGTTTCCTACTGCACTCTTTCCGCAGCGTGCTCCTCCTCTTCCCCCGATCAGAACGATTCTCAGTTCTGTCGGGTCGCTGTTCTTTCCTGGTTGGAAAAATAAGTATAATATTCATTAAGATCACAGATGTTACTAAACCTGTATCAGTTTTATGGTTTCATTTGTTTAATAGATATACGCTATATTTGACATATATTGTTACAGGTTCACATTATCTCTAGATTTCTATAGATTTGAATATCATTTTACATTTTTATAGGGCTTAACACAAGAGTTAGGGCTTAACGGTAAGAGTACAATTCATGCCACAAAATCCATATTCGAGCAAATGGTGTGTTGTAGCAGCAGGGGCGCAGAAGGGGGGAGGATTGGGGGGGTTGTGACATACCAGTTCCATGGGGAGGGGGGGGCAGGGAGGCCCTTTCGTAGGCCTCATCCACGAGAGGGTCGAAGACGTGATCCGCCAGGTCCATGTCGTAGAGCGGGTCGACCGTCTCCATCTGACCAGCCCAACTCAAGGCCGGGGATGGTGCACAGAGCGGCCTCGCCGCGGCCTCCGTCCGATCACTGGAGCCTTCCCCCGGATCTGGGAAAAAATGTAAACTTCCAATGATGAGCAGAATCACAGCAGCCTTACACAGCAACACTGCTGTTATTTCCACACCAAAAGTAACTCATCTAGATCCGTTCTCTCCTGGCTCCACTCATATCTCACCAACAGGCAACAGTTTGTCTCCATAAACGGATCCAATTCCCACCCAGTCCCAGTTAACCATGGTGTGCCACAGGGTTCTGTACTTGGTCCCATCCTTTTCACCATTTACATGCTCCCGCTTGGTCAGATCATCCGCCACCATGGTCTACATTTCCATTGCTACGCTGATGACACCCAGTTGTATCTCAGCACCACACCAACCACTCTGCTACCTCCACAATCCATTGTCAACTGCCTCCATGAAATAAATACCTGGATGACCACCAACCTTCTCAAACTCAACAGCAAGAAAACAGAGCTCATGGTCATAGGTCCCAAGGCGCAGCTTCAGAAGATTGGCGATTTCCTCCTCCATGTGGATGACGGCTCCATCTCTCCATCCGCTGAGGTTCGCAACCTGGGTGTTATCTTGGACTCTACCCTTTCCTATCAATCCCACATCAAATCCGTCACCAAATCCGCCTTCTTCCACCTCAAAAACATTTCCAGACTCCGGCCGTCACTCTCAGACTCTACTGCTGAGACCCTCATCCACTCTTTCATCTCCTACCGCCTGGATTACTGTAATGGTGTCCTGTTCGGGCTCCCCAATAAAACCCTGGACAGATTGCAGTATGTGCAAAATTCAGCTGCCAGAGTGCTCACCCGCACCAAATGCTGGCAGCACATCACTCCTACCCTCAAACACCTCCACTGGCTTCCGGTCAAGTTCCGCATCACTTACAAACTACTCCTCCTCACCTATAAAGCTCGCCATGCCCTAGCCCCAGGGTACCTCTCGGACCTCCTGGACGATTACATCCCAGAGCGGGACCTGAGGTCTTCCGACTTGGGGCTTCTCACCACCCCTCGTAGCAACATGCGGACCCTTGGTGACAGAGCTTTCAGCGTGGCAGCCCCTGACCTCTGGAACTCTCTCCCAATGGAGATCCGCCAGAGGCCAACACTGGACTCCTTCAAGTCTGCACTGAAGAGACACTTATTTACTCAAGCTTTTGGCAATTAATTTGTTTATTGTATGTACTGTAAAGCGCCTTGGGTTTCTGAAAGGCGCTATATAAATCCAAGTTATTATTATTATTATTATCTACAAACTCACATCGCTTTGCACTATTGTGTTGTGGGCTTGCAGATCTGCTACTTTCTTTGCTGCGTAACACAAGGTCTTAAAACATCTGTCTGACTCTGAGCCAAGGAAGGTAAATTAAGGAAAGGACACCGACGTCATTTTCTCTATCCAGCAATTCCAGCTGGCAGATTTGTCGCACTGCGTGGCAAACTGCAGCCGGGAGTTCGGTGGAATGCTTTGTAGTCAACGAGAGCCAGGTGGACCAGCTTATAAATAATCACTATTTCTTAAAGACTGAGACCTTTGTAAAATAGTCAGTCCAAGAAAATAAAAGAAGACATATCACACATTGTTTTCTGCTGTGTTGCTTTTCGATATGTACACTGTATAATTCTATAGACGTATCTAAAGAGCACAAAGTAAGCTTATGGGGGTCATGCCTATGTTCCCTCAGCCCTATGTTCCCTCAACCCTATGTTCCCTCAATCCCTAACAAAAAAAATATCCAAATTAGGCCCTATGTTCCCTCGGCCCTATATTCCCTCAGCCCTATGTTCCCTCAACCCTATATTCCCTCAGCCCTACTGTATGTTCCCTCAGCATCACAGATGGCCCTGCCATAATTTGCTGTTGGTGTCACCTGTTGGGATCCCCTGAAGGAGGGGGGGCTGCCCTAGTTCCACTCGGGGTGTCACCCAAAAGATCAGTCTGTATATGTGTCCCGGGCATACCTCGGGCACCGTCCAACCGAACAACCTCAAACTTTACGAGAAACACAAGTCTCTGTACGTTTGGCATACTGTAGTTCGGCTTCCCTGATTGGCCAACCCAACCATCGGTTGTGGATCGTCAAAAACACTCAAAATAAGCTAAAACCGCTGGCAGCGCGGGTGAATTAATTAATTAATACCTGGCAATGAATGTGTTAATACCTTACAGCAAGCCCAAATACTTAAATGTTTAAAACGTGTCCCACTCACATCAACTATTAATGTTTTTAGTCAGAAATCCCGGCCGTCAGTGACACTTATAATCGGGGTTTCTACACATTTTCCATTTCAAATTTCCAGAATTCTCTATTGATTCTTCAGACCATATTTGACATACAAGTATAATGGCTACATGTAGATGCTTATTATGTAACAAAATAGTTTTAAAATCCAACTGTACTGTATGTTATGCACGTATAGCCTACTATTATGTTGCCAAATAATTGCAAGACTGTAGCTAGGTACAATAGGCTCATACAATTCAATTAAGCACTGTTTCATTAGAACTACAGTAAGTAGTATTTTTTTTAAATGTTTGCCTATAATGACATAACCAAAATAGGGACGCCACACTGAAAGTGGTTAACACTAAACCCAGGCAATGCTAAACCAGAGCAACGTTATTGGGATTTTGTCATTTAAATTTGAACTAACTATCAACCCCTACAGTAACAGAAGGGATATTCATGTACAATTCACCAGTGAACTAGAAAGGAGAACTAAAGTCTATTGACTTTGCTTTATTGGCTGTTAGATTAGGTAAATCATATCAACACTGTATAATAAATGACACTCCTACACAGAAAGTTTCTATGTATCTAAGGCTAAAGGATACCTTCATAGCTTCCTTATCGTTTCCTTTATGGCTGTGATCGTTGTCATTTCAATAGACACTGTGACACATGTGAATAGACTGTGCTGCACAGACACAGAGTTTTTTTCCCAATTAATCTTCGATTCTTATTTATAAAAGAGACAAAAAAGGTAAAATAGAGGGTAAAATAACATATATATATATTTGTATCCAATAGATCATGGGACAATGAGTATACTGTAGGTAGCACTGCGCCGGTTAGTTTGCGTCCTCGTTGGCATAGATGTTTGACAGTGGAAACTCGTCAAACTTTCTGTGTAGGAGTGACTTTATTTATAGTCATTTATTATACAGTGTTGATAAAGCAATAAAGCAAAGTCAATAGACTTTAGTTCTCCTTTCTAGTTCTCTGGTGAATTGTACATGAACATCCCTTCTGTTACTGTAGGGGTAATATAATAATAATAATAATAATAATAATAATAAGGGTAATAATAATAAGTGTAATAATAATACTAATACGTGTAATAATAATAATAATAATAATAATAATAATAATAATAATAATAATAATAATAATAATAATAATAATATAAAGTGCTTACCGGGTAAGCACTTTATGTTATTTATGGAGATGTACGGGCCTTAAACACGGATCTCCAAACACTATTTGGGGAAGTGTCCAAGGATGGCTGTCATAGATACTGAATTGTCATAATCAATTTCCAGATTCAAATTTCCAAAATTCTCTATTGATTCTTCAGACCATATTTGACATACACGTATAATGGCTACATGTAGATGCTTATTATGTAACAAAATAGTTTTAAAATCCAACTGTATTGTATGTTACATGTATGAGCATGTATAGCCTACTATTATGTTGCCAAATAATTGCAAGATTGTAGCTAGGTACAATAGGCTCATACAATTCAATTAAGCAATGTTTTATTAGAACTACAGTAAGTAGTATTTTTTTTTAAATGTTTGCCTATAATGACATAACCAAAATAGGGACGCCACACTGAAAGTGGTTAACACTAAACCCAGGCAATGCTAAACCAGAGCAACGTTATTGGGATTTTGTCATTTAAATTTGAACTAACTATCAACCCCTACAGTAACAGAAGGGATGTTCATGTACAATTCACCAGTGAACTAGAAAGGAGAACTAAAGTCTATTGACTTTGCTTTATTGGCTGTTAGATTAGGTACATCATATCAACACTGTATAATAAATGACACTCCTACACAGAATGTTTCTGTGTATCTAAGGCTAAAGGATACCTTCATAGCTTCCTTATAGTTTCCTTTATGGCTGTGATCGTTGTCATTTCAATAGACACTGCGACACATGTGAATAGACTGTGCTGCACAGACACAGAGCTTTTTTCCCAATTAATTTTCGATTCTTATTTATAAAAGAGACAAAAAATATGGAGGGTACAATAATATATATATTTATATTTGTATTCAATAGATCATGGGACAATGAGTATACTGTAGGTAGCACTGCGCCGGTTAGTTTGCGTCCTCGTTGGCATAGATGTTTGACAGTGGAAACTCGTCAAACTTTCTGTGTAGGAGTGCATGACTTTATTTATAGTCATTTATTATACAGTGTTGATAAAGCAATAAAGCAAAGTCAATAGACTTTAGTTCTCCTTTCTAGTTCTCTGGTGAATTGTACATGAACATCCCTTCTGTTCTCTTCACTTTATACCAGGTAGGTGCAAAAAAAGCTTTCCTGTCATATCCATTTCCTGTTTTGGTCAATTTCCCCATAGCTTAATATGATTGGCTCGACTGCTATCAATCAAATATGAAATCAGTCAATCAAATGAAGCTATGGGAAAATTAACCGGAACAGGAAATAGGTATGCCACCTTCCAGAAACCCGGGACTGCAGTTATGCACAGAGACTATTAAAGGATTTAATAACCTTAATAAGGCATTGTTCCCGCTTAAAACCTGGTGGATGCAAAACCTAAAGTTAACCTGTTAATAAGTGCATAGTTTACTGTTAATAAATGCATGATAAACTATGTTATAAAGTAACAACACAGCTTAATAAAGGTTGAACACTGACATGATAGGTAAGTTAAAGAGACTGAATAAATGTGTTTGTAAGGCTATTATAAACAACTTCAAGAGACTAAAGGCTTATATTTAAGTTGCTTGATTCAATATAGATATTTGATATTCATTTTTATCATAACATAAACCAATTGTAACTCCATTTCAACCATGTTAGACTCAATTAAAACATGATATTTCCTGCTAATGCGTGAGGAGCCCTGTTTTTTTATTTATTATTATTTTTATCTATAATTTACATTTAGAAAGAGAGATATATATACGGAGAAAACATGTCCCTCTCACGCATCAGGATAATATCAGTCACCAGAACCAAGGACGTGTTTTCAATGAATTTAACAGGGTTAAAATGTATGCACACACTGCATCACACTTAGAGTACAAACTGCTCCTCCTCACCTATAAAGCTCTCCATGGCCTAGCCCCACGGTACCTGTCAGACCTCCTCCAGGATTACACCCCAGCGCAGAACAGAACCTGAGGTCTTCAGACTTACTGTAGGTCTCTCACCATACTGTATCCCTCACACCAATAAGGTACGCTTATTGGTGCTTATCTTCGATAGAGCTTTCAGTGTCTCCCCGTCTCTCCAGCTCGTTATAGCAAACAGAAAATACATTTTCATGTTGAGATACCAATGTCATCGAATCATGAAAGAGAACTCCTATAGGATACGTACAGGATAAACTTTGAGCAGGAAACTAATTGGAATCGGAAGTTCGGAACACTATAAAATTGAAGCTGATAAATGGGTTCTCTCTCCTGGTAGGGTGAAATTGGTAGTCCACCTGAACATGTATTTTCTGTTTATTTAAGAGCTGGAGAGATGGGGAGAACCCTGTTACTGAACAAACACTCTATAGCAATTATTGTCAGAAAATAGTGTTTTAACCTTTAACAAACAACATTTTGTTTTAGCAAAAAAATATAACTCAGAGCACCTTTGTGTATAAACCTGTCCATACATTTTTGAGATCAAAAATGTAACTTTTTGTGACATGCCAAGTCTATTGTCACACTCCTTTTGTAGGATTTTAAACGGTTCCATTGCCCATGTAAAAAATAAGTCTATTATACAGTACTTTGTATTTTGCTAAAAATATATCATGACAGACAGGAGCTAAAATGTTACCCCATTTTACCAATCTGAGGGAACATAGGGCTGAGGGAACATAAGGCTGAGGGAACATAGGGCTGAGGGAACATAGGGCTGAGGGAACATAGGGCTGAGGGAACATAGGGTCTAATTTGGGATGGGGGAACATAAGGCTGAGGGAACATACTGTAGGGCTGAGGGGGCATAGGGATTGAGTATGCTTCCTCTATGTATACCTGGTGTCCAAGTAAGGCGAGCTATAGTAGTAGTTTGGTTCCGTTTAATAATATCCTTTATCTGTTTAACTAGTTTGTTCTTTACTGTTTGTCTTTGTTGTTGTGGTTACGGGTCATGTTCATCAGCATCATCTTATACTATTATAATGTACAGTCATACAGTTCTATTGTACAATGTAACACTATCAAACATGTGTTTACTGTAATTCCTCACCTGTCATGAATCCTGATGTCTGTCCAAGGTCCTTGTCTGTAGACACTGAGTTGTAATTGATGACTTTGTGGTTGATCTGTATCACACAGTGTTAGATACAAGATAAACCTGATTAATACAATGGTTTATTTTTCCTGGAAAGAGTTAAGCTGGGAGGAGAGACAGAGAGAGGTGTTGCCAAAATCCTTAGCCTACGCACATTCAGAACAACCAATCATGTCTCTATGATACACCAGCATTAGAAAGGACATGAGAACATGAAAACAACACTCACATCGGCATGCAAATTTCATTCCACATGTAATACTTCCTCCTATTTTATGCAGCCTATGTATGTCGTTTTATGTCCAGTCGGTCAGTGGTTCTCAACCTTTTCAGGCCTCGACCCCCCAAAATAATCATATTTGAACTGGGGACCCCCCAAAATATTCATATTTGAACTGGGGACCCCCCACCCTGACAAGCAATTGGAATTGTAGGAGTTGAGGCATTACATTTAGTTTGACTCGATTCCACAGATAAATATTGTGAAAATCAGATCTACAAGCTCACAACGCGTCGCATCGCGACGCGTTGTGAGCTTGTAGATCAGCTATTTTCAAATATGTTAGTGCTTTTACTTTTGGTACTTTAAGTACATTTTGATGCCAATACTTTTGTACTTTTACTCAAGTACATTTTGAATTCTGGACTTTTTCTTGTAACAGAGTATTTTTATATTGCAATATTGGTACTTTTACTTAAGTAAAGAATTTTAGTACTTTTTCCACCACTGCTGCGGACCACCCATCTGAAAATATTTTGAATCCATACAAGATTTGTGTGGCTAAAATGTTTCAAAAATAAATTTCTAATTATTATATAAAAAGATGAGTAGCCTACCTTTTCTCTCATTCAGAGTGCATCCTTATCACCTGCCTGCAAGGTGGTTGAAGAAACCAGTCCAGCTTGCTCCTCCAGTGTCAACATGTTAACTGAACTGAGAAGTGATTATGACAATATATCTGTAATCATTAATAACCTGCTGTAAAAGTCCACAGCCATTTATGACATGACTCTGCCTCCTGCAGGCTTGCTCTGTGTGTGTGTGTGTGTGTGTGTGTGTGTGTGTGTGTGTGTGTGTGTGTGTGTGTGTGTGTGTGTGTGTGGGTGGGTGCGTGTGGGCTACAGACTGATGAGAGACAGGATACAGCTGACATGCCAGTTACATATGCCAAAAACAATAATAAGAGTTCTGAAGTAAACTTCAATAAGAGTTAAAACAACTTCCATAATGTCAGCAGTGTTGATTTGTATTGTTACATTCTAACACACAACGTCAAAATTTGCATTACAAAATTATTCTGAAATCTGAACTTTTACACAAGATTCTAATGACAAACACACCATCATGTGTGGTGTTAATACAGAACACAATCAAGACATCGATGTGAGCTACAATACTACTACTAATGTTGATATCCATGGTGGTGAATGGACATTGTTGTGCATACTGTACCTACAGTACCTAACCAGCTGTAAAAACCATTACATCTCCTTTGGTCCAAATCACCGAGTCTACACAGCTGTTTATGTCTCACTTGGTTATAAGATGTGACCCATCACGCCCCCTTGTGGCGTAGCTTACTAATACCCAGAAAACAAAGTTTGAAATCCAAATGCACAATCTGCAAATTGTAGATCTGCTATTTTCAGCAAAGAGGTTTGGTGTAGAGGGGGGAAAAGAGCAGACCAAGTACAGAGCCAAATATCAAGTTTGGTGTGAGTGGTTAAATGACACATGAATCCAACATATTCATAGAAAAGATTATGTGTAATGAAATTAAATCCATGCAAAAGTTGAATCTGCAATTTTATACAATATGTTAGTGGGGGTCTCTGCTTCATCTCTCTCTCAGCTAAGGGGTCCTTGGCCTGAAAAACGTTGAAGACCCCTGACATACAGTATATACATCTTGACTATCAACATATGAACTGCTACAAACTGTACCAATTATCTAATTTAGTAAATAGGAGTGTTCCATGAATAAACATGCTGGTTTAGGAAAGTGTCTTTCAGTGGTCTCAAATGTAGGTGAGATGGTAAGTAATATATAGAGCTCTGGTAAGTTAATTGTGTTAACTTTGTTCTGTCACAAGCATACTACTGCTTTAACTAACTAACTGTTTTTAGTAGTTAAGGACACGGAAATACATTTCACTGACCATTTCTGGTGTGACTGACATTTAACATGTAGGCTGGAATAAATCTCTTCTCTTTATATAATGTTGTAATGACTGGCATTGAAAAGGCTTGGTAACTTCTCTCATTCGAAAACATGTTTTTATTGTAGTAACGGCACATATCATTTCTTAATTAAAACCTCATGCCAACCAATGTCCTATACTACACCTCTTCATTACAGGACTGGCTTTTCAAATGAAAGTGGTTCCAAAAAGAGGCTTTTCCAACCGAAAGGCTGAGCGTACCTACTGTCACCACCCCTAACACCCAGGGTTTGTAACCGATATTACACATAAATGGTACAAAATAAATGGCAAAATGGGACATGAAATAACGATAAACTCATACATTATTGCCTCAACTCAAATAGCAATGCAACAACACAACAATAAACCATAAAGCTATATAATATCTGGAGGAAAGGACAGAAAATCCCCACCTACTCGTTTCAATGTAAGTTGCTCACCCAGCGCATACGTCTCTATAGGGACACCCCACTTCCGGGTATTTGCTGAGACACTAAAGTCATAACAGCATGCTCAGTATTGTCCTTTATGCCAGTGGTTCTCAACCTGGGGGTCAGGACCCCCAGGTGGGTCCCCAAATTATGTTGGGGGGTCCCCAGATGATCAGCTTAATGTTCAACATAGTTTTCTCACTTAACAGTAAACAAACCCAACATACAGTATAAGTATCTTCACATTTCTAAAGTGATATGACAATTTAAGGCCTTTTAAGACATTTTTAATACCTCTATTAATCATCAAACTACGCTATAAAAACTAGTCGAACATTGATATGTTGATATGTCAAAACATAAGAAAGAGGCAAAAACTGTGAAAATAGCCGATCTACAAGCTCACAACGCCTCGCTTTGCAGTTCGCGTTGTGAGTTTGCAGTTCGGCTATTTTCACAATATTTATCTGTGGAACTGAGTCAAACTAAATGTAATGTCTCAACTCCGCTTTCGATTTTTTGGGGGGTCCCCAGATGACAGTGAAGTGACAATTTAAGGACTTTTAAGACCTTTTTAATACCTATAAAAAAAGAAAGAAAAAAATACCATATACTGCATCAAAGGTAATCAACAAACTATACTATAAAAACTGGTCAAATTGTCCATTAATATGAGACAGAGGCAAAAATTGTGAAAATAGCCGATCTACAAGCTCACAACGCCTTGCAAATGTGAGGAGTTGAGAGCTTGTAGATCGGTTATTTTAACAATATTATATCTGTGGAACCGAGCGAAACTAAATGTAATGCCTCAACTTTTACAATTCCAGGTGCTTGTCAGGGTTGGGGGGTCCCCATTTCAAATTTGATCATTTTGGGGGGTCACGGCCTGAAAATGTAGAGAACCACTGCTTTATGGGTCCACGTCAAGAACTACCTCCATGCGCAAGCCCGTGGGTCGAGCCCATTGGTCGAGCCCTTTTCGTTCGTTCATGTAGTGGACCCAAGCTGGAGATCTTTGCTTCAAAAAGGCCTCGGGGTCTTGCAATAGACAATAACTGTAGTTTATACGCTGAAGCATGCTGGGAAGTCTGTCTTCATCACATTGGCACACCCTGGCACTCAACACAGCCCCCACCTGAGAGGTTTCACTGTCCCCAGTACCCCACACACCTACAAATCCTGGAGGTGCTGAGGCACATGTCTCCTTCGCTTATCCAGCCTTGGAGGCCCCGGTGGTCTCGGAAGTTCGGGGGGCCCAGTGTGAAAGTCATTATGATGGGGAGGGGAGGGGTCTCCGGCATTTACCTGGTTCTATTCTATGCTGGCGAGTTGCCAGTCAATATGGAGGACTACCTTATGGCCATGGTTCAATCATGCCTGCTGCAGCCATCTCTCTGTGGATCAACATATCCAAGCCTTTGTGATTTTGGGGCATGGGTCCCGGGTTGGAACTGTCACTGTGAGAGAGCCTCCCGTGTTGATGGGGGCTTACGGTGGACACGAACTACTACTCAAAGTGTCTAAAATACCGTCCAAGAAACGTACTTTGAAGGCTGTGCAGATCTGTTTACATTCCATGGGCATGAACATTGTGTCATGATTGGACGGAAAAGACTGGGGGAAGGGCTTCCTGGGGAAATACATACAAAGGAAGTCCCGCCCTAGGCAATTTCAGCTGTAGTTCTTTATCAGGCTTTACTCCTTGTCATATCTGGGAACGAGGTTAATGAGGGCGTGGCAACGAACACCATTCAGGTCACAGTTCAACACCATTCAGGTCACAGTTCAACATTCAGGTCACAGTTCAACGCCATTTAGGTCACAGTTCAACGCCATTCAGGTCACAGTTCAACACCATTCAGGTCACAGTTCAACGACATTCAGGTCACAGTTCAAGTATAGCCCTTCAGCTTCAGTAGGTGGTCAGTGGGAGGGTTAGGAAGGCTTGGCGGCAGTTGGCTCACCGTGTCACTAATCTGTATGTAGTTTAATGGTTGTGGAACTGAGGCTGGGCACGTACACGGCACGCCAGTTGTCCTGGTGCTGAGGGACAGCGGGAACTGAGGCTTGGCAGTTATGTTCAATTTGTCCTGGTTGTCGATAGCAGGTGCCCGTCCGGGTCCGTGGTCCCCTCCGCTGTCTCTTGTGTCTGGAAAAGGAACAGATATTAGGCCTACTGTTTTTACAATGGTGGTTAATGTGATGTTATGAGACGTATGTCGGTTGTGATTTGTCTGACATGATAGTCTTTTGTTATAGTTCTTTGCTGTATGTTCTATTTCTCAAACCTTTCTCAATTGTGTCTCCTCTCTTCTTTTGTCTATGGACAGCTTCTAAGAGATAGTTCTTTCAAGCTCTAACCTACTTAAATAATTACTACCACTGTTTCCCTGTAAGCGGCACTATATGTAACTTTGTCCAATCTGTATGGTAGAATATGTTAATATAATATAAATTATACAATTGGGGTGGTTGTATTTTGTCTCCCTGCTCTTCTATTGAGACATTGACATCATTTCAAAGGTCATGTCTCACCTAGACACAGGATCTGACACAAATTTTGACCTGATGGTCAAGACTAAATTTATCCCCTGAGCAAGCAGGAAGGCTCTATTAGCTCAATGGTAAAAATGTCAGCATTTGCACAGGAAACCGGGTTCAAATCCGGGGTAGAAGAGGACAGTTACATAGCGCAGCTTTAATGAAAGAAATTAAAACTAAAAGGTGTGTGATTGATGTCAAACTAAAGTTTCATCTATGAAACATCTTCATCTCTCACATCAGAGTCTGCCAGACTGGGAGCATATCCCGAAGAGCACGGTATTGATCCTTCTCCAGCTTCATGTCCCTTCTCCAGCCAATCATAAACCTTGGCAGGTGAACGGTGGTATGAACTGCTTCCTGTTTCAGATGGCGTACCACCACTCACTGGAACAGAAGACAACAGACAACAAGACATTTACAATGATAATAAAACAAGAAAGAAAAAAACTGCAAAAGAGGAATCTTAAAGGACCACTTCACCCATTTTCAACCTATCTTCATGAAATTGGCCTTCACTAATGCTCAAAATAAGATTAGGGTGGCCTAAGGGTTAGAGGGGCACACTTGTTGCCGAAAGGTTCCCGGTTCGGTTTCCGGTTCGATTCCGCGGACCGCCAGGAAAAATCTGGGTGGGGAAGTGAATGGCCACCACTCACCACTAGCTCAAGTGCCCTTGAGCAAGGCACTGAACCCCCAACTGCTCCAGTGGAGCTGCTCAGTGACCAACAGTATAAGTTGTACTGGTCAGCTCCCAAGTTTTAATGTGTGTGTCTACTCTACAGTATGTGCAGGGTGTTGCTGGAAATGAGCATTTGTGCTCAGCTACTACCCTGGGTAAATAAAGAACAAAAGAAAAGACAAAATAGCTCACAGCGGGCCATAATGCGCTTGTGAGCTTGTAGCTATTTTTAAAACATTTAGAAAAATATTGTAAATTGTAATTGTTTTTTATAATTTTGAACATTTTGAACACTAATATTTTCATATGGGGTCCATCCCTGGTACACAATATTGTCAGTTGGTAGTTTGTGGCCAAAACTATTTCCAAGTTGGTTGAATGTAAACAGCACAGAAAACACACTAAAACACTTCAAGTTCTGGGGACTTGTTTCCATTGTGGTCCGAATCACTGTTGTTGCAGATCAATTATATTGATACTCACTACTTGGAGGAAGGTGCAGCAGGCTGCCCCTACTCCTCCTGAGAGCTGGTTCTTCTGGCTCCTTCACCATAACCTTCAACATCCTCTCTCTCATCTCCTCCTCTCTCTTCTTCCATTCTTCTTCCAGGCAGTTCTGTTCTTCGTCTGTCAATTTGTCTTTCAGACTTTTGAACGGTGTCATCTCTAAAGGTTCATAGTGTCCTCTGTTCATCGTCACCATGTCTTCTATTTTCTCCATCAACTCTTTTATCTCTGGATTGACCAACTTGAAGTCTAGAACATGGTATCTGTAGCCACATTTCTCCAGGAGCCACCTCAGAGGTTCTCCTTCAGACTCTATGTACTCCTCAACATGTTTCCCTCCCAGCCAGTATCCCCATGTGAACAGAACCAGAGCGTGTCTCCAGACTCTGTGCCCCAGCAGCTCCATGTGTTCCTCCACTGATCTCCTGTCATCTTCAGAGAAACTGGACAGGACAGGAACATTCAACAGGACAGCGTGGGGTCCAGGAGAACAAAGAGCCACACCGTGTAGAAGGACGTCTTTGATCTTCTGTGATGGAGGTGTAGTCGACCAGTCTGGACAGTTCACCACAGTCACATTTATTTCAGCAAATCGTCCCTGCTGTCTGACACATTCTGTCAGTTTAGTCTGGGTTTTAACCTCCTGGAATATGAGGTTTACTATATGTTAGTCACAATAATCAAAACCTTCATTATATTCTGTCCTCTGTGAAGAGTTCCCTCTTAACCTTGACTATCTTATGTAATGACTCCTTGTTAATTTGAGAGGGAACGTGTGTATTGATCACTGACAGTTCAATGGTCATGAAGTCTTAAACACTTAAACGGTATTTTATACTTTGGCAATTAAAAAATAGAAGGACAAGCTCACAACACATCGCTATGTGACAGGTTGTTGTGACCTTGTAGATCTGCTATTTTAGAACAAGGAAAAAAAGGGGGGGGGGGGGGTTGTGAAAAATCGTGAACAATGTCGTGACACCAGGGTGAATGGAAGTGGTAAATCATTAATGACAGCAGATACTTTCACATTATCATCAGATTTTTTTCTATTTGATATCTTTATGGTTTACGTTGAGGTCATTCATTATAACATTACATTCATATAATCACCTTGAAAGGAGTTTCTGGAAACACAGTCTTCTGCAGTATGTAATTTCCAGCTCTGCTCCTCTGAAGCTCCTCTCCACCAGCCAACATCACCCTCACATCTGGTAGACTCTGATATTCTCCTGACAGACACAAACACAAATATTTAGGACCTGGAGATTGAGTTTTACAGCAGCCATCTATTGTCACTGTCGGAGGAAACTATAGGTTACTACCGTAACCCCGGTGCCATGAAGTACGAAGCGAGAGGTGGACCGGGTCTTCTGCCTGGTCCCGGACGCCATGCTCTTAGCTCGGCCTCTGGGGCTTTGACTGAGGCTTGGGCGGGGAGTGAGATTAGCTCAGGGCCTGACTCACTCCTGACTGGGAAAACTCTGAGGAAGGCCTGCCAACCACAAGTTTCCCATTGAGCTAGCTTTGATAGCCGGGGGGGCTAGCCGAGCAACAGTGGTGAGCTAGCCTAAAGAGCTACCGCACGTTAGTCACTCGCTAAGCTGGAGTTAGCAAGCTAACAGTTAGCGATTGAAGCTAACCTGTATTAAAACGCTAGGAGCCAGCCCTGAGGCTACTAGCTCAGGAAATATCACGGAAAACCGTGTTTTAACGGTAGGAAAAAGTCAGAAATCACCTGGATTTGTTAGCGCCTCCCGGTCACAGAAGTCGGTCCTGGCCTGTTGAAACGTAGTTAAGCTAACAAACCTTAGGCAAAAACGGAGGCAATAAGCTCTGCTTTCAGACAAGAAGAGGGAATGAAGGAACGAGTGAAGATCCGGCCCCTGACTATATAGGCGGAGGGCGGGACCTTCAGTCAGGGGAGCGAATCAGAAGCCAGCCAAATGGATTTTGTCTGGAAGTGAATCAAGAAAATGCTTCTGTGTTCGCGCCAGGGAGCGCTCTCCCATAGCGAGACCTAGAGTGGAGTACTGAAGTAGAACCTTATATCCAAAACTTTTCAGGAAATGGAAAAAAAGAACCTGTGTTCCAATGGATCCAATGTTCATTTAGTAACAAGCTTTTGCTAATACTATTCATTGGTTCAATATAACCACAGACAGACTTATATATAGACACATAGAGAAAATATCTGATCTACAAGCTCACAACGCGTCACATAGCGACGTGTTGTGAGCTACTACTTCTCACAACAATTACATAGATAGGTTGACATGAAGGTAGGTTGAAACTGGGTGAAGTTGTCCTTTTTCTCCCCAATTTAGTCATTATGCCAGCTACTTTACCACTGCGCCACCCGAGCGCCCCTGAAGTTTTCCTTTACTAATTTACCAGCCAGTTTCATAACAGACAGGCAGATAGATTTATATAAACATTACCTTCAGGGTTAGGGTAGAGAGCTTTCAGAGCTGTTCTTCGTCTGTGGATCCTGGTCATGAATGTCTGGACATGTTCCTCTACGTTCCTCTCCCTCTCTGACACCTTCTCTGAAACATCTCCATCAACTTTATAGTGTCCACCTTTGTTTCCTGCCACCATCTCCTCTATCTTCTCCAGCAGCTCTGTCACCTGAGCGTCATCTCTCTTCGTAGTGTTGAAGACATGATATCTGTTCCCACATTTGTCAACAAGCCAACGGAGGTCTTCCCCTTCGGCCTCAATGTGCTGCTCAATGCTTCTGTCTCCAAGATTGTCTCCCTTGGTGAACAGTACTGTAGTGTGACTCCACACGCTCTGTGACAAAAGTTCCATGTGTTCCTCTACTGCTACTCTCCGTGCTTTGGTGAATGCTTTATCAAGAGGAACCGTCAGAAGGACAGAATGTGGTCCAGGAGGACAGAGACTCACACTCTTCTGGATCTCCAGTTTGTCCATCTCTGAGGTGTCCTGTAGTGGTCTATCCTGTGGCCAGCCTGGTGATTCCACCACTGTCAGATGTCTCCCTGCTACTACACAATCTCTTACCTCACACTGCACTGATCTCTGACCTCCCTGACTAACTGCAAAAGGACTGCCTCCCAGAATGAGGTTTCCTGCTGAACTCTTCCCAGACCACTCCCTTCCCAGCAACAGAATCCTGAGGTCAGTCAGTCCTGTCAAAGAAAAGATTGTTTACTTTCACTTTGATACCTTTTTGTTTAACCACATTTTTATTTTCTTCAAAAAATCCCAAAAAGCCGATCTACAGGCAACACGTGAGCGTATAGATCTGCAAGGGTGCAATACCGCACCCTAACCCTAACCGCACGCGGATGCCACATAGTCGGAGAAAAGGTCTGTCGGATTAACGCATGCCTCCCGATCTGCAATTACCACAGTTTGTTTTAAGATAAAGTTTAGGTTTAAAATATTGCACTTAACCACTTCAACCCTATACTTAGTTGACTGGAGTCCCCTAGGGGATTATAGACCTCCTCCTGTTTTCGCTCGGCACTAGATATCTTCTATCAGCTATTTATGCCTAATGTTTGCCCCACGATAGGGATGTGGTTAACCCCTTTATACTCCATCATATGACAAATAGCAAAACTATCTACAAGCTCTCAACACGTCGTCATGCAACACATAAATCAGTTAGGTCACTATTTTCGGGAAGGATTTTCTTTTTTTTTAGGGACACCAGCGTTGGTGTATTTAAAAACAAATTTCCAGCAAATACAATAAAAACAGTATGATCTCCTCACATCATAACAATGCAATTTAGATAAGCAAAGAGTCACTTTAACAAAGTAAAACCAAACATACCCATAAGTTTTGGACGTCCAGTTGTTTGTTTCTGAGCGTCTGCCCTCCTTTGTTCTGCTCTTCTGCTGATAGTTCTCTCCATCTCCTTCAGTTCCTCTGGAACATGTTTTTCTGTCTCATAGTGACAACCATTACTAGTCACCATCTGATCTATCTTCTCTAGCAACTGTGTGACCTGACTTCTATCTCTTCTGTCAGCAATGTTAAGAACATGGAAGCGACCTTCACATTTCTCGGTAAGATATCTTAATTGATGGTCAGATCTAATGACATCAGCCATCTGCAGAAGTGACAGAAGTGCAGAAGTGAACACCACAATAGTGTGTGTCCACACTCGATCACCGAAGACAAATCTCACATGCTCCTCTGCTGACTTTGCTGTTCCTTCATATAGGGTGACGTCCAAACTCATCACTAGAACAAATACATGGGGTCCTGGATGACACAGATTCAAACTCTGTTGGATTTCTAACTTAGTCAGATTTGGGGTCAGATCTAAGGGAAATGAAAATCTCCATCCTGGAGTGTTGACCACGGTGACCTGTCTCCCTGACACTACCGCTTGTCTCTTGACACCCTTGTTTGTTTGTGTGTTTGTTTGTGTGTTTGTGTCAAAAGCATCTCTTCCCAGGATGATGTTTCCTACTGGACTCTTTCCGCAGTGTGATCCTCTTCTTCCCCCGATCAGAACAATTCTTAGTTCTGTCGGGTCGCTGTTCTTTCCTGGTTGGAAAAATAAGTGTAATATTCATAAAGACCACAGATGTGACTAAACCCGTATCAGTTTGCTGGTTTCATTTGTTTAATAGATATACGCTATATTTGATATATATTGTTACAGGTTCACATTATCTCTAGATTTCTATAGATTTAAATATAATTTTACATTTTTATTCGTTAGGGTTAGGGCTTAACACAAGAGTTAGGGCTTAACGGTAAGAGTACAACTCATGGCAAAAATCTATACTCGAGCAAATGGTGTGTTGTATCTGTAGAAGCAGCAGGGGCGCAGCAGGGGGGAGGATTGGGGGGGGTTGTGACATACCAGTTCCATGGGGAGGGGGGGGCAGGGAGGCCGTGTCGTAGGAGAGGGGGAGAACATTGTCCTCATCGAAGACGTGATCCGCCAGGTCCACGTCGCGGAGCGGGTCAACCGTCTCCATCTGACCACGCCAACTCAAGGCCGGGGATGGTGCACGGAGTGGCCTCGCCGCGGCCTCCGTCCGATCGCTCGAGCCTTCCCCCGGATCTGGGAAAAAAATTTAACTTCCAATGATGAGCAGAATCACAGATATCTGTCTTGAGCGCAGCAGCCTTACGTAGCAACGCTGCTGTTATTTCCACACCAAAAATAACTCATCTACAAGCTCACATCAAAATGCTTCTATGAAAATAGTCCTACATGATTAATAAAATGATTATTGATTAATAACATGATTAACTAGAAAATATTGTTCCTATAAAGAAACAATGGGGTGTGGGGAGGTGTGAGGTCATGTTGACCAATACACACCATTAGTGTTAAATTGGAGCTTGAAATTTACAAAATTATTGCCATTAAAATTTCACCCATTTACACACCATGCAAGGCACCTACTCATCGGGAGCAATTTGGGGTTCAGCGTCTTGCTCAAGGACACTTCGACACTAACTCTGGGGGAGCCCAGGATCGAACTGGGAACCTCGCAGTTGCCATCCGGCCGCTGCCACCCCCTGTACTCACACATTCCAAAAACTGTTAAGGTTTTCCCGAAATAGCAGATCTACAAGCTCATAACGCGTCACATTGTAGATCGGCTGTGTGTGGTTACAGTAGGTTTTGTATTAATAATCAAAAATGTAATGTAACTAAAGCTGTCATATGCTGTAATGGTAGTGGAGTAGAGGTAACAAAAATGAGTAAAGTAAAAGTACCTCAAAATAGTATTGTGCATTGTAAGCACTTGCATAGTACTTGAGTAAATGTACAGTACTTAGTTACTTTGCTGCACCACTGAGCAGCCAATGAATGACAGGCTAGCTTTCACCAGGTGTAATGATTGAATGAGTGTGAAGAGACATGGGTTGATATTAATGGTCTTAACTCGAAATATATACATCACACTTAGCTTAGATCTTTGGATTACATCAGAGAGCAGACCTGAGCAAACTTGGTGATGTAAAATAAATAGTTGTAGTGTAAAAAATGTGGCCACAGTGACACAGTGAGAACACGGGGCATATTCTCCTCTGTCCTTCTCTCTCCCCACTAGCAAAACCCATTGGAAATGCATTGGGTGCTTAAAGTTAATTATTTCAAAAACTACAAAAAAGAAAAGTACAAGCACACGTGTCCAGTTTGAATGGAGTTTCTAAGTGAAAGTATGTTGGAGTAGTTAGGTGCCATACTTTTGGGGGAGAATAAATAAATAGTGAAGATATCTATAGTGTAGATCGGCAATAACATTAATCATGTGCTTGATATTTCTATCATAATGTTTCACCTGCTGGCGTGCTGCTGGTAGTCTGAATCCCGATTTGCAAAGTGCCGCTCTGCGTTGCTGCCTCCATCAGCTCTCGCTCGACCTCTGCTGTCGTTTCCTCCATTTGGAATGCTTTGTAGCCTACTGGAAACGCCCCAAATTAACTTCAATACATTTCTGTCTCCTGTAGCCAGACAACTATACACAACCACTGAATGCTACATAGAGCAATGGTACTCAACCTTTTCAGGCCGTGACCCCCCCAAAATAATCATATTTGAACTGGGGAGGACCCCCCCACCCTGACAAGCACTTGGAATTGTAAGAGTTGAGGCATTCAATTTTGTATCTACAAGCTCAGATCTACAAGCTCACAGCGCCTCACAACGCAAAGTGGTGTGAGCTTGTAGATCGTCTATTTTCCAAATTTTAGCTTCTTTCTACAATTTGACAATTCGGCCAATGTTTGACCAGTATAGTATAGTTTTGTTGATAACTTTTGATGCAGTAATGGTCTTCTTCATTTTTTTGTTTAGGAATTAAAAAGATCTTAAAAGTCCATAAATTGCCACTTCACTGTCCTCTGGGGACCCCCCCAAAATCATGTGGGGAACCCCCTGTGGGTCCCGACCCATAGGTTGAGAACCACTGACATAGAGTCTGGAACTATACGTCCTGAAAGCTGATTCCTGAAGCTGTCATGCCTCTGCTCCCCGTTGATGCGTCCTTATGATGACCCTGAGTCAGGGGTCTTCAACGTTTTCAGGCCAAGGACCCCCTAGCTGAGAGAGATGAAGCAGGGACCCCCTGTATATTGTATAAAATTGTGTTTCAGATAGACTTTTGCTGCTCTTTTTCCCCTCTACACCTATAACTCTTTGCCAAAAATAGTAGCTCTGAGGACCCCCTAGGGGTCCCGGACCCCATGTTGAAGACCCCTGCCCTAAGGGGTGTCAAACTCGCATTTTCGGGACCGTATGCGGGCCCTGAAAGGGATCCACTGCGGCCCCCAACATGATTTTCCGGCGTAAAAATCATACTACCTATAAAATCATACTTGCTTTTATGCCATAAAAGGTAGTATGATTTTATTTTTCGGAAAATCAGGTTGGGGGCCGCAGTGGACCCTTTCAGGGCCCGCATGCGGTACCGAAAATGCGAGTTTGACACCCCTTAGGGTCATCATAAGGATGCATCAACGTGGTGGCACGGGTCCCATGCCAGAGAGAGCCCTTGCTGGCCACTTCCATCCTGTCTTCCCTACCCTGCCTGGCCAAGGGTCTCTGCAATGCATCCCACCCCTGTTATTTTGAGGCCTGTCCTGGCCAGCCTGGATGGCCTATAACAGGGGTCTTCAAAAGGGGGTCTGGGACCCCTAGGGGGTCCTCAGAGCTACTACAGGGGGTCCGCCAAATCTTTGTGTGGTATTCATTTCTTTTTTTTTTACATTAACAACTTGAACCCTAGCAGCCCTTTTCTGAGGAGAACTTAAGCCAAAAATAGCAGATCTACAAGCCAAAAACACAATTTTATACAATACAGAGGGGGTCCCTGCTTCATCTCTTTCTCAGCTAGGGGGTCCTTGGCCTGAAAACGTTGAAGACCCCAGGCCTATAATACGTATATGTTACAGTGAATTTGAAGGGGGTAAAAAAACGGTAGTTTGCAAACGGAATTTGTGAGATAATTGTTTTTCTCCCCACATGACATTTAATCAGGAACAGAACACAGATCTTTCGACAAAACAATAAATGGATATGTACATTTCCCACAGGCTAAACACAAGTTAAATGTGGTCTTCAGTGTTAATACATTTATCAGCCAAACACTGCAGACTTAAAATATGAACAATTGAAACAGGTGATGATCTATTATTCCATCTACAAAGGGCTTACCTAATCAGACAGCATGCATGTGAGGCCCCTTGGGTTGTTCCACGTGGTCTTCAATGCCTCACTGTTGGTGCGTCTGTCCTGTTTTACAGTGATGTAAAAGGTTAGGGCTGTAAAACCATTTATTCAAACCCCGCAGCCCCCACATCAGTGCATTTCTGCTCTGCCCACTGCCCACTAGTGGGTGTCAGTGTGCTTGTTTTCTTTTTTCCCAATTGAATTGGACATAAACATATACTGTAAGAGTTCATACAGTACATTCATAAAGTAGACCATGGGGTCTTCAACAGGGGGTCCGGGACCCCTAGGGCAGTGGTTCTCAAACTTTTTCATGTCAAGGACCCCCAAATTGACAGTTATTAGCCCGCGCACCCCCATTTCAAAAGATATGCCAGGGACCCCCACAAGAGAATATTTTTTACGGCTCTAGCAGTGATTCTCAACCATTCTAATTTCAAGGACCCCCAGTTTTACATGCATTAGGGCTACAGACCCCCATTTAATGGCATTTCTATCACTTCGACCGCAATTTATATTGTAGAATCTATGTCAATTTAACTCTGAGAGTGTACAAATGGAACCAAATGGACCCGTTAGGGTCCTAGCATCTCTATTCTGGGGGGAGCATTCACCAAAAATAGCCGATCTACAAGCTGACTATTTTCATCAAAGAGGTTTGGGGCAGAGGGGGGGGGGGGGGGGGGGGGGGGATTGGTCAATTTTACTAAGTATTGAGGGTATTGATTTGAAGTGGTTAAATATCTTCAAATACACATTAACATGAATCAAACAATAGAGAGGATAATGTCTCTAAACAAACAAGAAATGATGATACATGCAGTCAAACAAGTCTATGAAGCTATTTATGGAATCTATGAAAACGTTTAATCGGAAACACAATTTTATACAATATGTATTGGGGGTCCCACTCCCTGCTTCATCTCTCTCCCAGCTAAGGGGTCCTTGGCCTGACAAACGTTGAAGACCCCTGCAGTAGAATGCAGGCACGTGCACAGATGGTGCAGAAGGGACTATTATGTCCTCACACACATGCATGCCTGTGCAAAGACTAGACCAGGGGTCTTCAACGTTTTCAGCTCAAGGACCCCCTAGCTGAGAGAGAGATAAAGCAGGGACCCCCTCTATATTGTATAAAATTGTGTTTTGGATTCAACTTTTTTTGTTTACGTTTACTGTTCTTTTTCCCCTCTACACCTATACCTCTTTGCCAAAAATAGCCGATCTACAAGCTCAGGCGTTGTGAGCTTGTAGATCTGCTATTTTTGGCCAGAGTTCTCCTCAGAAAAGGGATGCTAGGGTTCAAGTGGTTAATGTAAAACAAAAAAATCATATCACCCAAGGATTTGGCGGATTTTGTAGTAACTGTGAGGACCCCCTAGGGGTCCCGGACCCCCTGTTGAAGACCCCTGGACTAGACAGATAGCGTACAAACTCCCAATAATAAAGCAGTTTCTTCAGAAGAGTACGGTCTTTATACTCATACTGTACTACTTTGGGTAGACATCGTAAGACAAAGATATGAGTGTCAGCAAATAAGCTGCTACCGAGTGACTACTACTGAAAACATGCACACATTGATATGATTTCCAACAATACAATAATGTAATCACATACAGTAGACACCTGTAGCTCACATGGCACATGGAAATGAGTAGACCAACAAACACTACTAAAAAGTTAACAACAACATTGACTACACATCACAGTAAAACATTTTCTTACACACCTTGACACAATAATATTTGAGTTTACTCACAGACATATCTACTCCAAGACATTAAAACGTAAAGAGCTGTGCAGAACACACTGCAGCATGCTTGCCTCTCAACATGCAATGAAGGAATGACATAGTAGCATCTTCTTAAAAGGCAATAAAGGAACTAACTTTCAGTTTCACTAAAATTAAACTGAAATATACAGGTACCATCTAAGAGCGAATTAAATACAATAGTAGGTTTCCTACTATTATGGTTGTACTTTACAGTGCACATCTAGACCTACAGTGTATTTCAACCAGCTCCTGCAAAGGGAACAGATTCTGACAGGGACACAAAGTTTGCAACATTCTGTTGTTGCAACATTCCATCATGTGTCACTAGAGGGCGCACATTAACCACCTCATATCAAGTCATAAGAGTGAGTTGACTGGCAGCTCAGATGTGTCAACACTGACTCTAAATGAGAGCTCAATGCAGGGTTGCCATGTCCGCTTATAAGCCACTTTGGGCTTGTTTTTCTGTAAAGTTGCTTGTAAATATTGGTAGTTGCGGGTTGTGCTTATTTGGGCTTGTTTCTAAATGTTGTTTAAACCAGTGGTTCTCAGACATTTTCATGTCAAGGACCCCCAAATTAATAGGTAATCCCCCATCTGAAAATAATTTGTGCGAGGGACCCCTGTACCAGATTTGTGTTATTAACAAATTCAAAAATATTCCACATTTGTCACTTTTTTTCAAGATTTTTTGGGGAAATAGAAGATCTACAAGCTCACAACGACTCGCATCGCGATGCATTGGGAGCTTGTAGATCGGCTATTTTCAAATAGCTGATGTATGTATAGGGCTAAAGTGTCATGTGGCCTGTAGTCGTGCCTTTTGGGCTTGTTTTCATAGACCTGGTTAGGTATTTCTCTCACAAATCTGGCAACACTGGCTCCAAGTAGTGTTTTCACTAGACACATGTTGAAGGTTCCTTTTTTTTCATAAATACAATGCAATCTTGTCCAATATGTATGGTAGAGTATGTTAATACAATATAACTTATACAATCTGTATGATAGAGTATGTTAATACAATATAACATATAATTGGGGTGGTTATATTTTGTCTCCCTGCTCTTCTATTGAGACATTTAGATTGTGTCAAAGGTCATGTCTCACCTAGACACAGGATCTGACACAAATCTTGACCTGATTGTCACGATTCAATTTATCCCCTGAACAAGCAGGCAGGCTCTATTAGCTCAATGGTAAAAATGTCAGCACTTGCGCAGGAAACCGGGTTCAAATCCAGGGTAGAAGAGGAAAAAGAGGTGTTTTTGGCAAACAACAATAAAATCAATGAACAAGCTCAGAGTACAGTCAGACAGTCTTAAATAGTCTCTGAGGCTCATTAGGCAACTAGGCACGGCTGACACCCGCAGGTGAGTCCACTCAAAGGAATCAGAGAGGAGAGGGGAGGGGAGGGGAGGGGAGGGGAGGGGCTGGGGACAGACCCAGGACATGACAATAGTGCTGCTTTCAACATTTTACTGTCATATCTACGTGTTCATTTTATGAAATGTTGGATATTTCAGTACTTGAACAAAGCCAACCATTTGCCTTAGAGTGTTGGTTGCACAATGACACCATCCCCATCAGTATTGGTTACTCTACTCCCCAGAAAGTGCTCCCAATTCAGAAAGCCAATGGCCTGTCTGTCTATGTCATAGACTGTAAAAAAGAATGGACAAAGCCACTCCCCTGCTTTCTACAGAACGAAAATGAAGCCGATAGTTCAGGAACATGCATTCCTCCATCGTTAATATATACAGTTGGCCACGCCGGAACTCAAACGCTATTGGTTGAGACCAGACACGTGACCAGCGAACCGGAAAACACCCCCAAAAATGCTATTGGTTGGGTAGCTTGTCAATCAAGAGCGGGGGCGGGGAATGAATGCTATTGGTTGTGTAGGTTGTCAATCAAATCATCCCGCCCCTCCTGGAGCATAGCCTACTTTATCGTCAATTTTAGAATAAATGGGACCATAATTTAGCAAAACGCATATCATGATGATTGAAAGGAGACTTTAAACTAGCGACTGGAAGCATATAGAATTTATGACAATTTTTATTACGGTAAGAAAATCTAGTCTAAAGTTTGTCAAAAACCCATTCACTTGCGCTAAAATAAATTCTTTCTGACACTTCAGGTCGGCGCAGGGTAAAACAGCGCCACTCTGGCCATTCATAAGCTTCCGTGTTGGCCTCATCGTAAATATCCAAGCCTTGCCCCTTGGTCTATGTAGGTATACCGACGCTGCCGGCGGGAATCGAATCCAGGACCTTCTAGCTGTGAGCCGACCAGCGCTACCGATTGCGTCACCGTGCCCCCGTTATGTTGGCACATAATACCTGATGCCCAAGTGAGCCGAGCTGTTATTTTCCTATCAACAAATCAGTCACTGGGAATCTGGGATTACAGCCAATCACCCTTTGAATGGTTTTACGGCTTTCCCTCAAACTCACTCCCTCTCCCCTTCCAATGCTGTAATAAGTATTTTTAAGCCGTTTTGTTTATTGGGGTTTCAAGTACTCCAGCATACAGACTCTTAAATACAAGTAAAATAAGGTAACAGACATATTGTCTTTTCTGTTGGTCTTTGTTGTTGTATGCGTACGGGTCATGTTTAGCCTACTACATGTATGCGTATCGTCATCCCCTAATGGCCCGTTCTGAACCAAAACAAACACTGATATTAATTGACTTCACAAACTGCTTCCAATATTAAAGCAACATTTGTATTTAAGATATTTACAAATATTTAATCAGCATCATCTTATACTATTATAATGTACAGTCATACAGTTCTATTGTACATTGTAACACTATCAAACATGTGTTTACTGTAATTCCTCACCTGTCATTAATCCTGATGTCTGTCCAAGGTCCTTGTCTGTAGACACTGAGTTGTAATTGATGACTTCGTAGTTGATCTGTATCACACAGTGTTAGATACAAGATAAACCTGATTAATACAATGGTTTATTTTTCCTGGAAAGAGTTGAGCTGGGCGGAGAGACAGAGAGAGAGGTTCAACCAATCATGTCGAGACATGATACACCAGCATTAGAAAGGACATGAGAACATGAAAACAAGCCAAATGAGAGCGTTCCACAGAATTGAGCTTTTTTTTCATATCTATTTATCTAAACACATATTAGTCAACGGCACACATGCACAAACATGCAAACATAAGGCCCGGGGGCCGGGGCCGGCCCTTGAAAATGAATGGTAGCATGTATCTTTGCGTCTGCCTGTGTGAACGCAGCATCAGAGTGCGGCCTTTTCTTCACTTTTAGACGTTTTTACCAAGGTCAGCAGCACCTCATCAATACTGGTGTGCGGCCTTCTCCTGTTTGTTTGAGTCCATATTTATTACATAATGCAATGTGTTTAATCAGTGACCTATGAGTGGTGCATATCAGATAAGATACTTAATACATTTATAGGCTCATTTAGAGGTTGATACGGCATTGACGTGGATTGTTTTATGTAGAGTCCAGAGTACATCAGAGTGGTACAGTACAGTACAGCTGTAAAAAAAAAAAAAAAAAAAAAAGAGATCAACATTTTGCGACAGAAAATTATTTTCTGTTGCAAAATGTTGATCTCTTTTTTTTATTTTTTATGTAATAATAAAAATGTATCGAAGTCAGTATGGCCCCCTGGAAATAAATGCTGCCCACCCCTGGTCCATACGGCCTATTCTCTACTACAGAGGTTCTTAAAGTGGGGTCCAGGGACCCCCAGGGGTCCTTGAGGACGTTCCAGGGCGTCCCCAGCAACATGTGTTATAGCAGCAAAATCACCACTTTGAAAATAGCAGATCTACAAGCTCACAACACGGCACAATACGATGAGCGAGGTTTTTATTTTTCATTAAAAAAAAAATGTTCAATTCATTGTAAGTCCACTCACATTGGCATGCAAATGTTGTCCTGCACGTAATACTTCCTCCTATTTTATGCAGCCTATGTATGTCGTTTTATCACCTCAGAGCCTGTAGCCTACGTCAATGGTTCTCAGCCTTTTCAGACCACGACCCCCCAAAATAATCATATTTGAACTGGGGATCCGCCACCATGACAAGCACTTGGAATTATAGAAGTTGAGGCATTACATTTAGTTTGACTCGGTTACACAGATAAATATTGTGAAAATAGCAGATCTACAAGCTCACAACGCCTCGCAATGCGAGGCGTTGTGAGCTTGTAGATCTGCTATTTTCACAATTTGTGTCTCTTTCTTATATTATTTGAGAGTTCAAAGGGAGAGTCCTTAAACTCTCCTCTCCTCATGTCTATGATAAATTAAACCGCTGGTTCTCAAACTTTTTCATGTCAGGGGACCCCCAAATTAATTATGTATTTGGCTGCGGTCCGCCATCTGAAAATATTTTGAATCCATACAAGATTTGTGTGGTTAAAATGTTTCAAAAATACATTCTAATTATTATATAAAAAGATTAGTACCTTTTCTCTCATTCAGAGTGCTTCCTTATCACCTGCCTGCAAGGTGGTTGAAGAAACCAGTCCAGCTTGCTCCTCCAGTGTCAACATGTTACCTGAACTGAGAAGTGATTATGGCGATATATATAACTGTATGTAACCTGCTGTAAGGAATGACTCTGGGTAAAAGTCCACAGCCATTTATGACGTGGCTCTGCAGGAGGCTTGCCGTGTGTGTGTGTGTGTGTGTGTGTGTGTGTGTGTGTGTGTGTGTGTGTGTGTGTGTGTGTGTGTGTGTGTGTGTGTGTGTGTGTGTGTGTGTGTGTGTGTGCGCTACAGATAGACTGATGAAAGACAGGATACAGCTGACATGCCAGTTACATGCCAAACACAGTAATAGAGTTCTGAAGTAAACTTCAATAAGAGTTATAACGACTTTCATAATAACAGCAGTGTTGCAGTTTTTATTTTCACATTCGAACACACAACGTTAAAATTTGCATTACAAAATTATTCTGAAATCTGAACATTTTGAATGCTGGACTTGTATGTGTAACAGTATTCCACATTAAGGTATTCATGCTTTTACTTAATATTAAGAAAATGTCAGAGTAGAGTTCATCCAGGACCACTACCGATGAACAGCAATTAGCATGATAGCAACCCTTCTGAACCCTTGGAAACGACCTCTGTCAAGATGAGATGACAGACATACATATTTCTGAAAAGCGGTCTACAAGCTCACAACAAAACACATTTTGTGACGTGAGTGCTAATTCAAGAAGGTTAGAACAGAAGGGCCCCATCTGTGCCCCAACAGTTTCATTGTGGGCATGAGATCTATCTAGCCTTTTCATCTTATTCTTACAGGACAGTCCCCTGGGACCGAATGCCTGTATCCCAGCTTGGCAAGAGGCCTGCAGGACCACTGTTTGACATCAAATGCCCTCAGAGGTCTGTGTGTCGGTTACACTTTCCACATTGTGAGATCCTCTCCATGGGTGGCGGCAAATCCTTATCTGTTTTCCGTGTGATGGATGATGATGGCATTGAAATGATCTGCCCTGATGTGATCACAGAAACTCATGTTATCATAAATGTAACTGGATTTTCAAAATTTGGTCTTAGCCTTGGTGACAACAGCTGCAATCATTCAACTTCAACCTCAGGTTTATTCACACGTTTGGTGAAATGGGTGAAATCATTTTTCGTACAAATCAACCCTGAATGCATTGCTGCTGCCTAAGAATGTTGTGCTGAGGGAAGTGCTGAATGAAAGGAGGAGCAGACATGGAGAATAGATTTTCATTGAAATCCCTGCCTGTGAACTAATCCCAAAGAAAGAATACACCCTCTCCACTTCACCTCAAGATGGTTCCATCATAATTCAACCAAGTAGGGCAAGATTTGTCGTGTCATACTATCACAACTACATGCCAACATTTGACATGACTTTAGAGCGAAGGTTTACAGATTTTAAGCTGCTTCTAAAAGACAGTAGCACCTCCGACTGTGCATGGGAACGCTATGTAGACCTTTCAGTTCCGGATCTAAAAAAACAACAAGTTCAGCGCACACTGAGTCATGAAGCGAAAGAGAGACTGTTTTTGGTGCGGAGCAGCTTCATCAACCGTGTTTCAGTTAGCACTCTCAAAAATCTCCTGGACAAACTTTTAGAGAAGAGGGTGATAAATGATGCTGATCAGGGTGAGGCCAACGCGATGCAGGTGACAAATGACAAGGCTTGTTTTGTCATCGATACAGTGAGGAACAAAGGAAGTGCTCAAGTTCAATCATGATATTCTTTCTCTGTGATATTGACCCATTTCTCTCTGAAGATCTTGGGTTGATGTAAAACTGTACGATCCAGAGCAGGCTCCCATGCCACCTGCTGTGGTACCGCAGGTTTCACCTACAGAACTATCATTCTCAGAACCAGGTCTGGGAGAGCCACGTATAGACTTGTCCTATGAACTGAGAGAAACTACAAAAATCAATACAAAAAAGACAAAAAATGCAAATGTGAGGGAAAAAAAACACAACTGCAAATGTAAAAACAGAACAAATATTATTGATCTGTGAAAATAAAAGCTGTTTATTGTTATGCACTGTTATATTGAAACCTGAAGTGACCTACAGTGACTATAGTCAAATTGTTGACCACTAAGTACTGCTAAGGATAAGTATTTAAAGGTTTAACTAAATAATTACTCAAGTGCTGGTGTTAATATTACAGGGTTTAGACAGGGACAGGCAGAATAATCCTCTGAGGTCTGCTGAGACAAAGGCAGGCTACCCTTTGGTCTCGAGAAAGGGGAGATATGTGATGATATCGTATTTTGTGGTAACTATTGCAACCAGGATGTGTTATAGGAGCAGGCAGGATGTGACGTCACTAACTATGTGTTCCCGTTTGTGCGAGTAAATAAAGCTAACAGAACAGTACTTTAGGAAACACGACATTATTGACATTATCATTATATGGTGAATATGCTAGCAGTGTTTTACCAAATTGGGCGTAAATCAAGTTAAACAGTCTCATTAGTCATTACAGAAATGAATGATTTATTGTTTTAGTGTTAGAGAAAATGCTTGGGTTTTGGCTCCTCTTCATTGGATTGAAACCTTTTTATATATTAACCCTAACCCTATAGCTAATAATTTGGGGAAGCCCCTGACTGTTGAGGCCCCAGGCTGTCACCATACCTTGCCTAATAGGTAAGTTCACCTCTGCACTGTTCTATTCTGTATTCAGTAGTGAGTGGATGGAGTCGATTTTCATATTGGTGTTATAAGGGAGTATCTCTATGCCAAAAGTCAAGGCATTATGTTTTCAAGGTTGTCTGACTGTCCATCCGTCCGTCCCAACTTCGTGAGCACCATATCTTAGGAATGCCTTGAGGGAATTTCATGACATTTTTTAAAGTTCAATAAGAAGGTCCCTGGTTCAATACTCAGCTCAAGTGCCTCTGAGCAAGACACTTGACCCCTAACTACCCCTCCCCCCCATCCATCTTGAATCGATACAAGAGTTGTGAGGCTAAAATGTTTCAAAATCAAATCTATTTATATATATATAAACATGAGTACATTTTCTCTCATTCAGAGTGCTTCCTTATCACCTGCCTACAAGGTGTGTGGTTGAAGAAACCAGTCCAGCTTGCTCCTCCAGTGTCAACACGTTACCTGAACTAAGAAGTGATTCCTCTAAATGAATATACTGTATACTGTAATCATTAATAACCTGCTGTAAGGAATGACTCTGGGTGTGTGTGTGTGTGTGTGTGTGTGTGTGTGTGTGTGTGTGTGTGTGTGTGTGTGTGTGTGTGTGTGTGTACACACGTGCGCTACAGACTGATGAAAGACAGGATACAGCTGACATGCCAAACACAACAATAGAGTTCTGAAGTAAACTTCAATAAGAGTTCAAACCACTTCCATAATGTCAGCAGTGTTGATTTTTATTTTCACATTCAAACACACAATGTTAAAATCTGCATTACAAAATGATTCTGAAATCTGAACGCAGCATAATACTGTCATAATACGTACAAAAAGGTGAAACTGTCATTCATTTGTAAACATTACTTCAGTACCTAAGAAGTAAGACATAGCCCATACTGTTCTGTAACTCTCCAATACAGGAGTCTATGCAGTTCATATGGGTATAGCTATGTTACTTTAAACAAGTGAATAGGCTAAAGCAGCGGTTCTCAACCTTTTCAGGCCGTGACCCCCAAAAATAATCATATTTGAACTGGGGACCCCCCACCCTGACAAGCACTTGGAATTGTAGTTTGAGTC
Source organism: Gymnoscopelus microlampas (assembly GCF_963454915.1). Classification (NCBI taxonomy): domain Eukaryota; kingdom Metazoa; phylum Chordata; class Actinopteri; order Myctophiformes; family Myctophidae; genus Gymnoscopelus; species Gymnoscopelus microlampas. The sequence goes on from NC_139951.1 coordinate 46,143,384, forward strand.
ATTACATTTTATTTGACTCAGATAAATAATGAGAAAATAGCCGATCTACAAGCTCACAACGGCGTTGTGAGCTTGTAGATCGGCTATTTTCTTTCTTACGTTATTTGACAAATTGGTGAATGTTTGACCAGTTTTTATAGTATAGTTTGTTCATTACAAATGAAGGTCTTAAATTGTCACTTAAATGTCATCTGGGGACCACCCCACGAACCTGTGCTCCCAAAAGGTATTGATTTTAGCTTGAAGCCCTCCGTAGTTTATGACTTATCTTATAAGTGAATAGATTGGGTGTAAACTGGATGTTTTTAGCAGTGCCCCAGGCTTTGCCATCTCTTTCTGTAGCTCTGCCAGGTACGGATGATCCTTCCCATACGCCACCTCCATGATGGATATTGCCTGTAAATACACAGATACACACACACACAATTTGTGGCTTGTAAGTTGATATGTAGCAACTGTATTGTATATAGGCTAGTAACTGAAGCACTGTATTTTTAAATGCTCAGCAACCCACTGTGTGCTAAACATTACCTTCTTGAGATAACTCATGCCCATGAGTGGTTTTTCCATGCCCACGTAGAGTCTAGCCAACCTCATGCAGATGGAGGACACGTTCAGAGAGTATGGTGGATACAGCTCACTGCACAGGACAAGGAGGATTTGCACAGCCATTATATATTTATGTAACGGTATGACACACTCGGCGATATGGCTATGAAATCAATATCCTGATTATTTCTCGATTACGATTAATGAACAATTATAAAAAAGATGAAAATACTGAAAATAGCAGATCTACAAGCATGTGATCTTGTAGATCGGCTATTTTCTCTCTTCTATACGCCACCATTGTACACTGAAGTATACTACATGGTCAAGTGGTTAATCACGCAATCGCTTTCTGTCGATAATAAAAAATTGAATCAAATCATTGATATAATAAAACATATATGTTTTTTTTTTAAAGGTTCTAGATTATTCAGTTAACCTGTATATCGATTTTGATATATTTTTGGTTAAATTCTGGCCCTATGACTCGCTCCCTCCAGTTTTGGAGATTTGAGGCCATTCCTGACAGTCGTAGTAGTAGGCTACCTTAAAGGTTGTGCGATCTTCTCGCCGTAGTGGATCGCACCGTTCCAATCGTCCGTGTAGAGACACACCCCCATGGCCTGGTTCATCACGAGGAGCATGTACACGTTGGAGTCGTCGAACACGGTTCCCATCTTGTCCAGGGACAGCTCACACATATCCATTAACTCGCTAGGGGGTGCAAGAGAGTCAAGGATGCAATGGCACAGGCTGAACCTGAAAAGCTATTGTTAAAGGTGGATGCCAACCTCCTGGACTTCCCCAAAGCAAATTAATAAACGCACCTGGGGTGACAACAGGGCCTTTTCAGTTGTAGCCCCCCCCCCCCCCCCCCCCCCCCCCTTTGGAACCCACTCCCACCTCACATCAAAGCCGCCCCCACTCTTGCCGTGTTCAAAGCCTCCCTCAAAACCCACCTTTTCAGACTTGCTCTCCCCACCTAACTCAAACCAAATCTCCCTTTCTGCTTCTTAGTCTTAGCTTAATGTTTTTAGCCTTTTAACCTTTCTGCTCCTAATGAAGTTTTTTTTTAAAATTCGTTTTGTAATGCGACTTTGGGTACTAAGAAAAGCCTATATAAGTCGGATGTATTATAAATATTATATTCATATTTATGTTGGTTTTGAGCACATTTTCAGAGCAAAGAGGCTATTGCAGAACAAGTATAGGTTGTCTCAGTGCATGTGCATACAGTTTGTTCAGTACACAGTATATTGTTTGTTCAAGTCCTCTTACTCTTAACTTAAAACTAGGTTTTGAAAGTCAATGCGAAAGAGGAACACTATAGGCTTTTGAAGAACAGGTACAGCATGTCTCCGCTCTCCAAGCACTATTTATCCAATCAATAACAGAAGGAGGCGCATGGTCTAAAACGCAGGCCGTTGTGGGTGTGAAAACCCTCATCTTTACGTAAGGATATTTTTCTCGTTGCTCTCGTTGGCTGTTCGGAACCGTCCAATGGCCTTCCTAGCGAAGCTGACCATGTTACTGACGACGTCTGGCTTAATGGGATCACTCCGCTCACGCACTTTGAGCTTGGCCTCGTCCTGAGACCAAGGAGAGAAGATGACATGTTAGAGTCAATTTTCTGATAAATAGGGCTTAAGTACGGAGCCCCTAAAGTGACATAGTGATTAATAATAATAATGTATTTTTGCACATTTGGGTCCCGTGCAGAAATTTCTCTTTTGGGTCTCGAGTTGAAAAGGTTAGGGAATCCCAGGTTTGCTCTAATGTTTTTAACTCTGTGTTTGCACTTCCAAATTCCGTCACTGGACACTAAAACTTCTGAACTGAACTGTATGTCACTCATATGTCTTGCTTTTTCATGACTTACTTTGGACTTAGTTTGACATTCCTGGCAGTCACAGGTGAAGTTGTAACAGTCTCTTAACCGGTCGTTTCTGTCTTCTGTCGTGTATATGAGGTCTATGTAGCTGATCAGCATCTTTGGAAGGCACAGGAACACACACAGACATGTGAATAGTACTTCAGGTTTCTCTTCCTAATCTAATTCTGGGGCCAAGGAGTTGTTTTTTTATCTGGAGTGTCTAAAAAGACTGACGCTCAGCCCGCACGGGCTTACAAGACACTCACAAAAGATATGCAATTCTTTTGCCATTTTAGAAAATGTTGTACAGTACATCTTTGGAAACTTTCACCTATATGCCCAAAATAGGGATGCCAGGTTTAAAGTGGTTAAGACCAGCTGGTTCAAATGGTGCATGGGTCTAAAAATAACCCTGGCAGCCTCTTTAATCAGCTGTTATGTTGCGTCTAACTTTTACAATTCTGGGGGAACACCCTTCTGGTCTTGTTTGGGACAGGGAGTTGTGGGGGGTGGGGGTTCATTTTATCAAATCTACAACGCTTGCTTACTTATTTACTTTACTTATTTAAATCTACAAGGAAATCTGGTTCAACACATATTCATGGCAAATGTGTCCCATCATCCTCTACCCCAGTGGTTCTAAGCCAGTGGTCCGGGGACCACCAGTGGTCCTTGAGGGGGTTCCAGGTGGTCCCCAGCGAAATGATGGAGGGTTGGTGACCAAATGGACCCTTATAGGTCTTTAACTCTTGAGAGCGTAAAATGAAACCAAATGGACCCTTACGGGTCCATTTGGTTTCATTTTACGCTCTCAAGAGTTCAATTATTGTTAAACATCTTCATTACTTAATTTGCAAGAAGTCTAACAATTAAGAGAATGTAGAAAAGAAAACGTTTGCCTCCTATGGTACCAACATCAATACAGCATGGAATTGAGGACAAAATTGTATCCAACGATAACAAAATATTGAAAGTTTTGGGTCTGAGTTTAAATCTCATCAAATGGTGGGTCCGTGGCTCAAATGCCGAATAAATAATGGACCTTGATATGAAAAAGGTTGAAAACCACTGCCCTACCCCAGCTTGTAACACATGCATTGTCCCCCATCCACACAAATACATCCCTGTGCAGCTGTCTCCTCTCCTCACCTCATCACCAGGCTTCATATCCTGTGTCGCCCGTATTTCTGCTGCCGTTCCCTTGTACGTGACAACCACGCTGGGTAGACAGCTGTGGTTCATGAGGGAAACACTGAGGGGAGAGAGGGTAAACAGGAAGAGAGAAAGAGAAGAGCGATAGAGAGAGAAAGAGAGAGAGAGAGAGAGTGTTACTGTATGTTACTGACTTCATTCATGCCTCTCTCTTCCATGTTTGAAAAACAACAACAACATTGTATTTGCAACTCTTATTTGTTTGCATGTGTTTTTATGTGGACCCCAGGTAGACTAGCTGGTTGCTATGGCACTATAGCTAATGGGGATCCGTAATAAAATAAAATCTTTACTGTATAAACAACCTATTCTAGGGCAGAGGTTCTCACATGGGTGTGGAGAGGCACACTGGTGTGCCATGAGACAAGTCCAGGTGTAGCTTAATGGCATTTTGTGACAACCACACATTATCACAATACTGTAGTGTAGCGTGGCATTTTTTAATGTTTCTTACATTGGACGACATAGTGTAGCATGGCATTGTTTTTATGTTTTTTACATTGAAAGACATAGTGTAGCATGGCTTTTTTGAATGGTTTACTGACATGCTAAGTATATAGGGTTTGGTTACATTGATGAGGGTTTAACTGTGCGTGTGCGTGTGTGTGTGCGTGTGTGTGTGCGTGTGCGTGTTCTTACTCTGGGTAAACTACAGGACCCTTATTATGGTTCAGTTCCTCATCCTCCACATTGAAGCAATTACAGCCAACCTGTAGCACAGAGAGAGAAATCATTACTAATCCTACTAATGTATTCACACCTGTGGGATAACAATTTGGTCGTTATTTTCGTCTTCTTCTTATTTGTAATGATCTGCAGTGAGTTAGTTGTGAAACTGTTGGCAGATGGTTAGCGTTTCAGAATCAATGAGTGCTAGACAGTGGTGGAAGAAGTACTCAGATATTTTACTTAAGTAAAAGTAACGATACCACAATATAAAAATACTCTGTCACAAGTAAAAGGCCTGTGTTCAAAATGTTACTTGAGTAAAAGTACAAAAGAATTGGCTTCAAAATATACTTAAAGTACCAAAACTAAATGTACTAAAATGTTTGAAAATAGCCGATCTACAAGCTCACAGCGCGTCGCGATACGACGCGTTGTGAGCTTGTAGATCGGCTATTTTCAAATAGCCTAGGTATAAAATAGGGCTGAAGAGGTTAATGTGTGTTTTATAATGTAATAATTTATATCTGCAAAGCAACTTGTAAATAAAGTTTTCAAATAATTGTAGTGGAGTAAAAGTACAATATTTGCCTCTCTGAGATGTAGTGGAGTAGAAGTAAAAGTATTGAACATTGGAAATACTCCAGTAAAGTAAAAGTACTACCTGGGAGAAGATTGAAAGCAGGTCATGGTGATCAGGGAAGTCCAAGTGTTTGGAATAAAAGTGATGCAGACTGGCGATGTCAGCCTCGTAAATAGATTTCCTGTCGTTTTCCACGTCTGGTTTGTAAAATACACAGTAAAATACACAGTGTTAATTAACTGAAGGTGTAAAAATTGTGTGCAAAGAATATAAATACAGAATAGGCCGGTTACACTAATACACTGCTCCACTGTATTAACCACTTTAACACCGGAGTGCCCCATGTGTCTATACTACAGGGGTCTTTTGACATTCAGGGCCGCATGTAGCCCTGTTCTCGGAGGTGGGAAGCCTCTCAGCACCCCCACCTTCTCTGTAAAATACACTTTTTGGCCAGAAAAGAAAATATTTCACTGGAAGAAAAAAATCTGGTCAATAGAAAAAATCCATTGACCAGATCTGTACATGGCACTGTGGAGCAACCAAAAAGTGTTTTTCCATACGGTGAAATATTTTATTTTCTGGCCAAAATGTGTATTTTACAGAGGAGGTGGGGTGCTGAGAGGCTTCCCACCTCCGAGAACAGACTTTCAACATCACAAAACAGCCTTTGTTTAGGTGTGTAGCGAAATGGTTTTGTTTATTTTCACTATACTGTTGGAGCCCTCACAGGGCAGTGGAATTCCTTGTACAAACGCAGAGCCCAGCGCCTGGCAGGGCATTAGAGAGAACTCACTAACGCTCTGGACCAGGGCTAGGCCGCATGCAGCCCTGAAAGGGTTCCACTGTGGCCCCCAACATGATTTTCAGAAAAATAACTACAGTACCTCTTACGCCGCCACCCCCCTCCCCCAACTCCCTCTCGCTGCTTGTTGCAGGCCACTCGGCACCACTTTCTCCCTCTCTCTCACCGCTGAGCTGACTGTAGCCTACCTGTGTAAAGTCTGTGGCTGCGAGAGAACAATATAGCCAGCCGTCGCCTTGCTACTCGCAGTTAACATACTAGTTCAGCATGAATGAATGACACTTGCGTCGTCATTCACAGCATGGATACAGTGCTCGGGTAGGCAAAGTATCACTTCACCTGTAAACTGAAGTCGAAGAAGAGACGCTGCTAATTCTGGGGCCCTTGCCATGAAAACATTACCACTGTGCTGCTCCTCATAGTGCACACCAGGGGTGGGAAACAACCACTTCTGTTTATCTTGTGATTAGACTGGGCTAAAGGAGATCAATTGATCCAAAACAACTATTATGTTTGGATGTGCATAAAACGTTTTGCCCAGATAGTCAGAATTTATTCACCTTATTATTCATATTATATTATTGACTCGTTCTTTGTTAGGTTTAATTATTAAATGATTGACTTATTCTATTCTTGTATTATTCTAATTGGCAGCTTAGCAAGACGTAAAAACAATGGTGGTTTTCACTGTCTGACACTGAATGATCACAGCAGCCTTGGAAAACAGCTTTCACGTGCCCGAAAATGTTGCCCACCCCTCCTGTACGCGGTAAAATCCAGGGTGTGTCTGTTAATTCAACTCTGAGAGTGTAAATGGAACTGAATGGACTAGTAAGGGTCCATTTGGATACATTTTTCCTCTCTCTTAGTTACAAATGGATTACATTAACACAGATTGTACGCCGAATGTGCGTGTGTTTGTGTGTTTCTGTTGAGTGATCCCTTACGTGATTGCATCTCTCCCATCAGTATAAGCTTCTCAGATGCAGATCTTTCTTTCTGTGCCTTCTGTAGATAGAAGCATTTGCAAAAAATTAAACATTGGCAAAAATTCTACACTTCTTAATATCTTTATTAAAAAAAAGAATGCACAAAGGTTACTTCTATATACATCAGTTAGTACAAATCAATTAAATGATGGCATATATATAGTTCATCAGTTTTAAGTTACCTGTACTTATACCCATCACATATCAAGAAGAAGAATTGTCAAATAACTGATTTCAAAATGCTACTGGTTTATAGAGCACCGAATGGTTTAAGGCCAAAATACTTCTCTGACCTTGTGCTTCATATTATTACAAATTCAGATTTGCGCGACTGTAAAGACAAAACGGAAGCGGGGGAGCTTCTGTGCTCCAGACTGTATGACGGAAGCATTCGAAAATTCAAAAGAAAGACCCCCCCCCCCCCCACTCACCTTTGTGGCAAGGATCCTGGCCACCAGGCGGACTGGCTCTGCTGGACACCATTTCGGACCGTACGCAATCATTGCTGAGCACTCCAGCTTGTGCATATTCCAGTCCCCTTTCTAACACACACACACACACACACACACACACACACCACACACACACACACACACACACACACACACACACACACACACACACACACACACACACACACACACACACACACACACACACACACACACACACACACACACACACACACACACACACACACACACACACACACACACACACACAATTATTTTTCAAGTCACATGATGCTTGAGACATACACTGACCCTTTTCACAGCAGCCATTTTGAGGTACTGTAAACCACATAGTAGATCGGGTGTGTAAACACAGCTGAAGTCGGTTATAACATTAATTGTGGATGTCTTTCTTTCATTTATGTACAGTATTTTTGTGTACAAGCATGAAAGTAACCGTACAAGCATGTTGCTTGGCACTCACCCATGATTGCTTAAGAGCGGTAACGCATCCGTGTCGTTTTAAGATTAATTTGGCTATTTAAAAAACAAAATTGTTAAAAAACTAAATAAATCGCTTTAAAAAAATATGTATGCCGCGCTATGAGCTTGTAGATCTGCTATTTTTGAATATAGCCAAAGAAATCTAAAATGACAGATGCGTTCTGGGATTGAATGCGTTAACAGTTGGTCTATAGGGCGTCTAAGCTATGCTATGTACAGTACAGTGCTATGCCAGTAATGCCACTCAACACAATGCTAAGCTTTCAACACTGGCCCTGTCCTTGACTGTCCCGTGTCCCTCCTTACCCTCTTCTCATACTGCATCTTCATGTCTGTTATGACCTAGGGTCATGTATGTATTTTCATGTGTGTTGTTGCCCTGTGTATGTCTCCCCCCCCCCCCCTGTGTGTTTGTGAATGAGTGGTGAGGAGTGACTGATTGAGTACCAGCTGGTGTGAATGGTGGCTGAGTGTTATTGGCTAAATACTAGGTGGAACTAGCTGGTGATTGGCCCCTGTCGACTATAAAGATGTCCACAGCTGTCTCTCTACCTCCTAGCCAGCCTCAAAACAACACCAGTCCTCTGTGTTTGCCACTTTGCCAATTGTTTAAAAATGTGTAGTGTTTTTATAGTTTGTTTTAACAACTAGTTTTAACATGGGTTAGTTAACATTACAGCCTTTGGTATTGTAAGGGTGGGTGGCCTTTCTTTTGTTTTGTTATCCATTTGTTTGTGTTTTTTTTTACCTACAATATGTCTTTCTGTTTGGCACACACAAAGCTATTTTTAATTAACCCACTGAATCTCTTCTCCACCTGAATCAGATCTTTGCATGTCTACTGTGGGCATAGCCACGTAGAGTGGTTAAATAAAATGACATTCAGTTCATGTGTGTAGATTGACTTGTTTCCTTGTTAGTTGTATAATTCAAATTAATTGTTCCATTAATTTTACTCAATCTTATCAAAAAGTTATTTTTCTTTATTTACATCTATTTGTTGACTTATAAGTAAAATGTTCTCAAATATGAACTTTTATCAAATAAGTTTTTCAAATTGATTAGAAAAATAAAATCGTTGGTCTAGGACGCTCGGAAATTAAGATCAGGACCCAAGAAATCTGGGTTTTGTTTCTCATTGATCCACAGTGAAACCAAAGGTGAACTTCAATGTGTGATCAATCACATTCCATTCTATGTTTCTGTTTTACACTCAATCAGAAGTGTTCTGTATCAGACATGAAACAAAGCCAAACCCCCTTCTTCCACCTCCTCATCCACTCGTTTCCTACCTGGCAGTTGACATTGCAATAGAAGGCTTTCTTGCACTTTCCACATTTTGCCAAGCGCTTTTTCCTATGAATAAACAAACATAAGGTTTTAATGAGCAGCATGTTACAACATATGTGTTTATTGTACATATATATGCTCTTGGATGGTTACATTGAACACACACACACACACACACACACACACACACACACACACACACACACACACACACACACACACACACACACACACACACACACACACACACACACACACACACACACACACACACACACACACACACACACACACACACACTACTTAGAGCTGTCCTTATGGTAGACCAGCTGTCTGCTCCACCAAACACAACAGCCCTACATCATTTCAATCATCCCAAACAGTGCATAGCAGCAGCAATGTATAGGCAGTGGTGTGAAGTAACTAAGTACATGTACTCAAGTACTGTACTTAAGTATAATGTCGAGGTACTCTTACTTTTCTGGAGTATTTCCAATTTTCAATACTTTTACTTCTACTCCACTACATCTCAGAGGCAAATATTGTACTTTTACTCCACTGCAATTATTTGAAAACTTTAGTTACTTTGTAGATTTAGATTATTATTACAAAACATACAGTAACCACTTCAGCCCTATAGGCCTATACATTTCGGCCATTTGAAAATAGCCGATGTACAAGCTCACAATGATGTGAGCTTGTGCGATGTGACGCATTGGGAAGGTGCATAAAAGAAGGTGAATGTTTTTGTCCCCATACATCCAAACACAGTGACATTGTTATACTTTGTGAAAGCTTTTTTACAGGATTCAATTTTATAAACACAATCACCAAATAATGTATGCAGTCATTTGTCAAGTCTTTGTTGCATTAATGACTATCACATTATCACACTAGTTATCTTACAAAGCCATTTGTTTAAATTACATTTATATTAAACAGACCCTTAAGGGTAAATATGTATACTTTCAGAGTTAAATTATAGCACTCAGAATGTTACTGTATGGCCTATAGGTGTGATCTGTGTGGATATACAGTGTGAGGAAGGCTTGACGCCGTAATGCGCCCGTGTATGCTGTCTGTGCATCCATGAATTAAAATGCCCAGAAGGACTTTTATTTTGTTATTGTGCATCTCTGTGAGCCTGTGCACCCGGCAAACTGCATTATACAGACTAGTGTGTGCTCGTTTTGGTTTTCTACTGTGATCAATATAACGTGTTCTCAGGAGAAATCATGCACCTGCACTTACGAAGCAGGACCTTAACAAAAGATTACTCCAGAAACACAATATGCACTTACTGTACAGTAAATGGTGTGTGTGTTTGCAACAAAGCCTGTTCAATCATGCTGGAGTCAGATAGCCTATTCCAAAAGTTGAGGCCTATTGTGATCACGTTTTGAATGCACAATTCTTTTCTGAAAGTATCATACTAGCCCTGACAAAATCATTTCATTTTGTATTAAAAAAAAAAGAAAATGGACACCAGAGAGCAATAAGATATTTACTATTCAGATGAATATTGTTTGTTCAATAACAGGGGCCCCTCGTCTTTCCAGTTCTTTAATAAAAATAATATTTTCAGGTGGGTTGAAAATTTCAAAAGAAAAGGGTACTCAGAGTTACAGTTTCATTTTTTTCTGCTCATCACTTCCAAGTTTACTTGTTCATCCTGCCCTATGTGTTCTCTCTCCTGATTGGATACAATTGGGTGGTATACCAACCTGAAAATGCATTTTCTGTTTACTAAAGTATATAGAGCTATTTAACACTGTGTTTGACAAAATAAATAAATTGTACTTTATAGACAAAACATGTAAGGGCCTTTTTATGTAGACCTATATACCATTCATGTCATTGCTAGACTGAGTGTTGGAGTCAACCACCTACTGTATGCACTGCACATCAGTGACACAGCGAAGGATGAGCCACATCTCCTAAATATAGATTACGCATGACATTTTAGTTTGTGGAATGCAGTATGGGGTTTCTACTAGTCTATATTAAGAATCTCTCACTCTCACAAATGAACTGGCTTGACAGGGAAGCAGTGAGTGTGGTCTGTGTTGAATGCTATTCATGTTTGTTGAACATGTGCTATCTGGACTGTCAGGAACTACAGTACAATAAACTGTAGGGTAGTAGTGGTCTAATTATTGATGTTCCAATTACGCATGTGTACGAACTGCACAAATCATTCGGATGTGTAGCCTACAACATACAAGGCCTGTTAATGCACATAGAAAGGAAATAGCAAGTTAGAATATGCATGCATGCCACATAAATACATACTTAGCAAAGCAGCAATCGCAGTAGTTTCCCCTCTCTTCGACGGCAAGGACACAAGAGTACGCCGGGGAGGTGAAGATAAGTTCTCCAACTTTGAATGGCTTGGTCACCCGAAGACCTCGTCCTTTAGTAGGACTGTCGAACATCTCGATTCCCTCGATTTGTTCCTTCATCGTTGCTTCCAAGGTCTTCCCCGAGTGCCTTGTCGAAGCGGCTTTATTCCACAAGGTATAAGCGAAGATAGATTGTTGGTGGTGTCCCCTCCGTCACGTCACCAAGGGTCCAAGTTACAGTTCACAGCATCTGCATGTGTGACAAACGACGTGCCCCGTCGCTACGATCACCAAGGATGTCAGTAAGGGGGTGCCAGGGTCCGCCCTGTCAGTAGATCATATTATCCAATGTGCTTTTGACAGGGAGGTTTGCAACTCCTTACGTAACCATGTGCAATAGCAGAGCAATGTAAGGGGTGGCCTACTGGCCTAGTGCTGGCCCTGGGCTTAAATTAGGTCATCTCTCTAGCCTGTTCCCCCGCCCCATTTGCTTTTTTTTTTACACAATGGGTGTGTCACAGGGCAACAGGTGCCCTATAGACACTAAGGACTCCACAGTGTAAAACTGGACATTTACAAGCACACACTGCACAGCTGCTGCTGATAATTGACTGTCATCAAGCTGTCTTGGAGGTGTGTATGTTCAGCACCCAGTGTTGCAGGCTATATATTACATATATTTTCTGTATCATCTAATTTTATGGTCATTGTTTTGTTTTTTTTATGGTCAAGAATTGCACGCACAACATCCAAACATTTCGACGGATGCTGGATCAAAATAGATAAACTGTGAACAAAAGGAGTCTTGATGCTCCCAAAATAATTTAATAATAGAGCGGTCAGAAAAAATAACAACAATGTTTCGGCCTCTGTGGCCTTTGTCAGGTATACTTTTTGAGTACATTGATTCAGCAGGACAGAAGTGAACACGAACAGGACTCCACTTGTGCTGCTGTGCAAATTGTAGAAAAAGTGTGTTTTCCTGCACAAGTTAAAAAACTACATTGCAGAGTGGTTCTCTACCTCAGCTACCTGTAGACCAAAAGCATACCTACCCAGCAAATGGGTAAGCAATACCTACCCAGGTCAAAGGGGGAAATTCCCTCTTGGGCTAGTGGTAAAAAAGATGTTTGACTTCAGTATCCCTTCCCTGGCAGGAGACCTGGGTTCAAATCCCAGGGTCTGACATTAGTGCAACAACTACCACCAGCTGCCAGTACTTAATGCATGACTGGCTACGCCCAAGCAGTGCTATTCATAGTTACACTGAGTTGGCGGTGCCAGGGATCAAACCCTAGCTCCCTTCTGGAACCCTGTATACCTTTTTTTTGTATTTCCCCCAAAAAAGGTATCTGACTAACTAGATCAAACCTGTCACTGTGGCCTAAAGGCGAGTGCTCTATCACTTGAGCTACTCGGAGACAACCTGTGTTATCCTGTGTTATACCTGTACACGTACAGGTCAACTAACGTAATATATCGGCCCAGGATTTTATCTGCCTTTAGACCTGGAACGCATCTGTGTCACTTTAGATTTCTTTGGCTATTCAAAAATAACAGATCTACAAGCTCAAGCTCAGATCTACAAGCTCAGATCTACGAGCTTGTAGATCTGCTATTTTTGAAAAATTGTGAAAATACATTTTTAATATTTTTTTCCGAAATAAAAGTTAGGATTTAAAAAATGTTTAGAAGCGGCCTCAGGTCTTAATGGGTTAAAATGTCATGTCATACTGTACATGTCATCAAAGTCAGGATTTAGGTTGGTAAATATTCATACTACTCCAGAATATCAACTGGACAAAATCTAAATCAGCTGATCTTCCACAGTTAACTTTTCACTTGAGACACTAAATGACAGAGGGGCAGGTTGGTTCACCATCTCTGCTGCCAACATCATCTGTGGGAATATGTTCATTTCCACCCAGAACGCCAGGTTAAAAGTTGTTACAGTTGTCAGTTTCCCTCAGCAGAACAGTTATGCAATTGCATTTTCATTGTAGATTTATTCTACATTCCTACACAATATGTGTAGGAATTAATGCTTATTAATTATCTTTTAATTGTAATTTTCAATCAACCTTAGTCGAGCCTATCTGGTACATTAGTCTGCCATAAAGATATTTTACATTACACCACAATTGCATGTGCTCACACAGTCATACAGTACATGCACTAATTTTGTGTCTATACTGTACGAACGCTTGAGGTTAACAAAAGTGTTCATGCTGTGCAGCTACAGTATGTGTTGCTATCTGGTGGGGAAGGCCCATAATGCACAAGAGGAAACTATCCAGCCATCTGAGTAGAGCAGTATGTATTAACAGAAGGACATAGTTTATGCGCAATTCTTTTATACATAAAGTATCTTTATTATTAATGCAGAAAATTGGTCATTGATCATCACAGAAAATACATATATCATATTTTGTAGTTTCAGTGAACTGTGTGAAAAAACACCCAAATCACCCAAAATCGTATCTATTCCAATATAAGTCTTGTCAAAATGAATAATGCTTCCTTCCCAGATATTCTCCTAAATTAATTAATTGACTCAATTTTGGGACATTTCCATGATTGGGAATTAAGGCCTCATTTCAAATGTTCACCACCATAAATTAAAAAAAATCTGTATTGAGAGATCAATTGTACTCCAGATGTGCCCTCTAGTGACTATTGCAGGGAGCAGTCTTGCCAACGGGTGTCGGCTTATATTTCAAGAACGGTATCCACAAGTTTCCTAGGCTGTGTGGGCATCACTTCCTGTCGATTTCATTGGATATCATTGGATTTCATTGGATCAAATCGACAGGAAGTGATGCCCACACAGCCTAGGAAACTTGTGGATAGGTCACACAAACACGCACGCACGCACACACGCACACACACACACACACACTGAACAGTACTATACTATTTTTACTATTTCACAGTTTCCACTCTCCCCTTTCCTCCTTCTCAGGGAGCCAGGCCAACTTGTAGAGGCGGGCAGACCTCAGAGTGCATGCTGAGGACACTGTGCGGGAAATGTAAGGGCAATTTCAGTTTTATTTTGCAAACACAAGAGCCCACGCAACACTTTTATCATTACAAAAACACGGGTCATTCCCCCTGTGGCCTTCTCTCTCCTCTCTACCGAACGCCATTTGTGTGTATTGGAAAAGCTGAAAAGACTGTGAGATCCACATGTGCTTGTACTTCAAAAGTATAAAAGTGATCAAAAAGTTAAACACAACAAAATGGAAGTCATAATGTACCTCAACCTTTTAAAGTTCAAATGGAGTCTGTAAGTTACAGCATGCTGAAGTAACATGATTGCAAACAAGTGAAAGAAAAAGGAGTTTTCAGTTGAAATAACATTGACTTTCCCCTAGACTTGTTTGGGTGTTTAACCCATTAAAACCGGGAAAGCATTGATTGATTGATTGATTGAATACTTTATTAGAAGTTTGCAAAAAAAAAAGAACAGGAAAGTACAGTTCAATACAAGGTCAGCTAAGAGGATTTTAAACCCAAGAAAGCCTATGGCTTGTTTCCATTGGCGTCATTGTCTCCGCCAGGAGACTATGTTTTCACTTTCCGCCCCCCCCCCCCCCCCCTTCGGCCAAGCTAACATTGGTCAAGCCTCACGTGACACGTGACAATACGTTGAAAGAGTATGCTCTGATTGGCTAGTGAGACGCATGACGTATAGCGGCCTATAAATAGATGTAAGTGAGGTAAGACAGGAATAATCACGAAATGGCTGAGAAATGGCGGAGCAATACATTACGTAGACACACTGGTGTCATCACAATACGTAATATAAATAGCTTAGACAGGATTAATCAAGAACAGTACTTTCCAGTCACAGTTGATGACACAGTGCAACTAACTCTTATTATGCAAACTGAAGAAGCTAATCATTGTCTGCAAACTGATGAAGAAACAAAGGCGCAACGCCTATCATCAAAGTTCCAATCTTGGAATAAATTCCAATATCTGCTGGCGGAGACTTGTGCTCCGAGGAGCACATTTTCTAGTTTGTACTCAATTCATCGAAACATTTAATGACAGACAAATATAAAATACTATGCAAAACATCATCCAAACAGTTCGAAATCAAAAACAAAAATATATACAGTAAACAGCATTGGTGGAAAAGATACCAGTACTCAAATGTTTTAAGTAAAAGTATCAATACTGCAATGTAGAAGTACTCGGAAGTAAAAGTCTGGTGCTCAAAATGTACTTGAGTAAAAGTACAAAAGTATAGGTATCAAAATGTACTTAAAGTACCAAAAGTAAAAGTACTCAAATGTTTGAAAATATCAGATCGGCTGTTTTCAAATAGCCTATGTATAAAATAGGACTAAAGTGGTTAATGTATGTTTCACAATGTAATAATTAATATCTGTAAAGTAACTAGTAACTAAAGTTCTCAAATAATTGTAGTGGAGTAAAAGTACAATATTTGCCTCTGAGATGTAAATGGAGTAGAAGTAAAAGTGTTGGAAATTGGAAATACTCAAGTACAAATACCTCAAAATTGTACTTAAGTACAGTACTTGAGTACATGTACTAAGTTACTTTCCACCACTGGTAAACAGTTTTGGGGAAAAGGGGGGGGGGGGCAGGCCACTTGCAGCCAGCTGTAAGCCACCTGTAGAGCACTGACATGGGGTGGAAGCTCGTTCCACAGTTTGGGCGCTACGGCGGAAAATGTTCCTCGTCCTTGGCGGTGTGGAGAGATGAGCAACAGTTTCCTTCCATGGACGTGTCTCTCGGGTCCAGAATAACACATAGAAAAAGTCCCTTGGAAGAAAGAGAGAACAAGTCGATAACAGTAATTTAATGTCAAACACAGACGCAGAGAGAAAGAGAGAAGACAGATGAACTGACAGAGACAGTAGACAGAACAAACTGCCTTCATCTGAATGAGGTATTACTTTCATATTGAATTTAGAAATCATACATAACATAACCACAAACAATAGGAAACCATTTGATCATAATATGTTTCAATTCAGTCTCAATCTACTTCCAATTCAAAGTCTGACATATAACTACATTCATATTCCCCTACCTGTTAAATATCATGGGGTTGGGGGTGTGGTCATCTGTCAATGTTGTGAGAGACTAAAGGCTTATTTGTCCTAGAACTAGGAGAAAGAAAAAAGAAACAGCCTGAGCACATCATTATGCTAAATGGAGTATGGAGTATTACAACGAGTATTTTGACGTGTTGTAAACGTGTAGATCTTGTAGCTTGTAGATCAGCTATTTCCGCTATTTTTATTTTTTGGGGGGAAATTATAAAAAGATTAAATGTGTCAGTAATGTCTTTGTATATTTAAGTTATTTGTCATATCTGCCCTGTGCAATTTTGTAATTATGAAGCCTAAAATGTAAACAGAAATTTAAATTGTAAGTTCCAATGGTCAATGCCAAAAACACAATTAAATCGTTAATAGCAATTATCTGTGTGAAACTCAATCATCAACTCAAATGTGTGATTGTGACAGCCCTGCTTACTCTTGGATCATTGTTTGGGCCGTCTGTGTCATTTCACCATCATTGTTTCGTCTACAGGAGAGGTTAAAACACAACAGTCAGTATACTGTCACCCATCTATGTTCTTAAGTAAAAGTATCATATTGCAATTTAGAAATACTCTGATACAAGTAAAAATCCGGAATTTAAAATTCACTTGAGTAAAAGTACACAAGTATTGGCATCAAAATATACTTAAAGTACCAAAAGTAAATGTACTCGTTAGGCAGAATGTCCCATTTCACAATTTTTCAAATGTATACAATTTCATAAAAATCCTTTGAAAACAGCCGATCTACAAGTTCACAATGCGTCGCGATGCGACGCATTGTGAGCTTGTAGATCTGCTGTTTTCAAATGGCTGAAATGTATATAGGGCTGAAGTGGTTATATGTTTTGTAATAATAATCTAAATCTATAAAGTAACTACTAACTGGAGTTGTCAAATAGTACTGAACATTGGAAATACTCCAGTAAAGTAAAGATTCCTCAAAACCTATTAAAGGATGTTTACCTTGTTTCTGTTTTTCTACGTCTGAAGACTGCGATGACTAAAACAACACCGATGATTAAACCAACACCAATGACAGCAGCAGTGATAACTGTGAGGAAAGAAATAGTCATGTATACAGTATGTATGTTCTACAATGATACACTCAGGATCAAACAGGCCCATTGATAAACTAGAAAAAGTGCTCCTCGGAGCACAGGTCTCCGCCAGGTCAGGTACGTTATTCTGGCCTCCTGGTGGCGCTATAATAGGCCAATGTGAAAAGGGTGCCATTTATTCTTAGGTCTTTCACGGCAATCAGACACTGCATTCATGATTTGAGGCATTTTGTTCCAAAAATGTGTTTTGCTAAATTAGACCTGCTGGTGGCGCTATAACAGGCCAATGTGAAAAGGGTGGCATTTCTTCCTTGGCCTAGTGGGAATGTGCGTGTGAAATTTCACGGAAATCGCAAGCTGCGTGCATAGTTTGAGGCTTTTTGTTCAAAACGGACCAATCCTGCAAACTTTGGAAGCCAACCATAGGCAATGAGGATGGAATATGGGAAATCGGACAGATCCATGTTGATCACATGACTATAGAGATACTGTGTACCGATTTGCATGACGTTTGGATAAAATCTGTAGGAGTAATGTAAAAAACATTGTTTTGCACAAATCGGCCTCCTGGTGGCGCTATAACAGGCCCATGTGAAAAAATTGGGGCAGAGGTTCTGAATTGGCATCCAGGGAGTGTGTGTGCAAAGTTTCGGAGCGAACGGGCCAACGGTGCCGGAGATTAGCTGGTAACACACAGACAGGACGGACACACGGACACACAGACACACACACGGACACACACACGGACGGACGGACGGAGGGTAAAACATACTCTCTCGCCATGCCTTCGGCCTGGCGGAGACAATAAATACAAATAACTTACTGCAACCACTCAGACATGAGACAGGTGCTTCATATGTTTCACACACATCTGGGAAACAAAAGAATCATACTGTATATTAGTTAATTAGTAACATCATCTAAGCTATCTATCATTCAAATACATATCAATGAAGGTCAATGAATTAAATAGACTAATTGAAATAGACTAATTGGAAAACAACAGTTGAGTACAGCAGTGGTTCACAAACCTTTTCATGTCCCATCTCAAACATATTTTGTGCCAGGGATTTTTCAAAAATAGCAGATCTACAAGCTCAGATCTACCCTGGCACAAAACATTTTCAGATGGGGGGGAGGGTAATTTTGCACAATCTGTATGGTAGTATGGTAGGTGGTATTTGGTCTCCCTGCTCTTCTATTGAGACATTTAGATTGTGTCAAACGTCGTGTCTCACCTCGACACAGGATCTGACACGTATTTTGACCAGATGGTGTCATGGTCCCCTCCTCGGGCCTTGGACTTAGCCCTTGGACTTTGACTGTATAACTCAGCCCTTGGACTTTGACTGTATAACTCAGCCCTTGGACCTTGACTGCCCTTATAAGGTCTTGGACTTATTAGGACTATTCTGTTGTATCGTTCCAATTGTATTTATGTTATTCTGTTGCTGCCTTTTGCCTTGGTGTTAGAACTGTATCTTATTCTGTAGTATGTTCTCTGCCTTCCTGTCCACCCCTGTAGTTCTGTACCTGCCTTGTCTTACCAGTCTTGTGATTTGTCAGTGTTTCCACCTGTGTCCTCTTAGTCCCCCAGCCTATCCCAGTGTTGATTGTCAGTTGAGTTCACCTGTGTCCTGTTATCCCTGTGTCTATTTGATCCCTGTGTTTGTTGAGATTCTCGCCGGTTCGTAGTTCCTTGTAGAGTGAGTGAGTCTGTCCTGTGAGTGCATTTGAGAGTAAGGCCTTTGTTTTGCCCATATTTGGAATATCCTCTGTTTTAGTTAATAAACACTTTTTTGGGTCATCCTCCGTACTCGTTCCTGACAGATGGTCAAGGTTAAATGTATCCCCTGAGCCAGCAGGCAGGCAATGGTAAAACATTTCTAGCCTGGTAAACCACCCCGATCTGTGTGAATTCACATCATCATGTAATTTGAATTCACGCGACCGGGACGGTTTTACCAGGAACATTTCAGCACTTGTGCAGGAAACCGGGTTGAAATGCGTGGTAGAAGAGGAAAGTTACAGAGTGCATGCAGCTTTAAGTGCTGTGCTGTCTTTGGTGTAATTTTAAATCCATCTCTCACCCTTAGTAGGTCTTTATCCAGCTGGCCACAAGATGAGGCGTAGCAAACAAATATTTATAGTTCTATGTTTACAACAAGCTAAAAGGACTATTGCTTGATCGTGGAAAAAGATAAGACAAACCAAGCATCGCTCAGTGGTTTAAGGAGTTAGCTGTGAGCCTTCCTTTGGAAAAAAAAATATTTAGACTCTAAAAGTTAAGCAAGAGTTGGAGTTGTTTAGAGAAATATGGGGAGGATCTATTCAGTATGTCAAGGACACTGATCTATCTCATCTAACGGATGAGTCTGGAGCTGGATAATTGTACTCTCTGCCAGTGGTGTAAAGTAACTAAGGTCATTTACTCAAGTACTGTACTTAAGCAACATTTTGAGGTACTTTTACTTTACTGGAGTACTTCCAATTCTCACTACTTTTACTTCTACTCCACTACATCTCAGAGGCAAATATTGTACTCCACTACAATTATTTGAAAACTTTAGTTACTAGGTACTTTGCAGATTACATTTTTTTTTTTCATTACGAAACATACATTAACAACTTCAGCCCTATATGCATTAGGCTATTTGAAAATAGCCGATCTACAAGCTCACAACGCGTCGCATCGCATAGCGAGCTTGTAGATCAGCTATTTTCAAAGCATTTTCATACATTTGGAAACTTGTGAAATGGGACATTCTGCAAAATGAGTACTTACTGTATACTTTCAGTACTTAAGTATATTTTAATGCGAATACTGTTGTACTTTTGTACTTTTACTCAAGTACATTTTGAATACCGGACCTTTACTTGTAACAGAGTATTTCTACATTGCAGTGTTGATACTTTACATAAGTACAAAATGTGAGTACTTTTTCCACCACTGCTTTCTGCAGATGTTTGGTCTTGTGGCCATGATCGAGGTGATACCAGATTAAGTGCCCTTCTTTTATGTATGTGTATTGTATTGTATGTCTTTTGTTTTGTTTGTTTGTTTTTTTTGTCATATTTGAGTGATTGTATTGGATCTTGATAAAATCCATTTCTCACCTTGTTTGTCAGAATAAATGACACTGGACACGTCCTTCACAAGCCCAGAGGAGAGAGTCACCACACAGTGGATCTGTGTGCCGTTGTTACAGAACCTCTGCAGTGTGACAGTGCTGGTCACTGTGATGGTACCGTCAGTGTTGACTGAATGGACGGTGCTGTAGTTTGAAGAGCCTAAATGTGTGGGAACCTCCAGAGTTACTGTCAGAGCAGGACGGGACACAGCTGAGCAGGACACAACCATCAACTCTGTGCCAGTGGGTTGTGTGACGTGTAATATGGGCTCTGGTTGATCTGAGAAAAAAAAACAATAATTTAATCAATAATGTAATCAATCGCGGATAAGCGGCCGAAATGAGTGTCGCCCTCAGGTGGGTGGCTGGTATCTTCCCTATAGGGACAGGGTAAGAAGCTCCGTCACCCGGGAGAGAGACTTGGAGTAGAGTCGCTGCTCCTTTAGGTGGAAAGGAGCCAGCTAAGGTGGTCCGGGCAATTAATACGGATGCTTCCTGGGCGTCCCTGTTTTTCCTCGTACAGTTCAAGTTCCAGTTCCTGCCCCCTGTCACAGTAGCAGCACTAACCATCCCTAACGCATGAACAAGAAACAGAAAGTGTTTGCACACCCTGTGGAAATGAATTACTTGCATGGGTGGATGGACGGACGGATGCCCCCCTGCCCTCTCAACTTGTTGCTGGTAATCTTCGATTGGAAAGCACTCTGACATGACTTGACTCGACCAACTTGATCATTTTGACAGCTTGTCTTATACTTGTGACGACATTGCATGACTAGGCCTAAATTCCTTCACCAACCTCCAACCATAACATCTTAAAGCAATAAAGCCTTACAGCGTGGCAAATATACAGTGTTTTGTATTCAGGGCATTAATATAGAATCTATTGTCAGAGAGGTTGAAAAACTAAGCCACACACGTGCAAACACACACCACACACACACACACACACACACACACACACACACACACACACACACACACACACACACACACACACACACACACACACACACACACACACACACACTCACACTCACACTCACTCACACACAGGACAACTTCTTACCATCCACTATGAGGCAGGTTTTCGTATAGATGGCTCCTTCAGGATAAGCATTAAATAAACATCTAAGACAGCCCTGGTCTGCTTTGGTCACATTCCTGACCACTATGGTGCTGTTCTGCAGTCCTGTGTCTTCAAACTCCACTTTCCCCTCAAAGGGAGGGTTGATCTTGGTGCCAAAGCGTTTGTTGTAGCTGGCAACGTCCTCTGTTCCTCCTTTTCCTAATACCTTCTGCCAAGTAACTTGAAGGACGTTCTTGGGTTGTGTGAGCTGGCAGGTGAAACGGGCGTCCTCTCCCACCGTGGTCCTCACAGGATCCTGTGTTTGGATCAACTCTGATAGACCTGTAGGTGGAGGAGATGACAGTTATTAGTACATAACATTGACTGTATGAAATATGAACACGCGCAAATTGTATACAAATAACGTATTCTCTATGTTGGTAGCCAGTGTAGTAATGCAGTTTCTAGGAGAAAGCGTGAAGGAGGAGATTGGGCGCAGGCATTGGGGGAGAATAAGCTACAGTATATTATTGTGCAACATTGATTATTTATACAAATGTTTTTTTGAGCTGAAAAAGCATACAAATCCTGTCTGTCTGTCTGTCTGTCTGTCTGTCTGTCTGTGTCAATTTTTATTTTCTGTTTCTGTTTCTATTTTTCCCTGATCAAATGACTCACTGGTGGTCACTCACTAGTTTCGGTCACTTCCCTATGTATTGTATCACCCTAGTGTTAAGTAGAGATTAGCTGTCCATAGACGGAAGGACACGCACACACACACACACACACACACACACACACACACACACACACACACACACACACACACACACTCTGACGGACGGACAGGGTGCAAAACATAGTCTCGGCCATGCCTTTCGGCCTGGCGGAGACAATAAGGATCTGAAAAGATAACAATGGATCTATCCTTTTCTTTGTTGTGGATGAAGGAGTCTACACCTGCATCTTCACTCTCTCTGTTGCTGGCTTGTACTACTACAAGCATAATGGAGCTTTAGCCTGGAGATAATAAATTATGTTTTAGAGGCCAATTTCTGGGTTGATGAGGACATGCAGTGCCTTACTAAAGTGTTCAACCTCATAAATCACCAATTTCATTGGATAACAACTAATAAACTTCAACTTTTCTATAATGATAAATTAAAACAATAATACTTTAAACAAATTAACAAGTTTTACACCACAAACTGTATTGTTTAAGAAAACAGAACATGCTTATTACGAAAGTATCGATTCGAACCCCTTGAACTTTGATTTGCTTGTTTCAACTTGTCCTTTTAATCTGTGCCATGGCATGACATTATAATTACATTTTACTGGCAGACAAACGTTAAAGGTGCATGTCACCACCTACTTTACTGGAGTGTATAAAATCATGACTTTATAAAGAATACTGGATATTAAACCTGTTTAAATAAAGCCCCTTGAACCTGAAATTGTGTCCCCCTCCTGTCCATACAAACATCAAAACAAAACAAAACATCTGTTCTATTTCTGCCCCCAAATAGTAGGCTGCCCATGTTCTTTAAAAAAACAAAAAAAAACATGACCAGTTCATCCATCCCCAAAACAAGCTTAACTGATTACTATAGAAGCAATTTAATTAACCTACCTTCTGAAAAGTCCACCAGTATGAAAACCAAAAGTGTGTGAGTGAGATAAACCATTTCTGTTTAACGAAGAAGAATAAGCAAAAACTAATTCATATGTCTACCAGGGACAGCAGAAAACTTCAGTGATCACCTCACCGCAGTGTGTGTGTAAGACCTCAATGTTACACACACACTGCCCCCCACACACTCACTCTCTCTCTCTCTCTCTCTCTCTCTCTCTCTCTGAAATATCCCTTTAATATAAAGCTGGTTGACGTCACTAATGGTAGCAAAAACACAAGCGTGTGAGGAAAATGAGCCATTTCTGTTCTGTACAACACAGCAGTACAGAGGAGGGAATTTACCAGACCCTGCTTTATGGCCCCATTCCTTGTGGAAGTTTAACTATTTCCTTGGTCAGTGGTCAGTATACTCAGGACATTTACGTGGTGTAAATGTCCTGATTCACTCTGGCGTAAGCATTCTGATGCACTTGGTGCCATGGCCATGTAAGTACTAAGTAGCCTTGGGAACCGACAACGATTCCTGAACAATGTGGCCACAATACGTCTCCTGTTTTTGTAGCATACAGCTTGAAGTACAAGTACATGTATATCAGTGCGACGCGTTTTGAGCTTGTAGATCTGCTATTTATTTTTTTAATTCATTGGAATCCTGAATTATTTTTAGCTATATTTTAATTGGAATCCTGAAAAGTAACATTTTTATTTCATTTCCATCTCCACTTATTTCATAAGTTATACTTATGTTAACTTTATGAACTTAAATACAAATACATTGGACATAAAAAAGACAATAGAATTTGAATACAGACTGAAGTAATTAAAGCGGGTCATGTTTGCATGTTTGTAATTGTAAACAGCTGAAATCATCAATTACATATCAGTATTCCGTTATTAACCTGCGGGCCGCATTAAGTGTAGGTGGGGGCAGCATGTGGCCCCCGGGCCGTCAGTTGCCCATGTATGATGTACATCCTACCGGACATAATGCTAGTACAGTAATGTCACAGGGACTTACCCCCCAATCCAACCCTTGATGCTGAGTGCCAAGACATTGGGTCTCATTGTTTTATAGTCTTTGGTATGACCCGGCCAGGGAATTGAACCCCCGCCTCTCAATCTCCCGGGGCGGACACTCTAACCCAGTGGCTCCCAAGACCCAATAGAGAAATTGGATGTTTGCCCCGGGACCCAAACTACTGAAAAAAGCAGATCTACAAGCTCACAATGCGGCCAGTGGTGTAAAGTAGCTAAGTATATTTACTCAAGTACTGTACTTAAGTACAATTTTGAGGTACTTTTACTTTACTGGAGTATTTTCAATTGTCTATACTTCAGATATAGATTATGATATAAGGAAACATACACTAACCACTTTAGTCCTATTTTATACCTAGGCTATTTGAAAATAGCCGATCTACAAGCTCACAACGCGACACATCGCGACACGTTGTGAGCTTGTAGATCTGCTATTTTCAAATATTTAATACTTTTACTTTTGGTACTTTAAGTATATTTTGATGCCAATACTTTTGTACTTTTATTTTTTTTAATAGTAATTGCTCATGCATCAAAGAATTTAAGTACTTTTTCCACCACTGTCTGTGACCAGTGCTCTAACCACAAGGCCACTGAGTTGGTCGCTATGGCTATATGGCCACTTCTTTATCAGGACACTGATGTCATACTGTATGCACAATGATAGAAGATACTTCACTCTTAGAATCACACCAAGGTCACTCACAGCACAAATCTAACCCCAGCGGATACACATGTTATCAAAATGACCCGAGGACCACTATTCTGGCTGAAGATCTCATTCCTATGTGAACACTATGCAGCTGCCGACTTATCTTATCAGGATGTTTTACTTCTCCAGGACACTCCATTCAGACAGAATCATAACAATGTGTAGGCTTCTTATAATAAACCATTTCAGAATACAGTAATAAGAAATAAGATGGAATAGGCTACTAAATGAATAATACATCAATAGCAGTGTGTATATACTGAATGTGTGTGTGTGTGTGTGTGTGTGTGTGTGTGTGTGTGTGTGTGTGTGTGTGTGTGTGTGTGTGTGTGTGTGTGTGTGTGTGTGTGTGTGTGTGTGTGTGTGTGTGTGTGTGTGTGTGTGTGTGTGCGTGCGTGCGTGCGTGCGTGCGTGCGTGCGTGGGGGACAAGTTTCGGTCAGTGAATCAGTTGCTTTCATATTGAGTGTGTGTCACAGTGTGTCACACAGTGACTTGTTCGGTGCGGTTCAGAGGGTAACTACAGAACTGGACACTGTGTCTCTTAGCACAGACTCAGACTCAGAGCACACAAACAGAGTAGCCTGCTGTAGCAGTTTCAGAGAACCCACCTCAGACCACTTTGGTTGTTTGACAAAACTAGACGGGATTCGATGCCGTTTATGTTACTTTTCTATTCTTTCTTTCTTTCTTTCTCTAAGATAAAAAGAAAACACAATTCGGTCTCTTGACTGGCAATGCTTACGCCAAATCCCTCTGCGTGCATACTATAATGAAGTATGAATACTACTGGACAGCGTGTATGTTTCTAAAAACATATATATTTATAATTGTGTGTGTGGGGGCCTGGGGGGCCACTCTCTTAAAGGCCTTTAACATGACTATTGTTGAGTGATGACTAAATTGGCGATAATAACAATTTTCATAATAATAATAATAATAATAATAATAATAATAATAATAATGATAATAATAATAATATTAGGCATACAAACAAATAATTTGCGAAAATAATGAAACATTAGACGAGGATTCTAAAAATAAAGGTGCAGACAGGACTGTCACCAGCAACTCCGGCTGGCAGGTTCACAGCACTGGGAGGAAAACTCCTCCCTGTGCTGATGAGTCTGAAGTTCCACGGAATGCATTGAAGTCAATGAGAGACAGGAGTCAATCATATTAATAAACATGATCTGATTGAGACCTTTCATTAAATAATCGCTTCAGGAAGATAGAAGAAGAGATATCACACTTAGTTTTCTGCCTTTCTGCTGTCTTGTTGTTTTGATATGCATGTTATATAATTTAGCAAAAGGTATCTAAAGAGCACCATGTGTAAGTTTGTGACTGGACTGTCTAGGCTGGAAACCTGGTGGATTTGCTAGAGTGAATAGCCTACTGCCCAGTCAGAATCAGACTCTGTGCTCTTTTATAGACCAATTAATTGTTTACTAACATTGAGACTGGATGCGCAGGTGATTGTTTCACGCAATCAATTTCCAACCTGTTGTTTCGGGGTGCGCTAGTTTCAGCACACCCCAACCCCCTCTTGTGTGTTGGCTAGTGTGGCACGTCCTGGCGAGACCTGATAGAATGGGTTTCATTTAGCGCATACTGGTTGCACGCATACTGGTTCTTATCAGTGTGACGTCGTCTGTTAAGGGGTCTATAAAGAGCTGGAGAGACAGAGAACCCCCAGTTACTGAACTATAACAATGACTGCTAAACAAACAATCCCCAAAAAACTTTTTGTTGAACCAAACATATGACTTACCTACTTACCTTACCTACCCTTTAAGGTTGTTGTTTATAACAGGACTAGCTTTGCACACCAAACACATCTGAGGAATAGATTTAACGTTCTGACATCTGTCCACTAGATGGTGGTCTTTAACCACATATTCACTCTTTTAGTTCTGTGTGCCTCAGTATGTTACATGGGTTACTTTGACATGAGTTAAAACTTAGAACAGACCATTTTGATAAACGCTTTGGTTTAGCTGTTTGATTTGATTCCAATACCAGCCATAAGTCCTAGTTTTTTTTATTTTTATTGATTGATTGTTTATTTTTAACACTGTTAAAATACAAAGAAATACATAAAATAAACAGAATACACTTAAAATAAGAAATATACATATGAAAACAAATACATGTTGTACTCTGGGGTGTTCGAAAAGGGCGTGGGATGAAGTTAAAAACGTATCTAGTCCTATCCCTTATTGCTCAACGATCAAATAATATTTAGAAATATAATTTAAAAAAATCTAGCAAGAAACAAACAGGAACAAAAACAGAACAAACAAACGGACGGACAGGACGGACGGACACACGGACGGACGGACAGGGGGTAAAACATACTCTCTCGCCATGCCTTTCGGCCTGGCGGAGACAACAACAACAAAAACAGCTTCTGGTGTTAATCTTCAGAGCTTAATGCAATATCCTTTCAATATGTTGTTTTTATACATGTGTTTTAACTTGAGTATTGTACTGCAATTTTTCAGTTCTTCGCCACTGGTGTTCCATAATTCAACCCCTCTAACTGTGATACAGTGAAGCTTTGAATTTGTTCTGTGATTGAGATGTAGTGGAGTAGAAGTAAGAGTACTGAAACTTGGAAATACTCCAGTAAAGTAAAAAATACCTAAACATTGTACTTAAATACAGTACTTGAGTAAACGTACTTAATTACTTTATACCACTGCTACCAATCTCTGACCTATACACTCACACCGACAGCAACTGTGTCATTGACTGGTTGTAGCTGTCTCTTGTGGGCTTGCTGTACCTATTCGTTGAGGAGGGCTGTGGACACCTGATAAACCTGCCAGCAGTGACATCATTGTTGGGCAGGTTTTTTTGAATTAATATGAGAACAATGGCTTCCATTATAGCATGCTAACTTACCAGGATGTGGTTTTGGTCAATGAATCGGTCAGTTGTTTTTGTGTATGACACAGAAACTTGTTCAAAGGGCAACCATGCAGAGAACTGGTGTGTGTGTGTGTGTGTGTGTGTGTGTGTGTGTGTGTGTGTGTGTGTGTGTGTGTGTGTGTGTGTGTGTGTGTGTGTGTGTGTGTGTGTGTGTGTGTGTGTGTGTGTGTGTGTGTGTGTGTGTGTGTGTGTGTGTGTTTTGGTTTTGGTCAGAGCTCTTTGGTCAGTGAATCAGTTGTTTTTGTGTATGACACAGAAAATTGTTCAAAGGGCAAAACATGAATGCAGTGTCCGATTGCCGTGAAAGGCCTAAGAATAAATGCCACCCTTTATACATTGGCTTATTATAGTGCCTCCAGGAGGCCACAATAACGTACCTGACCTGGCGGAGACCTGTGCTCCGAGGAGCACTTTTTCTAGTTTGTTATTCTTTCGTTCTTTCTCTAAGATAAAAAGAAAATACAATTCGGTCTCCTGACTGAATTGCAATGCTTACGCCAAATCCACCTCTGTGTGCATACTTTACTAGATGGTTTGTGTTTCCAAAAATATATATATATTGTTATATAATTGTGTGGGGGGTTGGAATATATATATACTCTTATACAAATAGCCTTAAACATGACTATTGTTGAGTGATGACTACATTGGCGATACACCAATGTTTCTTTTTTTCCCTTTTTTTCTCTCTGTTTAACATTTTACTCTCACAATATACTATATATTTTGATAATACTCATTGATATAGAGCGTTTGTTCAGTAACAGGAGTCTCCATGTCTTTCCCGCTCTTTATTAAACGGAAAATGCATTTTCAGATCCGCATACCAATTTTATTCAATCAGGATAGAGATTAAACATGTGAAATTGGAAGTGATGACACAAAGAAATAAGTAGACACACAATTGCAACTGGAACACTATACAAATGAAGCTGATTTAAGGTTGTTTTAATAACATTGTTTATAACTTTGCACACCAAAAAACATTATCAGAGGAATAGTTTTAACGTTCTGACATCTGTCCACTAGATAGTGCACTTTAACCACATAATTACTCACTCTGTTCTGCGTGCCTCAGCATGTTAAATGGGTTACTTTGACATGAGTTAGAACTTAGAACAGACCATTTTGATAAACGCTTTGGTTTAGCTGTTTGATTTGATTCCAATACCAGCCATCAGTCCTAGTTTTTTTTATTTTATTGATTGATTGATTGATTGATTGTTTATTTTGAACACTGTTAAAAGACAAAGAAATACATAAAATAAACATAATACACTTAAAATAAGAAATATACAAATATGAAAACAAATACATGTTGTACTCTGGGGTGTTCGAAAAGGGCATGGGAAGTTAAAAACGTATCTAGTCCTATCCCTTATTGCTCAACGATCAAATAATATTTAGAAATATAATTTCAAAAAAATCTAACAAGAAACAAACAGGAATACAAACAGAACAAACAACAAAAAAAAAAAACAGCTTCTGGTGTTAATCTTCAGAGCTTAATTCAATATCCTTTCAATATGTTGTTTTTAGTGTGAAGAGATGAGCAGCTGTTTTCGTCCATGGACTCAGGTTCAGAATAACACATAACAAAAAGTCCCTTGGAAAAAAAGAGAACAAAAAAAACAAGTTTGACATTTTATGTCAAACCCAGAGAGAGAGAGAGAGAGAGAGAGAGAGAGAGAGAGAGAGAGAGAGAGAGAGAGAGAGAGAGAGAGAGAGAGAGAGAGAGAGAGAGAGAGAGAGAGAGAGAGAGAGAGAGAGAGAGAGAGAGAGAGAGAGAGAGAGAGAGAGAGAGAGAGAGAGAGAGAGAGAGAGAGAGAGAGAGAGAGAGAGAGAGAGAGAGAGAGATGACAGAGATGACAGACAAACTGACAGAGTGACAGCAGATCAAACTGCCTTCTTCTGAATGGGATGAATATTCATTCGATATTAGACAATAAATCATACATAACATAACCACAGAACATATGGAAACATTTGACCATATCTTTCATTTCAGTCACAATATACTTCCAATTAATATTATAACTGCATTCATAATCACCTATACCTACCAGATATCATGAGGTTGGGGGTGTGGTCATCTTGTAATGTGAGAGATTAAATTGCCCTTTGTCCTAGAAAGATTAGGAGAGAGACAAAAAAAACAGGAATCATTATACAAAATGGGGTATGCCTAAGGTACACCAATGGACGGACAGACAGACAGACAGACAGACAGACAGACAGACAGACAGACAGACAGACAGAGTAGTCTGGTGTTTAACTGTCTTACTCTTGGATCATTGTTTGGGACATCTGTTTCATTTCACTGTCATTGTTTGACCTACAGGAGAATTTAAAACACAACAGTCAGTACTGTCATCCATCTACTGTATGTTCAGAGATAATCTCAGGTTCAGCTGAGCTGCAACTCAAAAACATTTAATAACAGGATGTTACCTTGTTCCTTTTTTTCTAAATCTCAAGACTAATCCCACTGCCATGCAGATGATTACACCAACACCAGTGACAGCAGCAGCACATATAACCAAGATATCTGTGAGGGAAAGATGAGAAATGCTCATGTACTCTATGTCTTATAATGAAATAACTTGGGATCAAACAGGTACATTAATGAACAAGAACTTACTGCAACCACTCTGTTCTGCTTCACATTTCTCACACACATCTGTGAAACAAAAGCATCACAACGTCTATGATCCAACAATCCATCCACCTACATATCCATGAAAGTCACTACCCTTCAATATGTGAGTCTGAACCTTAAAAGAGCACTTCCCCCATTTTCAACCTTATATCTTCATAAAACTGGTCCTCGCTAATGCGCATTATAAGATGGCACCATTTCCACCTATACTCACTCTGGTTCTACTTAATGGGCTGTGGACAGTTCAGAAGGCTGCCTACCAATGACATCATCAATGTAAATTCCAAGCTAATAGACATTACAGCCTTTATCTTCCTGGAAAGTTAGCATGCTGATATAGAAGCCATTGTTCTTGCATTAATTTAGAAAAAGGAAGAAAAAGGTTTGAAATCGTGTTTGAAAATACCAAACCTGCTCACGATTACTGGTAGGCAGGTTTCTGAACTGTCCACAGCCCTCCTCTGAGACACACAGTGAGAAGACACCATATTATGACCATTAGTGAGGACCAATTATATGAAGATACCTTGAAAATGGAGAAAGTGGTCCTTTAAATCAAATCTCTCACCTTGTTTGTCAGAATAAATGACACTGGACACTTCCTTCACAAGCCCAGAGGAGAGAGTCACCACACAGTGGACCTGTGTACCGTTGTTACAGAACATCTGCAGTGTGACAGTGCTGGTCACTGTGATGGTACCGTCAGTGTTGACTGAATGGACGGTGCTGTAGTTTGAAGAGCCTAAATGTGTGGGAACCTCCAGAGTTACTGTCAGAGCAGGACGGGACACAGCTGAGCAGGACACAACCATCAACTCTGTGCCAGTGGGTTGTGTGACGTGTAATATGGGCTCTGGTTGCTCTGCAAAAACAAACAATAATTAATTAAAGTACAGCTAATGTGTCCCAGGAAAGGGAAGTATGGAACTGTAACCTCCATGACCATACCCCAGATACAGTGAAGTGGATTAAATTGGATGGATGGATTGGTTTGGTACCCCCTCCCCTATAATTTGTCTTATAGCCTACTTGTGAGGACATTGCACGACTACGCCTACATTATTTCACCAACCTCCACACATAGGTTGAAAAACTACGCTCCACACACACACACACACACACACACACACACACACACACACACACACACACACACACACACACACACACACACACACACACACACACACACACACACACACACACACACACACACACACACACACACACAGGACAACCTCTTACCATCCACTATGAGGCAGGTTTTCGTATAGATGGCCCCTTCAGGATAAGCATTAAATAAACATCTATAACAGCCCTTGTCTGCTTTGGTCACATTCCTGACCACTATGGTGCTGTTCTGCAGTCCTGTGTCTCCAAACTCCACTTTCCCCTGAAAGGGAGGGTTGATCTTGGTGCCAAAGCGTTTGTTGTAGCTGGCAACGTCCTCTGTTCCTCCTGCTAACATCTTCTGCCATGTAACTTGAAGGACGTTCTTGGGTTGTGTGAGCAGGCAGGTGAAACGGGCGTCCTCTCCCACCGTGGTCCTTACAGGATCTTGTGTTTGGATCAACTCTGATAGACCTGTAGGTGGAGGAGATGACAGTTATTAGTACATAACATTGACTGTATGAACACGTGCAAGGTGCATACAAAGAGCTAATTAAGGTCAGCTCTTGGAGAGGAATCTTACAACACCAACCATTAGGTAATGTTAATATAGGATACTGATAGAGCTGTTATTTTTCCTTATCAACCATATGTATAGATACTTATGCATGGCAGAAACATCACATCAGTATGTATATAAGTACCGGTAACTTTCATCAAAGGCGACAAGAAAAAAACAGACTCAGGACACAGGCAGCCATTGGATGTAATGAAAGTCTATTATTCAGAGAGAGAGAGTAATGGAAGGTTACAGTATCAGCAGGTTCACGCATCATCGGTCGTCGCCTCTCTCTGCCCTTAAACAGAGAAAGCCCTGGACTTTAACAGCGTCCAGTAACATAAACATATGACATCATTGAAGATACATCGAGCGTCCAGCCGTCAGAGGTGTTATCCTGCTATTGGTGGATAGTGATGATTACGTCGTCGTCAGATGAGGATGATGATGGTAGATGATGAAGATGGTGTGACAGTTTATCTTTGAATAAACAGCGTCCACATGTCTCGAATAACACGTTGACCCCGGGTCTGACCTGTCACTGGTCAGTGATGACTTCAGTGGCGCTGAAGGAATTGTTAGCGCAGAGGAGAACATCGAGATACAGTGTTCTTAAAACAAAGATAACCACAGAGAGGCCTGTAACTGTTTGACCTCGCATAGACAGAGACAGGAGAAAATAGGAGACATGACAGAATTAGGCCAATATGAGCAGCTATTATATTAATTTGACATTTAAAGCAGGTATATGACACTAGACAAATTATGATCAATCAAAATGACTCTATCAAGCCTACATCTTATCATGATTTGGATAGGGTCAAAGGGCAAGCTGATCAAGTCTTGTACCTTGTGACATTATTCAAACCAAATCAGACACAGACAGGCAAACCTTACAGTGACTAAGTAAGGACACAGAGATTTCAAATGACTTAAGGGCAAAAATAAATGGTTTAGTTATTCAGATAACATACACATTTTTTTACTTCTTCAAAAGGACTGTATAATTTATTCAGATATTAATTCAAAATTGTACTTCAAAAGGACTGTATATAATGGTTATTTTATTCAACTAGGAAGCAAAACATGGTTATATTTCATGACATTTTAAGACACCACACAAGTTTTCCCTTGCAATTTGCAAATAACTTTATTATAATTCAAAAAATCTCAGCTAATGTACTGTCCCAAACAAACCTTTTCAAAATATGTTTAGATTTGATCAATTTTCAGCACAGTTAATGACATTGGCAGCTTAGCCTGAGAGTGAGAGAAAACTGACCAGCCTGACGTTTTCAAATTGAACTCTGACCAGATACCTACGTGTCCGGTCCGATTCTGTGCATGTCCATGGAAAAGTTACCCTCCTCGTGTGAAACTGCGGTCATGTGCTTTATTTAACAAGTCGACCTGTCGGTCCAAAGTATTTGAAAATGGAACAATACACTCCTGATACCTGTATTTATTACATCACTTTACACTTTATTTAGGGAAAAACTCACGTGGAATGGTCTTAAAACTCAAGAAATACTTCCCGATTGTATCATGTAGGCATGGGGGCATCAAACATCTATCCAAGACATTGGTTGAAATCTGTAAGATAGATGGAAATCAAATTTACTGTTTGGCATGAGACCTACAGTTGACTATAGTATGAAACAGAGTTTAAAACAGTTTGGAACAAAATATAAAATTAGAGTTTTAGCCCTGTATGTCACAAATCGCAGGTATTGTGACCTTATTGTTGTCCAGGAATTGGTTTACATTCTCGTTCTAAAATGAAACAAACACAAGCAAAGCATATTAAACATTTAAATCAAATCATTCATCAAACTCCCCTCTATTTGACACTCATATATCTGTAATATAGTGTGTGTCAGAGGACGAATTTGTTGATGAGAAAGAAAAGAAAAAGAAAACTGAAAATCGGGAGAAAAAAATAAAAATAAAATGACAAACATTGTTTAAAGTTATAATTAAAATATTTAAAATTAAAATATAACAATGAAAAATAAGGAATAGACATCTTTGTTCTGAGGAGTATATTAGAGTTAGATAAAGTACACCAAAATAGATCGAAATTATTGTTTTTCCAAAAAAAAACAGATCTACAAGCTCAAAAAAATCTTAAGTTAAAATGATAAAATATTTTCAAAATGACTTTATAATAAACTTAATATTATAGTTAATTTTTTCCAATATTGATATTAGAACATATTGAGTCTTATTAGGGTTAATTTAACTGAGATGGGTTGAATGAAGTTGAACTCAATGGAGGAGGTCGTTGCCAAGCAACGTGGCAGTTAGGATTACTAACACTTCCTGTAAGGAATTATGGGTAATATAGTTTTAGAGACCAGAGTGGCAAACTAATTTTAACTGACTGGAAAATGACTGAAATTTGGACTAAAATTGTTAGAGAACGAGCGAGACAGACAAACGCGCATTCAAACATTCACGCATGCCTGCATAGCTGAATCGCTCACGCACATAGAAAATAGAGAAAGATAAAAACTTTCACTCTCTCTCACTCCCTAGTACCCACACACACCGTAGAAGACAGCACTGGCGGACCCACACAGAGAGAGAGAGATAGAGAGAAAAAAAAAAACAATCGTTCATTAATACACACAGACATACCGAACATACATATTTCAGCAACAAACTAATTTTGGAATGAGAAATATTTTATCCTGACTGGGCTTAGTATTACTTATTAGTTTAACTTATATTAAAAATATTTAAAAGAATTTAAAACTTAGAATTTAAAACTTAGGATTAAGGCAAAATATATTCACTGGTTCAAAGGAATATAAAATGTATTATTAAGGCATTTAAAACGTATTGTTTAAAGCTCAATATATTAAATGGATGGATGATTTAACATACAGTGGTCAAAATAAAATCGGTCTATGTTCAATATATATATATATATAAAGTATAATCGTGTAGGCCCCCCCCACCCGTCAAACAAAGCCCTCAGTGGAGTATCGGACGAATTGGTAGCACGTGCAGGCCCCTACCCGTCACTCATAGTGGAGTATCGGACGAATTGGTAGAACAAGCCCCTACCCGCCCCCCAGGGATGGGTTAGGAGGTGGGGGACACAAATCTATTAATATATCTAGAACATGAAACACTTTGACTGACAAACCTGAAATAGTATATATTCATGTAGGCACCACACAGACAACCCCCTCCCACCTAGTGTAAAACTATTATTAGATAAATCTAATCGAACCGAACACCAATGACGTGATAAAGTGGTAATTCGAGGTACAAAAAAAATTAATCCATATGTTTATATATATGGTCACGAATACATCGAAACACCCAAGTTTGGATTGTGGGTTATTTCTAGATGCATTTACATAAATATATATATAAATAAAGACAAATAACTGTAAGTAACAGCTGATAGCCAAACATCAGTGTAAAAAAACGTTGAGGATGGATGTGTCTGGTGGTGATCAATATATACAATGGACAAGCCAGAAAATAAAACAACATAAATAAAGACCACTGTATTCTAAATAAGAGGATAATTTATGAGACATTCAGGGAATGTCCTCCCAGGTGATAAAACATTTTTACTTGACTGACTCCCTGGCGGAGCTGTGTTAAACAGTAATTTAAAAACAGGCTGATAATTTATGAGACAAATCGTTCGGTAAAGACAATAAAATAAAATAAAAGGTATACTCATCAGATCAAGGTTCACAGGGAGAAGTTACGTGGAGATCCCAATCACTGGACCATGGTAAAATAAAATAAAAAGATATACATACCGAATCAATGGTTCGGGGATCCTGACTCCGATGGCTGGACCATGTGGAATTTGAGACATGTGGAGAGTCAAAGGGCAAGTCCAAAGGTCCAGCGATCGCGTGCAGGTCCAAAACAAAATAAATAAAATAAAAAATGTGATACTGTTCAAAGATAACCTTCATCTGAATAGAAGTGATACATCGTTACACCCAAGGCTGGTTCGTTTGATACGTATTAAAACAGGGGTTTCAACCATATCCGGCATCGATTTGGACCAATTGATAGAGCTGTTATTTTTCCTTATCAACCATATGTATAGATACTTATGCATGGCAGAAACATCACATCAGTATGTATATAAGTACCGGTAACTTTCATCAAAGGCGACAAGAAAAAAACAGACTCAGGACACAGGCAGCCATTGGATGTAATGAAAGTCTATTATTCAGAGAGAGAGAGTAATGGAAGGTTACAGTATCAGCAGGTTCACGCATCATCGGTCGTCGCCTCTCTCTGCCCTTAAACAGAGAAAGCCCTGGACTTTAACAGCGTCCAGTAACATAAACATATGACATCATTGAAGATACATCGAGCGTCCAGCCGTCAGAGGTGTTATCCTGCTATTGGTGGATAGTGATGATTACGTCGTCGTCAGATGAGGATGATGATGGTAGATGATGAAGATGATGAAGATGGTGTGACAGTTTATCTTTGAATAAACAGCGTCCACATGTCTCGAATAACACGTTGACCCCGGGTCTGACCTGTCACTGGTCAGTGATGACTTCAGTGGCGCTGAAGGAATTGTTAGCGCAGAGGAGAACATCGAGATACAGTGTTCTTAAAACAAAGATAACCACAGAGAGGCCTGTAACTGTTTGACCTCGCATAGACAGAGACAGGAGAAAATAGGAGACATGACAGAATTAGGCCAATATGAGCAGCTATTATATTAATTTGACATTTAAAGCAGGTATATGACACTAGACAAATTATGATCAATCAAAATGACTCTATCAGATACAGTATGCACTCACTGAAAGAAGTTTACATACTGTATGTTTAGTGCTGCAGTGAATCTCATGGAAAAGTTCAGTTATTTTACTTAATGTATTTACATGTGTTTATGTTTAGTATTTGTATATGTATTTTTATTTATACAGTATATTGATTGTTTGTGGTACGGGGGTTGTTCTCGTCTCGTGTACCACATTCACCATTATTTGTTTGTTTTTTGGGGCGGTGTAGCCGCCCCCTATAAGTGAGTTTTGGACACCGACCAAAAAATGTGTGTACCCCCTAACCCTTCCATTGTTAATGCAAATCGATACTTTTTTCATATCAGCCAATCACATTACAGCTAGTGTCATCACCACTAACTGTAATGTGATTGGCTGACTTTGCAAATTCAGGACTGTCATTGGCTAGCGAAACACATGACACATGTGCAGCCCTATGAATAGCAGTATGGACTTTAAAAAAAGGAATTTATCCTTTTTTTAAAGCGAGTCATGTTGTGATGACCACACACCGCCCACTTCACACTGGGTGTGATTTTGAATTACATATATCGAGCATAAACTAGAAAATAGACATAAGACACAGCGTGGGCTGACTGTGTTGGTGGCCAGTAGAACTTTCTAGGACCGGTGAAAGTATGAAGGAGGAGATAGGGTGCAACGTTTTGGGCAAAAATGGAGCAATCGAAGCAATTACTTCCCTATAGCTACTAAAACTATATATATTGCACCCCAGATACCCCAGTGACCTACAACTGTGTCGCCTCTCATAAGTTGATTCATGGATAGATTTAGATACAGTGACGTCACATCCTACTACGTAGAAATAAGGGAAATGATTACAAGGTCACTTGAGTGTGTTGGTGGTGCAGGGAAATGTGCTTCTTGCGTGTTTGCAGGTCCCTGCACTACAATACTTAGAACTGAAAAAATATGTCATGGTATACAATCCATCTCACAAACTCAATGCTGATACATGTGTTGTTTGCACTTACAGGACAATGGTGGAATCGGCCACGCCACCCACATACTCGTATGTGTTGTGGAGTATCGCCACAATGCCGCCTGTCAGGTAAGCACCACACCAGGGAGAGGCCATGGGACAGAGACAGAGGGAGACCTCGCAGGGAGCGCACCAGCCTGGGCAGCGTCATAGAAGGGCGTTACCTGCCACTCACCATCATGAATCAGCCCCAACTGAGCGCAGCTGCGACGACAGGTTAGGTGTGGCACCAATCTACAAAAGTGGCTACTCTGTCTCAGTCTGGCATTGGCTCTCCTGGTGAATGGACGGGTGCTACAGGCGGTAAGGCAATTCTCCACTATTCCTGCACATTACTGAATGTTTATGAATTGTAGTGTTAAAGGACGCTCTCTGTTTACTCCTAGGCAACCTGTGGGAGTTAAGCACACATACCTGAGCACAATGCATGGATACTGAGCGATGACGCTGTGGCGCACGGATCCAAGCAAAGAGACATTGTGATGCACGAAAATACCCCGACCCGGGGTGAATTTTGAGTTGGACTTTATTATTTGAAGTTACATAAAAAGTAATACCAAGGGCCTGCGGGTCATATATCTGAAAAGGTGTCAAATAAATACCCTTAAGTGGGCTTGTACCCTGCATTTTGTGTTTGGCTTTGATCAGTTCCCCACATTTGGTGGAGAATACGGGTATTCTGATCCACGCCAAACCCAAAAAAAAAAAAAAACATGGAGCAGGCCAACGCACTTACGGCCCTGTTGAGGAGCCAAACAGATTTGCAGACAGCGGTACAAAAATTAATTGACAGGATTAGCCGTGATGTGGCTAGCACACGCGCCCCTAGAGAAGTACTCACTAAATTGACACCAGAAGATGATATTGAAGCGTACCTGGAGGTGTTTGAGCGCACCGCAGCCCGAGAGAGGTGGCCAGTCGGAGACTGGGCCTCACTCTTGGCCCCATTCCTCAC
This sequence comes from Gymnoscopelus microlampas, assembly GCF_963454915.1. Taxonomy (NCBI): domain Eukaryota; kingdom Metazoa; phylum Chordata; class Actinopteri; order Myctophiformes; family Myctophidae; genus Gymnoscopelus; species Gymnoscopelus microlampas. The sequence goes on from NC_139951.1 coordinate 46,182,384, forward strand.
CGGCGAGGCCCAGCGTGTGTGCCGGGACTTAACCCTCGCCGATGCCAGAGATTACAGGAAACTGAAGGACGCCATCCTCGCCACCCAGGGCTACAGCCTCCCAGCTCGAGCGCAGCGCTACCACAGCTGGGCCTACAACTCGGCCTTTCCACCCCGACCGCAGGTGGCGGCTCTACTGCGCAGCGCCCATAGCTGGCTTACCACCGGGGGAGATCCACCTATCATCGACCGCTTAGTGATCGACCGATGCATACGTTCGTTGCCGCCTGACGCCCGCAGATACGCCTCCCAAGTGAGTCCGAGTTCACTGGAGGCACTCGTGGCCCTCTTGGAGAACCACCAAGTGAGCGTGGACATGATGAGGACCACGCGCACCGAAGCCGCCAAGGGCCCTGGAGAGGAGAAGCCCGGCCGCGACCGTCGAAGATCGACGCCACCGAACCCACCTGCCGCCCGGACAGAGGCCGCGGTGGCCGAAGGGCCCACCCGAGGCCCACATCAACGCCGCTGCTATGTATGTGGACAGGCGGACCACATATCCTGGTCGTGTCCCGAGAGAGAGCGCGACGTTTCCATGGGGACAGCAGCCAGCTCCGACAGCGCGCGGCCCTGTCTGCACACCGGTACCAGCCCTCACCGCCAGACGCGCCTGCCCGTGAAGATAGGCCGAACCGACACGCACGCCCTGCTCGATTCCGGCAGCGCGGTGACTCTCGTACGAGCAGACCTGGCCGGAAAGCTCAGCTCCACCACCGTTCCAGTAACCTGTGTCCATGGCGATGTGCGTCACTATCCGGTGACACAGCTCCGCGTCCAGACGCCCCGGGGGGACGCAGTGGTGCCAGCCGGGGTCGTGCCCAACCTGCCCGTGCCACTGCTGATCGGCGCCGACTGCGTCCTCTTCGCCCGGTACTGGGACCCCGGCCTACTACGCGGCACAGCCCGCCACTGTCGCCGACGCGCCCCGCGCCCGGCGCCTCCAGGCGCGCTCCACGCCTGCCCCGCGTTCCGCGCCGCCACGCCGGCCGGCCTGAGTGACAGCTCCCCGGCAGGGGATGGGGGAGACGAGAGAGACACGAGAGATGAGAGAGACGAGAGAGGTGAGAGAGACGAGAGAGACGAGAGAGACGAGAGAAATGAGAGGAGAGGAAAAGACCAGAGACGGGAGGTGGAGGGCACACAGGCCACGTCAAGCCAGGGGGCCGCGGGCCCCGCTGATGTTGCGGACCCCTTCGCCGAATTCCCCGGCGTCGAAGCTCTCGAACCACCCCGGGCTGGGGGGTTCGCCACGGCGCAGTGGACCGACCCGAATCTGGACATGGCGCGCCAGAACGTGGCCGCCATCGACGGAAAGAAATGTGAGGGGGTGAGTGCATTGAATCCCCCATTCTTCCTTGTAAAAAAAGACTTGTTATATCGGGGTGTGTTGGACAAGGGGGGGGACCTAGTCGAGCAACTACTGGTACCAAGAGAATATGTGTCACGGGTGTTATATTTAGGACACACGCACCAACTAGGAGCGCACTTAGGAATACAGAAGACATACGAGCGCATATTGGCCCGCTTCTACTGGCCCGGGGTTAAGCAGGCAGTAGAAGACTTTTGCAAGGGTTGCTCTGAATGTCAGAAGACCGCTCCACGGCCCACGTTTCATAATCCTCTGGTACCAATGCCGATAATCGAAGTGCCATTTTCACGCCTTGCCATGGACATTGTGGGCCCATTGCCGAAATCCAGTCGCGGTCACCGCTATATCTTAGTGATACTAGACTATGCCACTCGATATCCCGAGGCCATTCCCCTGCGGGCGGCCTCGGCTAAAGCGGTGGCCCACGAGTTGTTGATGCTGTTTAGTCGGGTGGGCATAGCAGAGGAAGTACTAACGGATCAAGGCACCTGTTTCATGTCCCGAGTAATGTCACAACTGTATAAATGGCTGAAAGTGAAGCGCATTCGCACCTCCGTCTACCACCCACAGACGGACGGTTTAGTCGAGAGGTTTAATCAAACTCTAAAAAAAATGCTGAAAAAACTAACTGATGTGGACGGGAAAGACTGGGACCAGTTGATTCCGTATGTGCTTTTTGCCATCAGAGAGGTACCACAATCGTCCACGGGGTTCTCACCATTTGAGCTGGTGTATGGCCGGAGGCCCCGTGGCCTATTGGACATCGCCAAGGAAACCTGGGAGCGCCAGCCTTCTCCCCACCGCAGTGTGGTGGAACACGTGGAGCGTCTCCAGGCCCGGGCGAAGACCATATGGCCCCTGGTACGAGAGCATATGGAAAAAGCGCAACGGGACCAGGCTCGCATATACAATCGAGGCGCCACGCTCCGCGAGTTCCAGGTGGGAGAGAAGGTCCTGGTGTTGGTCCCCAGCTCGGAGTGCAAATTCCTGGCGAAGTGGCAGGGACCATACGAGGTCGTGGAGAAGATGGGGCCCGTGGACTATCGGGTGAGCCAGCCCGGCAGACGAAAAGGCTACCAAATCTACCATGTCAACATCTTGAAGAAGTGGATCTCAGCCCCCCGACTACCGCTGCCCGCGCTGATGACCACCGTGCCCGCGCAGACGTTGCCCCCGGTGCCCATAGGAGAAGACCTTGTCCCAGCCCAGACACAGGACATCAAGGACCTGCTGGGGCGGAACCGGGACATCTTCTCCGAACTCCCCGGCCGAACCACGCTCATCAGGCACGATATACGCACGGACCCTGGGAAAATAGTGCGCCAGCGGCCGTATCGAATCCCTGAAGCCAGACGAATTGCCATTAAAGAAGAGGTGGCCAAGATGCTAGAGTTGGGAGTTATCGAGGAGTCTTACAGTCCATGGTCCAGCCCGATCGTGATAGTGCCGAAGCCAGACGGGACGCTGCGCTTCTGTAATGACTTTCGAAAATTGAATGACGTCTCCGCCTTTGACGCATACCCGATGCCCCGAGTGGATGAACTGATCGAGCGCCTGGGCCCGGCCCGGTTCGTCAGCACGCTGGACCTGACCAAGGGCTACTGGCAGGTGCCGCTGACGGACCGGGCCAAGGCGAAGACAGCGTTCTCCACGCCCGACGGGCTGTTCCAATACACGGTGCTGCCGTTCGGAGTCCATGGCGCGCCCGCCACTTTCCAACGGCTGATGGACCGTGTACTCCGCCCCCACCGAGACTACGCTGCCGCTTACCTGGACGACATCGTGATCCACAGCCCGAGCTGGAGCCTCCATCTGCAGCACCTCCACGCCATCCTCGGGGCGCTCAGACGAGCCGGGCTGACGGCCAACGCCAAAAAATGCCGCATCGGCCTGACGGAGACCGACTACTTGGGTTTCACGATCGGACGAGGGTGTGTGCGGCCCCAGACGCGTAAAGTGGAGCGGATTCGGGAATGGCCCCAGCCCAGGACAAAAAAGCAAGTAAAATCATTCCTTGGCCTCATGGCTTATTATCAAAAATTTGTAAAAAACTACTCTACTATTGCAGCCCCACTGTATGATCTGACATGTCAAAAGCGCCCCAACCACATTGTCTGGACGGCCGAGACGGAGGCCGCGTTCCAGACCTTGAAGAGCGCGCTCTGTGAGGAGCCAGTGTTAAAAGCCCCCGACTTCAGCCGGCCCTTCGTCCTCCACACAGACGCGTCGGGCACCGGGTTGGGGGCGGTCCTCGCACAGGTATTTGATGGCGAGGAGCATCCAATTACCTACGTGAGCAGAAAGTTACTAGACCATGAGAAAAATTATGCAACAGTAGAAAAAGAGTGTTTAGCGGTGAAATGGGCTATTCACCACCTACGTTATTACCTGTGGGGCCGTACCTTTACCCTCATTACAGATCATGCACCCCTAAAATGGATGGCCACCAACAAGGACCGGAACGCCAGAGTGACGCGGTGGTTCCTGGAGCTACAAGACTATTGTTTCAAGGTGGAGCACCGGCCCGGGAAGGACATTCCACACGCAGACGCCCTGTCCCGCATGTATGAAGTAGAGGAGCTGGAAGCCCCCGGACCAAGCGGCGGGCTTAGGGGGGGGATATGTGGAGTATCGCCACAATGCCGCCTGTCAGGTAAGCACCACACCAGGGAGAGGCCATGGGACAGAGACAGAGGGAGACCTCGCAGGGAGCGCACCAGCCTGGGCAGCGTCATAGAAGGGCGTTACCTGCCACTCACCATCATGAATCAGCCCCAACTGAGTGCAGCTGCGACGACAGGTTAGGTGTGGCACCAATCTACAAAAGTGGCTACTCTGTCTCAGTCTGGCATTGGCTCTCCTGGTGAATGGACGGGTGCTACAGGCGGTAAGGCAATTCTCCACTATTCCTGCACATTACTGAATGTTTATGAATTGTAGTGTTAAAGGACGCTCTCTGTTTACTCCTAGGCAACCTGTGGGAGTTAAGCACACATACCTGAGCACAATGCATGGATACTGAGCGATGACGCTGTGGCGCACGGATCCAAGCAAAGAGACATTGTGATGCACGAAAATACCCCGACCCGGGGTGAATTTTGAGTTGGACTTTATTATTTGAAGTTACATAAAAAGTAATACCAAGGGCCTGCGGGTCATATATCTGAAAAGGTGTCAAATAAATACCCTTAAGTGGGCTTGTACCCTGCATTTTGTGTTTGGCTTTGATCAGTTCCCCACAGTGTGTTAAAGAATTGGATTCTACACTAGCTAGGTTATAGGCTAAATCAACAAGTACAGTATGCCAGCAAATGCAATCAATGGACACATCGAGAGCGAGACAACAATACTAACTATAATAACTGGCCACTGCAATAATCCACAAAAACCTTCAATGTGCAGCTGGTGGGTCTGCTGTCACCATCTAGACCAGAAACCGAAAAGTTTGCCCCCTCACCTCTGATCAAAGTAAGCCAGGCATTTAAATAATAATTATCAGTGTCCTCGCTGCCACACAATTTGTCCCATGAAGTCACTAGCCTACTATTTGGGAGTAAGAATATATATGTTGTTATGTTGGTGTCCTATTGTAACTACCAGCAGCACAGATAATCATTATTTATTCAAAGATGTATTCTGGGCTGGAAAATGTTGCAAATCCTGTCTCTCTGCCATTGAAAAAAACTATTCTCCCCCAAAACCATTCGACACGTTCAGGTGCCTGTTCTCTGGTTACCTATACCGAAACAGGTCTCCCATAAAATAAAATAATACCAGAAAAAAAGATGGGGGAAAAAGGCCCAAATTCACATGTCCCCAATGTGTCCCCCGTGTGAAAGCAGAACAGTGATCCCTCTAACAAGTTCATTTAAGTTTATTTCACAGCGAGAAAACATGCCTACTGAATGGCTGAACTAGTAAACTTCTTCTTTTCTTTTTTTTACTTAATCACGAGTACTGAAAGCATTGAGTATGTCAGCTGTCAGCTATCCTCAGATCAGACACCCTGCATGGGCATAACCCATGGCTATACGCATGGCATAACCCATGGCTATACGCATGGCTTAACCCATGGCTAATGCCATTTTTTAAACAAATTCCATTCTCTCTCTCTCTCTCTCTCTCTCTCTCTCTCTCTCTCTCTCTCTCTCTCTCTGATTGGGTTATGCCATTTTTTTAAACAAATTCCATTATGAAATAACCATATCAATGGCTTTTTAACTTTTCCCTTATTTGATTTTTTACACACGTGCACGCACGCACGCACGCACGCACGCACACACACACACACACACACATACATACATATATAATATTCTTTTAGCTGAGAAATTGTGCAAATCCTGTCTGTCTGTCTATACAGTATGTATGCATGTCTGTCTGTCTGTCTGCCTGCCTGCCTGCCTGCCTGCCTGCCTGTCTGTCTGTCTGTCTGTCTGTCTGTCTGTCTGTATATGTACTGTATGTATGTACAGCATGTACAGTAAGCTGAAAAGGTATGGGCTGCTGAAACCCGAAGCTTATTATTACGGGGCCAGAGCTCTGCTCTGGACACGTATTGTTATTGGCAGTATTCTGTCACTTCTTCTTCTTCTGCCACTTTTCGCAGTTCTGGCTGAACCGCGCTGTCGCTTTTTACGAAACTCGGCCATATGGTATATGGTCATGAAAAACGATCAAAAAATAATTCTCACAATCTTTCGTCCAAAGGTGGCGCTATAGCACTCAATTGAAAATGCCAACTTTGACCAGGTACAACTCATGCCCTGTTTGACCTACAGCCATGAAACTTGGATACACATATGCGTCTCCTCATGCTGAACAACTTTCACCCTCTGACTTTTGACCTCTGACCTTTAGATCTCCCACCATTTTGAATTATATGAAAAACAGTCATTGGCTCCTAACTTCTGCATTTTTTCACTTATGGAAAATCCGTTGGAAATTTTTGTAGGCAGTGGTCCAAGGTTCAAGTGCTAAACGTTTCGTGCAGATTGCTAAAAAATCCCAGGAGGAGATAGATTTTAACTATTACAGTTTAAAGAAAATTATTCATCTGTGCCTAAAACATACATGCAGACTCACATTTCTTTGAAACTTTGCAGAAATGTACAGGGTCATTCCAAATATCACTGAAACCAATCTTACTCCAATTGGCCAAAAGGGGGCGCTATAGCAATTTTTTGAAAAGGCAGACTTTAAACAGGCATAAGTCATGCCTCGTTTGGCCGAAAGTCGTGAAACTTGCTTACACGTGTGCCTTGACTCATGAGGAACACACGTATCGATTTGACCATTAAGCTCCGCCCTTAGATTTTCCGCAATTTTGAGCAGTTTGAAAAATACTTGTTTTTGCCAGTTCTGGCTTAACCGTGCATACGCTTTTTACGAAACTCGGCCATATGGTAGATGCTCATGAAAAACTACCAAGAAATAATTCTCACACTCATTCGTCAAAGGGTGGCGCTATAGCACTCAATTGAAAGTGCCAACTTTGAACAGGTACAACTCATGCCCTGTTTGACCTACAACCATGAAACTTCGATACGCACATGCGTCTCTTCATTCCCGACAACTTTCGTGGTCTGACTTTTGACCTCTGACCTTTAGATCTCCCACCATTTTGAATTATATGAAAAACAGTCATTGGCTCCTAACTTCTGCATTTTTTCACTTATGGAAAATCCGTTGGAAATTTTTGTAGGCAGAGGTCCAAAGTTCAAGTGGTAAACGTTTCGTGCAGATTGCTCAAAAATCCCAGGAGGAGATATATTTTAACTATTACAGTTTTATGAAAATTATTCACCTGTGCCTAAAACATACATGCAGACTCACATTTCTTTGAAACTTTGCAGAAATGCACAGGGTCATTCCAAATATCACTGAAACCAATCTTACTCCAATTGGCCAAAAGGGGGCGCTATAGCAATTTTTTGAAAAGGCAGACTTTAAACAGGCATAAGTCATGCCTCGTTTGGCCGAAAGTCGTGAAACTTGCTTACACTTGTGCCTTGACTCATGAGGAACACATCTATCGCTTTGACCAGTAAGCTCCGCCCTTAGATTGTCCGCAATTTTTAGCAGTTAGAAAAACATTTAAATCCAGGATTTTTCAGCTATTTGAGTGAAACTGTATCATCTGTGTGATCTCCTTTTTCACAGTTACTTGTCTGTTGGGCCAATGGCGTCTCCCTTAAATGAATGCCTCACAATCTCAAGGTCGCCAGTTGAAGCCTCACTTGATGCAGACATAATTTAAGTTGAATTGCAAACAACATGACTGTATCAATGAATACATGTGCAAATGGTAAAGATAACCTGAAATGCTTATTTGAGAGTACGCTTTTTCAACGTATGACATACTTCATTCTGAAAATAGCTGATCTACAATCTCACAACTTTTCATGGTTTGTGAGCTTGTAGATCGGCTAATTTCACTAGTTTTGGTTCTGAGGAGATGTACAATTTCTTCATTGGTAAATGGTTTGTGAACGAGTGATCTTAGTGTTAGTGAAACAGGGGCTTGGTTCATGAAAGAAGGCAAGAGTTTATGATCTTCAACTGACAATATCAGCCTGGACAAAGCTATAGCACTATAGGTAGTGTTGCAGCCTATTAGTCTGAAGGTTGAGAGTTCGAATCCTGTTAATGGCAGTAGGTTGAGATGTCCAATCAAACCATTATGTTTCCATCTCTCTCTCTCATCAATCTATTGTTTCCATGTCACTCTCTCTCTCTCTTCAATCTATTCCGTTTCCATGTCTCTCTCTCTCTCTATTCACTGGCCCCGTATTATCGCTGCTTGCAGCTATATTGTTTATATTTACATTTGAATTAAATGAACCTACCCTCTGAGAAGTCCACCAGTAGAACAAACAAAAGTGTGCGAGCGAGATGATCCATCTCTTTTTCATGAAAAAAGAAAGAAAGAAAACCACACGTTTGGAGTAGTTGTTGGGGGAGGTGATTTTCCATCTATCATTACGCAGAGGGCAAAGCATTTAGTTTTTTTTTGTCCCTGCGGACAGTCTTTCATAGCAGGCAAGAGCTCACTATAGGCAGGCAGCTGCATGCCAACTGCCTCTATGGTGGATACACCTCTTGGCTATAAGGTATTATGCTGGTGGTTTATTATGACACTCACCCATGGGGTGCACAAAGAAGGCAGCCAAGTTTCCAGCCATTTACTGTAATCGCATGCATGTCCAGACCGTGCACACTTCTGCCCACTGTGCGCTTGAGAAAGACCAGCAGAGAGTAAGACTTAGTTTTACTGAGGTTATTTAAAGGGATAGTTCACCCCCCCCCCCCCCCCAAAAAATGGTTCTATCGAGTAGTCACCCAATGGAGACTTGAATTCATGGATATTTTTTTGTTTCTGTCGCATTCCTAAGTCAACCAGAGGTAGGCAGCGGTTCCGGTAGGAGACACAAAGAGTCTCCTTTGTGTCTCCTACCAGAACCGCTGCCGGCCATCAAATTATTGTCTTAGGAATGCAACAAAAACAAAAAAAATATCCATTCATTCAAGTTTCCATAGGGTGACTACTAATTGATAGAAAAAAAGTCATTTTGGGGGTGAACTATCCCTTTAAAGTTAGGTTTAAAGTTTAGGCATAGTTTTACTGAGGTTAGGGTATTAGGGTTAGGCATAGTTTTACTGGTAACAGGAAAGGTGGGTCCCAAAACATTCTGGGCACTAAGGAAGGGTGGTCATTAGGGAAATGTGGCACCCGGAAGAGTGGCCCCTTTGTGTGTGTGTGTCGGGGGGGGGGGAAGTGGGCACTAGAGAAGAGAGGGCATCGGGAAAACTGTTCACTAGGATGAGTGGGCATTAGGGAAATGTGGGCACCCGGAATAGTGGGCACTTTGGGGGGAGAAGAGTGGGCACTAGAGAAAAGTGGGCACCTGAAGTCAGGAGTCAGGATGCTTTAAAAAAAATACAAAAAAAAAATGTTTCAACTTTGGTAGTTGCTGGGGTGCTGTTCTTTCTGACCTGGCGTTCACCAATGTTTCAGCGTGCCTGTGAGAATGCATTCCTGTGTGATCTCTCACAAACCCCCCAAACACAAAAGTATAGGCTAGATTAGAATATAAGAGTTTATTTGCCACATGCAGTTGAGATAATTGGGTTGGGCTCTGATGATGTTAATCAGACAAAACTGTCTGCTGTTTTGCCAGAGCGCAGAGCACAAACACAGAGCTGCAGTTTCAGAGAACCCAGACCCCAGTTTTTACAAGACTTGTTGGGATTCATTAGACTACTGTGTAGGCCTAGTATGTTATTAGGCTATTTAATTAAGACATAGTTAGGTATTGTGCAATGTGCTTTTAAAGTACTGTACCCGTTTATGAATGACCCCATTGTCATAAAATATCCTAAATATAACTGATGACTGCATTTATTTGTTCTGTCGAAACAATGGAAAAGGCAACGGAAAAGGCAACTCCCTGTGTCTTGAAACACTCTTTTACCACAAACCACAACTGCATGCAATGCATAAGCCCACAGACTTTAATCAAGTATGAATATGAATACACAATTGTGCTATGTATGTAAGTAATGACTTTTTTTTTACTATAATTGTGCCCCATGTCACCTTTTTAAAATGTGTGTGTGTGTGTGTGTGTGTGTGTGTGTGTGTGTGTGTGTGTGTGTGTGTGTGTGTGTGTGTGTGTGTGTGTGTGTGTGTGTGTGTGTGTGTGTGTGTGTGTAACCTTTTGTGTTAAAATAGGTCCTAATGTGTAGACTAGGCTACATATACATACTGTAAACACAACGCCAACATACAGTATGTGTTGGTATGTATTTTATTGAGAGTTATCGAAAATGTTTTTTGAAATATCTTTGAAACATATTTTTGGTTTCCCATTTCTGCTAAGCAGCAAGCTATATGCTTTGACTAATTTGATTAAATACAAGAACGCTCGCCCCAAAACACGCTCGCCCCGGGTCAAATCCGGTGACCTTGGAGGCACCCGGAGTGACGACTACACAGTTTTGTACACCAACTGTTGCATTATGTTTCTTTGTCATTTATTTATCTTTTACTTTGTACACTCACACTATGTCACGAAACATGGAGCGATTTGATCTTTCGCAGACATTGTCTTATAGGTTTGTTCTGAGACAAACATTTCAAACAAATACCACACCAGCTGACAAAATTGGCTCCACATCCCCTTTACAGTAATTATGGACACAAGTAAATATTGTTTTTATTCTTAACCAGTTAAAAAAAGATAGGCCTATCATCTGGTATCTGGTATCTTATTTATGGAAGTGAATGTCCTCAACTAAGCTGACAGTAGGCTACACTGAATTATCTCTGAATGAATCATTAAAATTCCACGATGGTAGCGGGCGGATCGGGTGGAGCTATAGTAGGATTTGCCAAGATCCAAGGATTTGCCAAGATCCAAGGCCACGGCAGGTAAAAGCTGGTTGAAGTCACTGTTCAGATTGCCATCCCTTGAATGGTGCTGAATACATGCATCACATCCACTCAAGAAGAAGAAAATCTTGTGCCACGGGAACCCCATTAGACAAGAATGTTGTTGTTGATTATAGGATAACAGTGTAGAGAGTGAAACTTGTGATTTGAATAGTCATTCTAATCTAATTTACATCCAACCTCTCCCTGCCCCCCACTAGTGGAGACTTCACTAATATGTAATGTGTGCACCATCATGTGTTCAGCTGACTTCTTTTAAACAGTTTAAAGGACCACTTCATCCATTTTTAACCAGGCATGCAGAATAGCATTGTGAGCTTGTAAATCGTCTATTTTCCACTATATTTGAAATAGAGCTTAATGTACGTTTTCCCCTCCTAGAAATGTAGTGGAGTAAAAAGTACAATATTTGTCTTTGAAATACAGTGGCATCCAAAAAAACTCAAAGAAAGTACACAATACTCAAAACATTTAAAGGGGAAGACCACTCATTTTCAACATCGAACTATGTCTTTAACACACCTTAGAGCTGTTGTGTGGAAATAAGAAAAAAAGACCCTGGTCTTTCCCTTTAACTGAATAAAGAAGGTGCTGGAGCAATTTGGATGATTGGAGCCTTTTCACTTTGATAGCAGGGTGCAAAGCACAGAAAAAACCTGACAAAGATGTAATCTCACATTGAAACCTTTGTTTTCTGTGCTTTGCACCATGCTATTAAAATAAAAAGGCTATAATCATACGAGTTGATCCAGCTCCTTCTTTATTCAGTTATATGTGTCCGCTCCTGAGACACACCGGATCAGCCTGATTTCGGCTTGAGGCGCGGTGGAATATCCCTTTTAATTTTACTTAAGTACAGTAGACAAGTAAATGTACTCAATGTCCACCGCTGATTATACAGGCAATTTAATCAACACACAAGTGTGTGAGCGAGATGAGCCATTTTTGTTTCAAAATAATGATAAAATAAAAAAAATGAAATAAATAAATTATAGGTCTACACAAGAGAGGAGCAGCAGAAAACTGAAGTGATCACCTCAAAAAGTTCAACTTCATACACTGTGCTAACTGTTTCTGTCGTGTCAACATCTTATGGTCAGCTGCACACACTGCTGACTCATGACTGAGCTCAACTTTGTTTGTCTTGCGATGACACTGCAAATACTAAAGGTTAGGTTTAGGCATAGTTTTACTGAGGTTAGGCTTAGGGTATTAAGGGTTAGGCATAGTTTTACTGGTAACAGGAAAGGTGGGCCCCAAAACATTCTGGGCACTAAGGAAGGGTGCTCATTAGGGTGGTCATTAGGGAAATGTGGGCAACCGGAAGAGGACTGTGTGTGTGTGTGTGTGTGTGTGTGTGTGTGTGTGTGTGTGTGTGTGTGTGTGTGTGTGTGTGCGTGCGTGCGTGCGTGCGTGCGTGCGTGCGTGCGTGCGTGCGTGCGTGCGTGTGTGTATCCCACATGCAGTTGAGATAATTGGGTTGACCTCTGATGATGTTAATCAGACAAAACTGTCTGCTATCTTGGCAGAGAGCAGAGCACACACATAGAGCTGCAGTTTCAGAGAACCCAGGCTCTTTAATTAAGAAATAATTAGGTATTGTGAAATGTGCTTTTAAAGTACTGTACCAGTTTATGAATGACTCCATTGTCATAAAGTATCCTAAATATAACTGCCTTCATTTACAAATACTGCTAATTAAAGATTAGGCAGGCTGCTGCTGTCTCCCCCAAAATAGTAGGCCTAAACAGTTATCCTCTCCCCAAAAAATACAATTAATCTATTAGCTAATCTATATTATAGACAGTTGTGGTCTGTGAAAATAGAGCTCACAACGTGTCAAGATGCGATGCATTGTGAGCTTGTAAATTGGCTATTTTCACTTTATTTGAAATAGAGCTTAATGTATACTTTTTCCCATCCTAGATATATAGTGGAGTAAAAAGTACAATATTTGTCTTTGAAATATAGTGGTATCCAAAAATAATACAAATACTCAAGTAAAGTACACATACTCAAAAGAAATACTGCAGTACAGTAGGCTACCCAAGTAAATGTACTGTACTTAATGTCCAGTCCACCACTGATTATATATACAGTACAAGCAATTTAATCAACATACCGTCTGAGAAGTCCACCAGGAGAAAAAACACAAGTGTGTGAGCAAGATGAGCCATTTTTGTTGAAAATAAAAGTAATAATAAAATAAAAAACTAAATGAATAAATTATAGGTTTACACAGCAGAAAATTGATGTGATCACCTCAAAAAGTTCCACTTCACACACTGTGCTAACTGGTGTTCTGTCAGCACGTCTCAGCACATACTGCAGACTCATATGAGCTTGACTTTGGTTATACTGCAATGACACTGAATGGGTGTATTTGTTTCTTCATAGGATGGGTGTGTAGGCTACTGTGGTTCATTGATGGTGTTTTTGTGATGCTGTGTCTAGTGGCCTGGGAAGGTTACAGGACTCTGGCACTGATTTGAAATGTTATGACTTAAATATGGAGTTCTAAGACAATACAAATATTGTAGTCATGATATTTCTCAGGACTGACATTTTATCTGCTGAATCACTATATAAATGTGTCGACTCACTCTCACATCACTCATCACTCTAGAAGAACCACACAGAGAGTCTACTGAGTTTAGTAACTAAACTCTTGGTTTAAATTAACTAAATCTACTCAAGTACAGTACTTAAGTACAATTTTGAGGTACTTTTACTTTACTGGAGTATTTTCAATTGTCTATGCTTTTACTTCTACTCCACTACATCTCAGAGATAAATATTGTAGTTTTTACTCCACTGCAATTATTTGAAAACTTTAGTTACTAGTTACTTTGTACATTTTGATTATTATTACAAAACATTCCTTAACCACTTCAGCTCTATTTAAACTTTGGCTTTTTTAAAGTAGCCGATCTACAAGCTCACAATGCGTTGCGGTGCGACCGATTGTGAGCTTGTAGATCTGCTATTTTCAAAAGATCTTTATACATTTCATACATTTTAAAACTTGTGAAATGGGACATTCTGCATAATGAGTAGATACTTTTACTTTTGGACCTACAGTATTTTGGCTGTAGTTCACATTCCCACGTGAACAATATGCATGTGTGTTTACTTTCCCTGGGTGGTGTTTAGGAGGACACTCCATTCAGACAGAGTCATAACAATACTTAACAAACAATACATAACAAACCACACAGACAGACAGACAGACAGACAGACAGACAGACAGACAGACAGACAGACAGACAGAGAAAAAAAGCAAAAAAAACATTTCAGGGTTTCGGGGCAAGTCGGGGTTTCACCTGCTACGTGCAGTCATAGAGTTAAACATAACATCATTCACAGTATTATTATGGTACAGTCATAGAGTTAAAACAACATTATTATTATTATGTACAGTATTATTATGGTACAGTCATAGAGTTTAAACAACATTATTATTATTATGTACAGTATTATTATGGTACAGTCATAGAGTTAAAAATAACCTTATTATTATGTACAGTATTATTATGGTATACAGTATAAAGAGGGCACAGAGTCAAATACAATGGGTAGTCTCTCCTGATTGGATGAAATTGGCAATCCACCTGAACATTTATTTTCTGTTTAATAAAGAGCTGGAGAGACAGGGAAACCAAACAAACACTATAGCAATGATTACTAAACAACAAAACAAAACAAAGCAAAACTTTTTTTTTTAACCAAAAATATGACTTACCCTACCTTTAAGGTTGTTGTAATAACACTGTTTATAACAGGTCTAGCTTTGCACACTGTTATATGCTTGCATATATGCACTTCTCAGCCTAGAGAGCTTAGTAGTATTATTTGTTCATTAATGATGTTTTGTTCTCTTTAGTGTCTACACTGCCTTGCTGCTGCTGGTCTAGAGTAGACAGTAGACACTCACCTGAGGTTGCCCCTCCCTGTCTCAGCTGTGTGTCATTCCTGATTAAGACCCAGGCTATAAGAGGAGCTGTTGCCAGCTCTCATGATCTCCCCAGCACCTCAGCAGCAGAGCACATGTGTTACTTGAACCCTGTGTAGTTTTTGACTTTCTTTATTTCAGTTCGGATGGGCTGGTCGTAAGTATGGTTTGGCGTATTTCATTTATGTGTTAGTTTAGTTTAGTTTTAGGTTTTGGTAGTTTATGGGAGTCTGGTGAGGCGACGGGCACATAGTGCTTGGCTCACCAGACTCCCCACTTTTGATTCTGACCAGCCCATCTGTTTTCTTTTGTTATTTAGGATTTAGTTAGGTCTTCGTTGTTGGTCTTATTCTTATTGTCAGCTGCACAGTGTTTTGTCTGCCAAGAATCAAAGACATTTGATGCATGATATTGACTTTAAAATAAAAGTTAATTGTACTTTTGACCTGACTTATTATTATGGTATGGCCTTTGGTGTTCGAGCCAATTTTGAAGGGCCGTAACACACACCAAAACACAATTAAAGGGAACAGTTCTAACGCTCTCACGTCTGTCCAGTAGATGGTGAACTTCAACCACATGATCACTCTGTTCTGTGTGCCTCAGTGTGTTCCACAGATAAATATTGTGAAAATGACTAATTTGAGGCCATTAGGCCTACGGCCAGAGCCGCAGGAAGGGTGGTGCGAACGGTGCGGCCGCACCGGGCCCCGCGCTACGGGGGGCCTCGCAAAAAAACGAGGCCCCCCGTAGCGCGCGCGGGTACTCCACGCACAACTCCGCACCGGGCCCCGCATTTCTCCCAGACGGCTCTGCCTACGGCCATTGTGAGCTTGTAGATTTGCTGTTTAAAACAATTGTTGCCTCTCTCTTTCTTATATTATTTGGCAAAATTTGATGCATTTTATATTATAGTGTGTTTTTTTTTACCTTTTTTTTTGGGGGGGGGGGGTTAAAAAGGTCTTAAAAGTCCTTAAATTGTCCCTTCACTGTCATCTGGGGGGCCCTCAGGAGGCTTGTAAAAAACCCATATCCACACAATGTTGACGTTTATAACGTTGACGCACGTTCTGTAGTAGCCCTGAAACATTCAACCTGGTGTTTGCACTTTCTCCATTAACGGCCCATACATCTACATAAACGTTCATATTTCAGATCTAAAGTGCTTACCCATGGATGTTACAATTATGTACGGGCCCAGAGAAGTACCTGTATCTTCCGTATTGTTCAATAAGAAGCATGTTAATCCGATCGGTGGCCATTTTCACCATATCTTTCAACTACGTGACCCTATCGGTTGGGAGGTGTATTGCACTCTGATACATTATACATCTATGAGAGAATGGCCACCGATTGGTTAACAATACGGGTATTTCTGCGGGACCATGCAGAATTGTAACATCAGTGGCCATGCGGTAAAAAAATATATATTTGAAATCTGAAGGTTCATGTAGATGTACGGGCCGTAAATGGAAAAGTGCAAACACCTGGTTGAAGTTCGGTCAGGACAGACGACCGTCGTGTATCCATGGCTTGTTGTACATGTATCCCATCTTGTCTGTGTAAATTCCTGAACCTCTTCTTTCTGGACAGACATAAGATTCATATAGCATCGTTTCGAGTCCTTCTGAAGGATATTTTCTTTGTTTTGATTTCTCTTCTTCGGACGTTACCGTTTCCATGGCTGTTGTTGCAGGAAATAGTGGGAATAAAGAGGCGACCCCATTGGTTCTAACGGGAATCACGTGCCAAAAACCGCACCACCCTTTTGAGTATTACTACGCCTAGTAAGAAAATAGTACCGACTTTAAACACTGAAGCAAACACTAAGCACTATAAAAATACTGCACAAAATCAGAACAGATGGCGACACTTTTGTTTCTTACTTACTACCAATAGATCTTTTTTTAAGAAGCAGAGATTATTTATATCCACTTGATGGGAACGAAACTGAAGGAAAAGGACCTAGACAATAGGGCCTAATTGTGAGCTTGTAGTGTTACTTATTAAAGTAATTGTCAGAACAACGACGCGTCATCATTTACATGTTAGTTTATTCAAATGTCAGCCATGCATAAGCCAATAACACAAGAGGGTACCACTGCAGGTCTGCTAAGGATCTTACAGGATTCAGGGTGTCTTTATACATGAGATGAATGTCGTCACAGTGTAATTCAAGTACATTCACTAACGTTATTAGCAGAACAGGTTACCCATTTGAGAGTCTTCACCTCTCCAAGTCTATGTCACATTCAATGGTCAAGCAGGGAAACCCTGTCTCATCTTGCCAGTTCTCTTCTAAAAGTAGCTTGTTGCCTTTAGTTGTTGTCTAGGCTTTGCTGGGATGTCCTATGTCCAAATCTATTTTGTGCTGCGTCACAAGTCATGCACTTCAACTCGTGTGGTCAGTTTCTTTTGTTACTGTAGTGCTCAGTGGCATGTTGCAATGAGTCTTTAAATAGCTCCAGGTGTACTATTACTGCAACTTGTGACTTGGGGCGAGCGGTAGAGTGGGTGAGGGGTCAGCTTTACTGACCCTGTCTTCTCATTAGTGTATCTTTTAGTCCATATTGGTACATATTGATCCCTATAGATCATGTATCTAATCAATACTTGATAACAGTAGATCTGCTATTTTCAAAGTGGTTGTTTTGCTGCTATATTAACACATTTTGCTGGGGACGCCCTGGAACCCCCTCAAGGACCCCTAGGGGTCCCTGGACCCCACTTTGAGAACCTCTGTAGTAGAGAATAGACTAATACGTGTTTAACTAAATAGGTATGAAAAAAGGGCCAATTCTGTGGAGCACTCATTTGGCTTGTTTTCACGTTCTCATGTCCTTTCTAATGCTGGTGTATCATAGAGACATGATTGGTTGTTCTGAATGTTCGTAGGCTAAGGATCTTGGCAACACCTCTCTCTGTGTCTCCTCCCAGATTAACTCTTTCCAGGAAATAGAAACCATTGTATTAATCAGGTTAATCTTGTATCTGACACTTTGTGATACAGATCAACTACAAATTCATCAACTCAGTGTCTACAGACAAGGACCTTGGGGACAGACATCAGGATTCATGACAGGTGAGGAATTAAACACATGTTTGATAGTGTTACATCAGTGTAGCCTACAATAGAACTGTATGACTGTACATTATAATAGTATAAGATGATGCTGATGAGATATCTTTTAATATCTTCATTAATTACAATATCTATCTTTGCTTTCCTTGTGGAATAAAGCTGCTTCGACGGGCACTCGGAAGACCATGGAAGCAACAATGAAGGAACAAATTGAGGGAATCGAGATGTTCCACAGTCCTACTAAAGGACGAGGTCTTCGGGTGACCAAACCATTCAAAGTTGGAGAACTTATCTTCACATCCCCGGCGTACTCTTTCGAAGTTAAAAATAGGGGACACTACTGCGATTTCTGCTTTGCTAAGTATGTATTTATGTAAATGGTAAATGGTGCATTTATATAGCGCTTTTATCCAAAGCGTTTACATAGATTGTGCATTACATTCACCCATTCACACACATTCATACACTGATGGCGGAGAAAACCATTGCAAGGCACCATAGGCCTCATCACAATTACTTACATAACACATAAGTCCCTATACCCCTTTTGTTTGGATGGAGGACTCTTATCCATTACATATAAAAATGACCAAATACCAGTTGAAAAGGTTTTAAAAGGCAGTTCATGTAGGCACACTCCCTTGACTTACTGTCATAAACAGGAACGCAGTAACAATTGCAAATACAATTACAAAACAAAACAAACCAGTCAATGAAATAAATAATTAATAATAAACTTACACCTCTCTGAATACACAATCTCAGACATAAGACTCAACCCCAATCACAAACCCGTTTATAAAAAACTGCCCAATAGCAGTTACTCGTTTAACCCCTTGGGGTGTTCTGTCTGTAGATTGTGTATCCAACGAGCTTCTCTTTGTAGGAGAACACTATCTCTGATGTTACCACCTGTCTTTAAAGGATATACCGTCTCAATGCCTTGAAACCTCAAAGAACATACCTCATGCCCTGCTGAATTAAAGTGTCTCGCTACCGGGGATTCTTCATCCCTATTTCTAATATTAGATTTGTCTTCACCAATTCTTATTTTCAATTCTCTCTTTGTTTTGCCTACATAGCAGACTCAGTCCACATGGACGTTTCAACAGATAGATCACATATTTAGTTTTGCATGTAATTCTACTCTTAATGTTAATCTTTTTTTTGCCAGGATGAGGGTGTAACACTGTGTCACCTTTAATCATAGCGTTACATTGAAGACATCCTGAACACGGAAAAATTACCTGTAGGTGGGTCTGACATAAAATGTCTAGGAGGTACGCTCTGACCAGTGAGTCTCTTAAATTTTGGGCTTGTTTATGTGTAAACATTGGGCTGTTTTAAACACGTGACCTATAGCAGGATCAGTGGATAGAATATCCAGTATTTTTGGACAATCTTCTTTACTTCGTTACAAATTGGACAAAAAGTGGTAGACAGCACAATTCTAGACTCTCCTGGCTGTGGAGGTTTAGAGGTCAACATACTGGTTCTGTTGATGTTACGTATATTGTGTAAACAATCATTTAAGACCTTATTATTGTCGCCTTTGGCATTGAAACATTGATTTAGATCCTTTGCTTGTTTTTCAAAAGAAATATCAATTATCTTAACCCTCAGTAGTTAAGCTAGCTACTGAGGGTTAAGAGAATTTGTAGCACAGATATTGCAAAGCACAGTGGAAGCAATTAAACCTCAAAGCTGCGTTTAGGGCTGTTCTGTTGTCCCTATACTGCAATTTGCTATAAAGTGCTGCTGATATGCACTGTTTGGGATGATTGAATTGACGTTGGGCTGTTGTGTTTGGTGGAGCAGACCGCTGGTCTAGCTGGTCTACCATAAGGTCAGCTCTATTAATACTATCTGGACTGTGTTGTTTACAATGGGAGGAACTCCTGCAAACAACTGCTGCTCTCTGGGAGGAATGGAGACAAATGCAAAAGTGGTGTATTTCTCTGTTCTGAGGGGATAATCGACCCCAAGACAAATTTCACATCATTATTATTATTTTTTTTTTTTTAATTTCTCTGTTGGGTTGAAAGTTAATCTGGTGCACTGGACCTAAGCACAATGCTATCTAGGTGTGTGTGTGTGTGTGTGTGTGTGTGTGTGTGTGTGTGTGTGTGTGTGTGTGTGTGTGTGTGTGTGTGTGTGTGTGTGTGTGTGTGTGTGTGTGTGTGTGTGTGTGTGTGTGTGTGTGTGTGTGTGTGTGTGTGTGTGTGTGTGTGTGTGTGTGTGTAAACAATCAAAATATCCATCCAAGAGGATGTAAACACACATGTTGTAACATGCTGCTCATTAAAACCTAATGTTTGTTCATTCATAGGAAACAGGACTTGAAGAAATGTATAAAGTGCAAGAAGGCCTTCTATTGCAATGTCAACTGCCAGGTAGGAAACGAGTGGATGAGGAGGAGGAAGAAGGAGGGAGTTAATGACTGCAGGATATTGAAGCTTTTATGTATTTATTTATTTACCAGGGACAGTGCACATTAATCAACATATCAGGTTTCACGTCGACGCAAATGAGCCAGAGTTAGCCAAAAGCTAATTTTCATCTGAAGTCGCTCACATTATTCCTCTACCATCTGATTGTTAATTTGTTCTTAGTTACTTTTTTGATTGATTGAATGTAAACAGCTGTGCATGGTACAGTAAGACATGAGGCTAAAAGGATAAAACAAAAAGGTCCTGGGGACTTGTTTCCTTGTATGGCTTTGTTTCATATCTGATACAGAACACTTCTGATTGAGTGTAAAACAGTAACATAGAATGGAATGTGATTGATCACACATGGAAGTTCACCTTTGGTTTCACTGTGGATCAATAAGATGCTGATCTAAATTTCCGAGCGCCCTAAACCACCGATAACATACTTTTTATATTTCTAATAATTTTGAAAAACGTTTATAAAAAAAGTTTATATTTAAGAACATTTAACTTATACATTAACAAATAAATGTAAATAAACACAAATAACTGTTTGAGATAGGTTTAAGAAGTAAACTTCAATTATAAAAAGAACAATTCATTTGAATTATACAATTAACAAGGAAACAAGTCAATATACACACATGAACTGAATGTCATTTTATTTAACCACTTAGGCTAAGCCCTAAGTGGCTATGACCACAGTAGACATGCAAAGATCTGATTCAGGTGGAGAAGAGCTTCAGTGGGTTAATTAAAAATAATAGCTTTGTGTGACATGAAGATATGAGAAGAGGGTAAGGAAGGACACAGGTCAGTCAAGGACAGGACTAGTGTATACTGAGAGCTTAGCATTGTGTTGGCATTACTGTGGCATAGCACTGTACTGTGCATAGCATAGCTTAGATGCCCTATAGACCAACTGTTAAGCAGTA
This sequence comes from Gymnoscopelus microlampas, assembly GCF_963454915.1. Classification (NCBI taxonomy): domain Eukaryota; kingdom Metazoa; phylum Chordata; class Actinopteri; order Myctophiformes; family Myctophidae; genus Gymnoscopelus; species Gymnoscopelus microlampas. The sequence goes on from NC_139951.1 coordinate 46,203,647, forward strand.
TTTGTGGGCGAGTTTAATTTTGTTGTTACTGTGTGCCAGGCAACATGCTTGTATGGTTAATGTCATGCCTTTACACAGATATACATAAATAGAAGACGTCCACAACTAATGTTATAACCGGCTTCAGCTGTGTTTACACCTCAAAATGGCTGCTGTGAAAAGGGTCAGTTTTTGTCTCAAGCATTATGTTGCAAACTTGCTAAATGTGTGTGTGTGTGTGTGTGTGTGTGTGTGTGTGTGTGTGTGTGTGTGTGTGTGTGTGTGTGTGTGTGTGTGTGTGTGTGTGTGTGTGTGTGTGTGTGTGTGTGTGTGTGTGTGTGTGTGTGTGTGTGTGTGTGTGTGTGTGTGTGTGTGTGTGTGTGTGTGTGTGTGCGTGCATGCTTGTCAGAAAGGGGACTGGAATATGCACAAGCTGGAGTGCTCAGCAATGGTTAAGTATGGTCCGAAATGGTGTCCAGCAGAGACAGTCCCTATGGTGGCCAGGATCCTTGCCACAAAGGTGAGTGGGGGGGGGTCTTTCTTGATCATTTTTCCAACGTTATTCCTAATTATGAAATACGAGTTGTTGGGTCTAGTGTAGTCTCGTGAGCCAGACTGTTGCCAGACACTCCCCCGCTTCTGTTTTGTCTTTACAGTCAAGCAAATTTGTTCGAGTATGAATCAAAAATAATCGAAGCATATAGCTTGCTTTTCGGAAATGGAAATTCTAAAATAAAATGTAAAGATATATAAATATAAATATATGTTTTTAAACTTTGTTTATTGGATTTTTCACAGAAGCATTCCATTTCAAAAGTTGGTACTATGCAGATACATAATAGCTTCCTCCAGTGCAATTCATCAATTACAAAACTTGCAATAAACAGATTGAATTAACACCCAAAAACTCACATCATACAGGAAATATAGGTACAAAAAAAAGTAAACATTAAAAAAACTGAAACACAGACGGATAAACAAAACAAAACAACATCAGACAAACAATACATACCCATGTATATACATGGGTATATATATACCCATGGGGGGGGTGCGTTTCACTGTTTTAACCCAGCAACCCTATGTAGATTACGCCACTGCTGAAAAGCATCCCAGCCCAAACAGTAACGTAACTAATAATTGGGCCGCGCGACCCAGAAATTACCACAATTGACAGACCTTACCGTAATAATCATAAAACGGGCCCACCGGCCGTTTGAAAAAAAACGGCCAAAATTAAGTTAAAAATCCGGTGGCCGCGCACCTTACAGGCCTCTCTATCTGAGATTCCCAGGCAGAATTAAGGGCCCAGCACGTCCCTGCTTGGCGGCCTGGAATGGCGCGGCCGTTGTCTAAAATTTCCCGGTGGCCAGCACGTCCCTGGCACAAACACATCCCCATCTACCAAAACAAACAGTGAAAACACCAACATACAGCGAGAGGACTGATGACTGCTGTTATAGAGGGTAAATATTGGTAAAAAATGTACTTATTGTTTTGTTATGTAAACATACTAGGCCTTATAAGTTCTGATTGTGGGGACAGAAAGCAGACCTGTATGACCTGAGGTCTGGATGGTTCATGATAGCACAAGATCAGAAATGTATGTTGGCCTTAAACCATTCAGTGCTTTATAAACCAACAGTAGCATTTTGAAATCAGTTATTTGACAATCGTGATGGGTATAAGTACAGGTACCTTATGATGAACTATCTGTAATTATTGAATTGAATTGTACTAACTGCTGTATAGAAATACACGTTGTGCATTGTGTTTTTTTAATAAAGATATTAAAGATATTAATTACGGGGCCAGGCTTCCAGCATGGACCCGTATTGTTATTCTGATTATTCCGTTTCTTCTTCTGCCACTTTTGGCAGTTCTGGCTGAACCGTGCAGTCGCTTTTTATGAAACTCGGCCATATGATAGATGGTCATGAAAAACGATCAAGAAATAATTCTCACAATCTTTCGTCAAAAGGTGGCGCTATAGCACTCAATTGAAAAATGCCAACTTTGAACAGGTACAACTCATGCCCTGTTTCACCTACAGCCATGAAACTTTGATGCACACATGCGTCTCCTCATGCTGAACAACTTTCACACTCTGACTTTTGACCTCTGACCTTTAGATCTCCCACCATTTTGAATTATATGAAAAACAGTTAAAACCTATCTCCTCCTGGGATTTTTGAGTAATCTGCACGAAACTTTTTACACATGAACTTTGGACCTATGCCAAAAAACGTTTGCAAAATATTTTCCATAAGTGAAAAAATGAAGCTTTAATGAGTCAATGAATATTGCAGTTTTATGACAATTATTCATCTGCCCCTAACACATACATGCAGACTTACCATTCTTTGAAACTTTGCAGAAATGTAAAGGGCCATTCCAAATATCACTGAAACCAATCTTACTCCAATTGGTCAAACGGGGGCGCTATAGCAATTTTTTGAAAATGCAAACTTTAAACAGGCAAAAGTCATGCCTCGTTTGGCCGACAGCCATTAGACCTGCTTACACATGTGCCTTGACTAATGAGGAACACATCTATCACGTTGACCAGTAAGCACCGCCCTTAGATTGTCCGCAATCTTGAGCAGTTTGAAAAACACTTAAACCCAGGATTTTTCAGCTATTTGCGTGAAACTGTATGATCTGTGTGATCTCCTTTTTCACAGGTTCTTGTCTGTTGGTGGCTTCTCGCTTAAAAGTGTGCCCCACAACCTGAAGGTCACCAGTTCAAGCCTCACTTGGTGCAGACTTCATCTAAGTTGCATTTCACACAACATGACTATCAATGAATACATCTGCAATTGTTAAAGATAACATGAAATACTTAATTGAGTGTTTTTTACATACAGCTGATCTACAATCTCACAACTTTTCAGATAGCAATGAGAGTATGTTTTTTCAATGTATAACATACTTCATTGTGAAAATAGCCGATGTACAATCTGACAACTTTTAATGGTTTGTGAGCTTGTAGATCGGCTACTTTCACTAGTTTTGCTTCTGAGGAGATGTACAATTTCTTCATTGGTAAATGGTTTGTGAACGAGTGATCTTAGTGTTAGTGAAACAGGGGCTTGGGTCATGACAGAAGGCAAGCGTTTGTCATCCTCAACAGACAACATCAGCCTGGACAAAGCTATAGCACTATAGGTAGTGTTGCAGCTACCTAAGAGTGCCTCACGACCGCAAGGTTGCTGGTTCAAGCCTCACTTGATGCACACTCATTTAAGTTGAATTGCAAAAAAACATGACTCAATCTATTCCGTTTCCATGGCTCTCTCTCTCTCTCTCTTCAATCTATTCCGTTTCTATGTCTTTCTCTTCAATCTATTCCGTTTCCATGTCTCTCTCTCTGTCTCTTCAATCTATTCCGTTTCTATCTTCAATCTATTCCGTTTCCATATCTATCTCTCTCTCTCTCTCTCTCTCTCTCTCTCTCTCTCTCTCTCTCTCTCTCTCTCTCTCTCTCTCTCTCTCTCTCTCTCTCTCTCTCTCTCTCTCTCTCTCTCAGGGGCGGCCATAGCTGAGTGGTTAGTGAGCCAGAGGCTCTGGTTGCCCCAGGTACTGTACGATTCCAGGCCAGGTCAGCAAATGTGTCGATGAAATTTGTCATCGACACAAGCAAGACTCTTAACCCCTAATTGCTCACAGGCCCTCATTGGAAACAAGACCGCAAGGACTTTCATGAACTGACCTGTTAAAGGAATTATCATTTCTCTTTCTCTCTCCTGGCCCCGTATTATCGCTGCTTGCAGCTATATTTTGCTAATTAAAATGCTTAATTTCTTGCAAATGCTTCTTTCTACAGAAGGCACAGAAAGAAAGATCTGCATCTGAGAAGCTTATACTGATGGGAGAATTGTATTCAAGTAAGGGATCACTCAACAGAAACACACAAACATGCACACACATGGGTATATTCGCCATACAATCTGTGTTAATTTAATGTTTAATGTCTCTTAGTTACAAATTTAATTCATGTGTAACTAAGAGAGACGAAATATGTAGCCAAATGGACCCTTACTGGTCCATTCGGTTCCATTTATACACTCTCAAGAGTTGAATTAACAGAAAAAAAACAGGATTCTACCGATTTAAAGGGGGGGAGTGGGCAATATTTTCGGGCACGTGATCGCTGTTTTCCGAGGCTGCTGTGATCATTCAGTGCCAGACAGTGAAAACCACCATTGCTTTTACGTCTTATAGAGAGCATGCACGTGCATCACCTTTCCACCGGGACACGCCCCCCTCTTCTATAATGAGTGGCAGACATTGAGCAGCATGGAGCGTTGGAGTTTGGAAGCACTCGTTGGAAATCACTCAACGGTCCTGCATACCACCTGTTTGTAAATGTCACATAATGCAGGAGGCAGCAGGACGTTGCGTTATTGAAAACGAGCGCTTCCAAACACTTAAAGACGGGGTGCTGTGATTTTCAGTGATTTTTCCCCCCCTATAACATAATCATCAGGTATTATGGTAATACTTGGAGGAAGATTTTTTTCAAAAAAGTGTACAGAAAGTGTTAAAATTATGTTTTTATGTGGACACGCCTCCAGTTCATTAAGTATACCTGGTTCTCACCTTAGCACCTCCTCCACCACCTTAGCACCACCCACCTGTCCTAGTCCATGGTTTTAACCATTTTTTGGCACCCGATGTGTTAACACTGTGTATTTTACAGACGAAGAGAGGAAATGGATTCACGAGGATGAAATCGCCAGCTTGCATCGCTTCTATTCCAAACACCTGGACTTCCCTGATCACCATGACCTGCTTTCACTCTTCTCCCAGGTAGTGTGAAGACACACACACACACACACACACACACACACACACACACACACACACACACACACACACACACACACACACACACACACACACACACACACACACACACACACACACACACACACACACACAGCGTTGTTGCCCAGAGGAAACCTTGAAAGTCCAAAACTGTTATTTTACAGGAATATTGTTAATACTGTTGTTTCAAAGTTTCTAAAACCCATGGACAGACTTTACCACTTTCAACCTGGCATCCCAATTTTGAGCATGCCATTATAGGTAAAGAACAATCTAAAATCAATAGCTGATCTACAAGCTCACATCACAATGCACATCACTGTGAGCTTCAAAGAAAAAAAAATCTCACCGGTCTAGCACTCATGGATTCTGAAACGCTAACAATCTGCGTACCATTTCTCACAGCAGATTATTAAAATTAAGAAAATAACGACCAAATTGTTATCCAACAGGTGTGAATACATTAGCAGGATTATTGATGATTTCTCTCTCTGTGCAACAGGCTCACTGTAATACCTTCGATTTGCATGATGAGGATTTGTTACCTGGTGTCGGTCGTGTTGTCTACGCTGAGTAAGAACACACACACACACACACACACGCACGCACACGCAGGCACACACACGCACACACGCGCACACATACAGAGTTAAACCCGCAATTAAACCCTACTTATCATGTCACTAAACCATTAAAACACACTACAGTACTGCAATAATGTGTGGTTGTCACAAAATGTCAGAGTTTTTCAGAAAAGTGTCAGCCCACTGCCAGCGAAACAGAGTGATTTTGACTAACCTTTGAAAAATCATAGTATATTTTCCGTGATCGATGTATGTATACAAATGCACCGTTTATTATTCTATTCTTTTTACTAGTGTAGGATGTTTAGGGTCTATGTGTTTTGCAACCACATGTTACCACTCAAATTAAATCTTAGAATGGTGAGCAGCTTTCTATAGCCATTAGGAACATGTTGGTTTTCAAATTGGGGATATTAATAGGCCTTATTTTAAAATTATTATATTTGTGTATGAAATATTGTATTAAAAGGCCATTTAAGCATATATGGACGTTTTGAACAAGTAAAATCACCATTCCAATCAATTCCTCCATACTTGAATTGTGCAGAGAAGTGGGTTCATATATGAACACCATTGAAAGTTCTTCATATATTTGTTATGACAATTTGCATGTGACAATATAGGGGTCCACATACAGTATTCAACGCATGATAACTGCACTAAGCTACTAGTCTGCAATGGTTATCATTCCAAACTGTGAACTAGTGTAGAGATGTATACAGCTAGTCAAAAAATCAAACGTAGGCTTTCCCACCCATTTGATAATCATGTCTCTCTCTCTCTCTCTCTCTCTCTGTCTCTGTCTCTGTCTCTGTCTCTGTCTCTGTCTCTGTCTCTCTTCTCTCTATCGCTCTTCTCTCTTGTCTTCCTGTTGACCTTCTCTCTCCATCACCCTCTCTCCCCTCAGTGTTTCCCTCATGAACCACAGCTGTGTACCCAGTGTGATTGTCACAAACAAGGGAACGGCAGCAGAGGTACGGGCAGTACAGGATATGAAGCCTGGTGATGAGGTGAGGAGAAGAGACAGCTGCACAGGGATGTATTTGTGTGGATGGGGACACTGTATTACAAGGGGGTAGGGCAGTGGTTTTCAACCTTTTTGTATAAAATAGCAAAATAATTATATATCTTTTGTGAGTGTCTTGTAAGCCTGTACGGGCTGGGCATCTTTTAGGGTAGGTACACACTGTATGATATTTGCTCGGGGACCTTTTTTGGCGATCGCCGACAAAACCCCCCAAAACCCCCCTCGGGCTTTGATCGGCGACATATTGCTCGCTGTGTGTGAAAGGCTCTGCAAGAGGATCTACCTGTGATAATAGCGCTCGGCAATGCTGCGTGCGTGTGTGTGTGTGTGTGTGTGTGTGTGTGTGTGTGTGTGTGTGTGTGTGTGTGTGTGTGTGTGTGTGTGTGTGTGTGTGTGTGTGTGTGTGTGTGTGTGTGTGTGTGTGTGTGTGTGTGTGTGCAGCGTGTGTCTGAACAGTGTTGCGAAAATAAGCAACCAGGTCTATGAAAACAAGCCCAACAAAAGCGACTAGGCCACATGAGCACTTTAAACCTATATACAAATACATTGGATATTTGAAAATAGCCGATCTACAAGCTCACAACACGTCACAGCAATTGTCGGCGATCAATCTATAGTGTAAAAACCACAACGATATATGACAGCCGATCAAGAAATGGACTCCTGTAGTGTGAAATGCTTAACGATCAGATGACTCCCTGACCACTTTAAAAGTCCTACAGTGTGTACTTGACCTTAGACACTCCAGACAAAAGAAAAACTCCTGACCCCAGAATTAGATGTGGAGGAGAAACCTGAAGTACTAATCACATGTCTGTGTGTTCCTGTGCCTTCCAAAGATGCTGATCAGCTACATAGACCTCATATACACGACAGAAGACAGAAACGACCGGTTAAGAGACTGTTACAACTTCACCTGTGACTGCCAGGAATGTCAAACTAAGTCCAAAGTAAGTCATGAATAACCAAGACTGAAAAAGAAAACCTGACAAAATAAAATGACATATACAGAACAGTTCAGAAGTTTTAGTGTCCGGTGAGGGAATTTGGATGTGTAAACACAGAGATAAAAACCTAAGAACATAGAGCTAACACTGTAAACCTGGGATTCCCTAACCTTTTCAACTCGAGACACAAAAGATACATTTGGTGTCTGCACAGGACCCAAATGTGCAAAAATACATTATTATTATTATTATTAATCACTTAAGCCCTATTTTTCAGAAAATTGTGAATATTTTTAGAAAATGAATGAGAATCTTATGAAACATGTTTTAAATAAATAAGCAAACAAACAAACAAACAAACACAATCATCACCTCAACATCACACACAAGAGCACAGCAGTATTAATAGATCATTGATAACAGAATTATCTTAGTTCACAAGCGGCTAATGTTCCTCGACTCTAACATGTCATCTTCTCTCCTTGGTCTCAGGACGAGGCCAAGCTCAAAGTGCGTGAGCGGAGTGATCCCATTGGGCCAAACGCCATCAGTGACATGGTCCTCTTCGCTAAGATGACCATTGGACTGTTTGAATTAGCCGTCAAGAGCAAGGAGAAAAATATCCTTACGTAAGATGAGGTTTTCACACCCACAACACCCTGTGTTTCAGGCCATGTGCCTCCTTGTGCTATTCATAGGGCTGTCACGATTACAAATTTAAGTTGATGATTCATTGTCACTGGCATTGAACATTGGAACAAATGAAAGGGATTGTAGGCAACATTAAGCCTAAATTTGAAAAATATTTATATATAGGGTTAGGGTTGCATTTTTTCCCCTCTATCAGCCACTATATAATGATGCTGGGGTGTTTTCCTGCATTGAAACACAGTCCTCTTTCTGAAATCTGTATTTTCCCTACTGTTTATGTTTGTCCGGGACGTAAATTAACGCACGCATGTGCGCGTCCGTGTCTGTGTGTACTTTCGGTTTTAAAACGCTCTCAAACTTCTTTTTTGAGGCACATAATTTACTTTTAAGATAGCGTTTGGATAGAATTTAGTTGTTTAGCTTCATATACTGTATGTGGTCAATTTATCATGAAAAAGCCTATTTAAAAATAAAAATTCAGAGAACCGGCAGGGGCGGGCAGTTCCGCAAATTGTATCCGAATAAAGCAACCTATATTCGGTTATACAAAGTATATACAAAGTATAGCATCCCACCGTTACAAGAGTCTGATTTGAGTACCTTTAACAATAGCTTTTCAGATTCAGCCTGTGCCATTGCATCCTTAACTCTCTTGCACCCCCTAGCGAGTTGCTGGATATGTGTAAACAGTCCCTGGACGAGATGGGGACCGTGTTCGATGACTCCAACATGTATATGGTCCTCGTGATGAACCATGCCATGGATTTGTGTGCCTGCATGAGAGATTGGAAAGGTGCGATCCGCTATGGCGAGAAGACCGCACAGCCTTTCAGGTAGCCTATACTATGACTGTTCAGGAATTGCCTCAAATTTAAAAACCTGGAGGGAGCGAGTCAGTTAACCGAAAATAATGTCAAAATCGATATTTAGGCCTACAGGTTAATTGACTAATCAGGAAGCTTTAAAAAAAAAAACATATATATTCATATCAACGAATCAACGATTTGATTAGATTTTTTATTATCGACTAAATCGATTGTCTGATTAACCACTTAACCCTGTATTACGTATACTTCGGTGTACAATGGTGGCGTACACAGAGAGTAAATAAAATAGCCGATCTACAAGATCACACGCTTGTAGATCTGCTATTTTCAGTATTATTATTTGTTTAATAATCGTTCATTAATCGTAATCTAGAAATAATCAGGATATTGATTTGAAGTCATAACCATATCGCCCAGTGTTTCATACCGTTATATAAATATATAATGTTTGCGCAAATCCTCCTTGTCCTGTGCAGTGAGCTGTATCCACCATACTCTATGACCGTGTACACCCACTACATGAGGTTGGCTAAACTCTACATGAACGTGGAAGACTCATTCATGGCTAAGGGTTATCTCGAGAAGGTAATGATTTCTGATTGGTCAGTTATCGGTCATTATTTCTGGATAATGGCCGATGAGCTCTATAACGGACCGCTGTGTAATCAGAGACTCAGAGCACCTGTGCCAACCTGCCTGCTTGGTTTTATACTTTATCCAACATGACAGCCATGTAAACAAACAACCAATGTCATTTACAACTAAGCGTTGCTCTCAAGAATGTTTTTGAATTCATTTGAAGTGAGAAATACCAAATACCAAAACGCTCGCCCCAAAATACACTGTCGCCCCGGGGCAAATCCGGCGGTATTACAGGCAAATCGGCAGTATATAGAATGGGGGGCGAGTGTGTTTTGGGGCGAGTTTTCCGGTTACCTTGTGGAATACTGTCATTTGTTTTCCGAGGCGAACTTGTCCGCCCAGCTACATATCAACTTACTATGTAGTCACAAATAGTTGTGAACAAAAGTGAAGAACGCTACATAGTGTGTACATTTGTGTGTGTGTGTGTGTGTGTGTGTGTGTGTGTGTGTGTGTGTGTGTGTGTGTGTGTGTGTGTGTGTGTGTGTGTGTGTGTGTGTGTGTGTGTGTGTGTGTGTGTGTGTGTGTGTGTGTGTGTGTGTTGTTTACAGGCAATACCCATCATGGAGGTGATTTGTGGGAAGGATCATCCGTTCCTGAAAAAGCTACAAAAACTCCCAGTTTTACAAAAACCCACCCAATGTGTACACTTAGAAAGGTGCATGGCTAAAATCAATACATGTAAAAAGGACCATCCAAAATGATATGTTTTTGTCCCCCCCATCTAAAAATATATTGTTCCAAGGACCCCCGAAAGCAAGAAAGATTTGAGTTCAAAATGTTTAAATATATTCAAATATTTGCACACATTTTCACAGTTTAAAAAAAAGAAATAGTAGATCTTGTAAAGAGCTTGTAAAGACGGAGGAGTGTATCTGCTTCCATCGGGGGGGAAAGCGTGTCACCGTTCTTTAGTTATCGGCTGTTGAATATAGCTTGTTCTCGCCAAAAAACGCAGACAAAAACAGGAAAGCAGATACAAATGTATTTTTCTAAATCCTTTAACATTAGATTGGACGGGGCTGGGTTTGTTGTGATCACATTATTTCCGGATCTACTCTTCTCCAGAAGTCATAGGATGACTCATAGGTTGGCAAACAGTGCCATCTAGCGTACTGTAGATGGCACTAGATGACTTGCTCCCTCCAGGTTTTGAGATTTGAGGCCATTCCTGACAGTTGTAGTAGTAGGCTACCTGAAAGGCTGTGCACTGAAAACACGTTTTTTTTACGTGTTACACGTCATTGGCACTCTGGGCTTTGGAATAAATGAACGTGTTACACGTCATTGGCGCGTTATTATGGATCCCACCGCCGTTCTAGGCAAACCCCGCCCCTGCTGCTCAGAAACCCTGGTGACGCACGCAAGCATGTTTTGATATTTAATCTATTTATTAGGTCAAACTTGGTTTTCATAGAAAGGAATTTCTCCGCGCTATGTGATCGCATCAGTACGGTTTCATTGCAGGCACCTCCATTCAGAACGTAACGTTTTATTTTTTTATTACAAATTAGTTTAAACTTGATCTCAGTAAGGAATCCTGTATTGACCGTCCGCGATAAAGCTAACGTGACCTAGAAATAATAAATGATGACACATACACAATTTTCTGCTTCAATGGGCTGTCTGTACGTTGATCCGTTTAACTGCTAAAAAAGATGATAGCCTTTTATATAGATTAATTAATGATGTGCCACCCAATTTGCAATATGGAGTATTATTATTATGGAGTAGCCTATATACATTGATGGTCTTCATTGTATCTCTGCTTGATTGATTGCATCCTCCTGTTATCAATCATGTGGAATTAATGATTTGCACTGGAACAAGGTTGTGTTCTCCATATTAAGGAGATCTGAATCTGTTGAAACGCAGTCACTGATTGGCCCGGTCATTTTATGATTTCTCATACTCTCTGCCTATGGGCTGAAGTCCAGACTGATACCGCGGAGGAACGTGTGAGTGAATCCACGTTATCAGTCTGGCAATGCCAGGCTATCATCAGCCCAGCAGTGCCATGCCCATTACCAACCTGTGAACACTTCTCTAATCAACCTGCTGTCTATAAAACTGGACTCATTCCACACGCACACTGTCCGTAGATACGTTGTCGTTCCTGTGATCTGCCTTGGAGTTTCTTGTTCGTTTATGGTTGCTTCTAAAAGGTTTTGCAATTCCTGTTTACTGCTTGAATCTACTACGTTTGACTGTAAGCTTAACTACTGCTTTAATAAATCTGTGAATTGAAACTATTCTGCTTGGGGCTCAGCATTTGGTTTCGGTCATTCTGCAAACCGTGACACCCTATCTGAATTTAAAAAGAGATGAAAATGGTGAAATGATTACTGTTCGCTTTGTCTCTTGTCATCACTGCCAGTGTAAAGAGATGAGAAGCTGTTTCCTTCCATGGACTCAGGTTCAGAATAACACATCAAGTCCCTTGGAAAAAAGAGAGCAAAATTCTGAATAAAAAATTGATTTAATGTCAAACCCAGATGCAGAGAGAGAGAAAAGACAGACTAACTGACAGAGTGACAACAGATCAAACTGCCATTCTTCTGAATGGGATGAATATTAATTTGATATTGGACAAGAATACATAACATAAGCACAGAACATACTGTATGGAAGCATTTGACCATATCTTTCAATTCAGTCTCAATCTACTTCCAAATAATATTCCAGTATAGTTGACATTATAACTACATTCATAATCATCTACCTGCCAAATATCATGGGGTTGGGGGTGTCATCTTGTAATGTTGTGAGAGACTAAAGGCTTCTTTTTCCTCGAAAAATGAGGAGAGAAAAAATATAACGGGCATCATCATGCAAAATGGAGTATGCCTAAGGTACACCGACGGACGGCCGGTGCAAGGTCTAAGACTTTCTCATCATGATAGAATATTTCTCATCAAGATATCACCGTAATGGAAAGAAACCACCATACCAAAACATTTTTTGGGATTGGTGTAAGGTATAACTTGATCTCCTCCTGACCTCAAGTAACACTGTCCTCTGAAAAGCCAGCAATCTCTACAATAACCATATGACACGCACCCACTCACCTCTGCACCTCTGCCCTTTGCTCATGTAATGTGTGATGGAAGCACTAACTGTACTGATAAGACCCAATTATTGAAATCCCAAATACGGAATAGACTTTCACCATGCCACATTTAATGCCTGTCTCAGCCTCCTGGCAGTCTTGAGGTTTTCCTCAGAATAGGTTACCTCTTTAACCCTGGCATCTCCATGTTGGGCATATCATTATAGGCCAGGTAAATAAAGAAATAATTAGAAACATTTCTGAAATGGTGTTTCGAAAATACCAGATCTACAATCTCTCAACATGTCATGATGTAATGTGTTGGGAGCTTGTAGATTGGCTTTTAAAACAATGGCTTATATTTTTTTGTGGCTCAGTGGTTATGCAGATATACTATCATTGTAATGTGTAGCACATTGGCAAGCCATAGACAATATGGCACATGAGTTCAATATGTATTTCTGGTAAATAATTATTGATCACTTATTTTCTATGTCTGTGGCAAAAATGTAATATCGATGAAAATGTCCATCAGAAGCTGGCATGGCGATGACCCCTGTTTGTCTCGAGCGGCAGCCAGGTCACGCTTCAAGGTTTGGATCGCCAAGGGATCTTCATCAGGATGATCCTTTTAACCACTTGAACCCTAGCATCTCTATTCTGTCATAATAATATGGAGAAAAAAGGAATAAAATTCAGTCCGTACACTTGATACTCTATTCCTTGGTTATCTGAGGAAGAACCAGGCTTAAAACATCACCTGTGGTAAAAAAGGAAAAAAACATATACTTTATTAGGACTCTAATTTCATTGTGATGTTTGCTTCTGCCCAGTCTGGCTTTTTAAACTGTGAATGTGCGTGCTTTAGCCTATTTACTTGCACAAAGCATCTGTCACTTTGGATTTTAACCATTATCTTATACTTTGGCTATTAAAAAATAGCAGATCTACAAGCTCATAGCGCGGCACCGAGTGCTGCCCTATGTCACTTTTTCATGTCAAGCACCACCCAAAACTATATGTATTTGTCTGCGGACCCCCCCCCATCTCAAAATATTTTGTTCCAGGGACCCCCAGATGCAAAGATTTGAGTTAAATATGTATATATACATATTCAAATATTTGCACACATTTTCACTGTTTTCTTTTAAAAATAGCAGATCTACAAGCTCGGCAATCGGTGCCTCACTATGAGCTTGTAGATCTGCTATTTTTGAATAGCCAAAGGATAAAATAATGGTTAAAGTGGTTACACAGATGCGTTCCCGGTTTTAATGGGATGGGTTAAAGTAACATAGCTATACCCATATGAACTGCATAGACTCCTGTATTGGAGAGTTACAGAACAGTATGGGCTTTTTCTTACTTCTTAGGTACAGAAGTAATGACATAGGCCACTATTATTTTTAACTTTTTTATTTGAAGCGATGTTTACAAATGAATGACAGTTTTACCTTTTTATACGGACAGTATTATGCTGCGTTCACATTTCAGAATAATTTTGTAATGCATATTTTAACGCTGTGTGTTTGAATGTAAATATAAAAATATACACTGCTGACATTATGAACATTGTTTTAACTCTTATTAAAGTTTACTTCAGAACGTCAGAACTCTAGGACATAACCAAGTACTCAGAGAGCTGGCATCAACATTGGAACAGAGGCGAACCACAATAAATGCCCTCCCACAAAAATCATCAGAAAAGGTCCACTTCACACCATTCGTACCAGCAGGCCAACCTCAAGAGCACCATACAACATCAAAGGATGCAAGCATTCTGCAGGCTGCTCGAGATTGGAGAATGGAAGTGGACCTCGACAAAAAGCTTGTATTCCCCCCCAGAAATAGTGGCTACAACACGCCGGCCACACATGGTCCTGTGCAGTGGTGAGCTGTGGATTTTTGAACTAAGGGTACTGTATTTTATGACGTCACGTGCGCAGCGCAGGCATGTGCACATAGCCACTTAATAATACTGTATTCAACATGTGATTATTAATGTATTTATATTTCTTATTATTTTGTTCACATTGTTAATTTGTTGTTTTTATTTTTGTTTCAATTAATCAATTATTTTATTTTCCTTTTAGTTTTATATAAAAGCCCTTTACATAGACTCACCCACACATAAGCAGTTAAAATAATCAGACAACTTGTCTTTGTCTTGTCTCAGAGAACTGGGTCCTCTGCTAAGCAATCCCCTTCACACTCTGCAGTGCAGAGACTGTTGTCTCTCATTGTGAGAGGAATGTAACACATACACATTCAATTCAAGTCCATGGCTTTTCTCCAGTAGCCTAATGTTATGCAAAGCAGCCAGGTAGACGCTATTGAGAATGTCTCGCCACTGACGGCGCGAACCTTCAGAGGCTATTGTTTAAACTTTAAGGTGTTAACGACCGCCGCTGACGGTGAGTGCATGTGGAGCACGCGCGAGCCCCCAGCCCCCACAGTCTCAGAACTAAGGGTACGCCGTACCCGCCCGTACCCCCTAGAGCTCAACCCTGGTCCTGTGGTCTAAAGCAGCAAAACTGGCATATGTTGTGGAGCTGACAGTACCATGGGAAGAAGGGGTTGAAGGAGCGTGCGAGAGGAAAAAAACTAAATATTCTGACCTGGCAGCAGAAGCTTCCCAGAACGTCTGGAAAACCCTCAAAACCCCCTTCCTGTAGAAGTGGGAACTAGAGGCTATGCTGCAACATCTACTACAAGTCTACTCTGTTGAAGAAGATAGGGGTGAGGGGTCGCTCCCTCCAACAGGCAGTCAAGGCTGTGTCAAATGCTGCAGAAAAAAGCAGCAACTGGCTGTGGCTAAAAAGGAAGGACAACAACTGCGGGCAGCAAGATAAAGACCATTGGTATGCGGTCAGGCTTAGGCCTGACTCAGGGAGAAGGGACGCCCCTGCAATGCAGAGTCCAGTGGAGGAGATGGAGGGTATGGAACGGAGAGGGGTGTATCTGGGACGCCAGACACACCGTTGAGCCCTCTGGAGACGTTGTGGGCTAACATCAACGAAACGTCGATGAAGCAGGGTGCCCACCTGATGACCTCAATGAAAGTCCTATACCCTCCCTATTCACCACTCCACTCTGACATTCAAGAGCGCCAACTTACCATAGGGATTGAAACTTCTAAGTTCTATTAGCTTTACTAATTACAAAGTTTACTTCAGAACTCTAGAGTCTGGCATGTAACTGGTATGTCAGCTGTATCCTTCTTTCATCAGTCTACTTTATCTGTAGCGTACGTGCGCTCACACGCACACGCGCGCACACACACACACACACACACACACACACACACACACACACACACACACACACACACACACACACACACACACACACACACACACACACACACACACACACACACACAGAGCAAGCCTCCTGCAGAGTCATGTCATAAATGGCTGTGGACTTTTACCCAGAGTCATTCCTTACAGCAGGTGATTCATGATTACAGTTATATTGTAATAATCACTTCATCATAACTTCTCAGTTCAGGTAACATCTTCTACCACACACCTTGTAGGCAGCTGATAAGGAAGCACTCTGGCTGAGAGAAAAGGTACTCATCTTTTTACATAATAATTAGAATATTACAATATTTTCAGATGGGGACCACAGCCAAATAGATAATTCATTTGGGGGTCCCCTGACATGAAAAGGTTTGAGAAGCAGTGGTTTAATCTATCATAGACATGAGTTTGGACGGATGGACAGTCACACAACCTTGAAGACATAATGGCTTATTAACTTTTGATTTTTTTAGAAGTACAAGCTCACAACGCGTTGCGATGTGACTGGTTGTGAGCTTATAGTTCGGCTATTTTCAAATAGCCTAGGTATAAAATAGGGCTAAAGTGGTTAATGTGTGTTTTATAATATAATAATGTATATCTGTAAAGTATCTAGTAATTAAAGTTTTCAAATAATTGTAGTGGAGTAAAAGTACAGTATTTGCCTCTGAGATGAAGTGGAGTAGAAGTAAAAAAAATGGAAATACTCCAGTAAAGTAAAACATTGTAATGCCTCTGAGGAATAATTATAACAATGTTCATTGTTTTTATTGTTATTTATTCTAAGTCATTTACTTTTTCTTATTTTGAACATGTTATGTCTTATATTTTGAAACTGGCAGGTAGTGGGTATTTTCGATGGTGAAAAGACGATTGTATGTACTGCTCCTTTAAGGTTTCCTGTCTTCTGAGTGTATTCAGGGTGCGACCGGCCTTTAGGGAGTTGAGTACAGTTCCCCAAGTTCTCCATTACAGTTCCCCAAGTTATTAGCTAGGGTTAGGCTTATACTGTATATAAAAAGGTTTCAATCCAATGTAGAGGAGACTAAACCCAAGCATTTTTCTCTCACACTTGTATAATTGGACGCAACAATAAATCATTTGTTTCTGTAATGACTAATTATCAAACATGGGCAACATACGGCCCGGGGGCCGGACCCGGCCCTTTGACCATCTTAATCCGGCCCGCCAAGTCATCAAAGAAAAACAAAACGACCCCCACCAAAAATGTACTTTCTAAAATGGTTGGTAAAATGTTAATGGTTTTTAGAAAAAAAAATTTTACTAGACTCCAATTAACAGTAATTAATATTTACCATTTGAGTACTATACCTGCATTCCTCCATCCGTATGTACTCAAATGTTTTATGTTTATAATGTAACAGTGAAACAGTCAACCTTGAGTCTATATTTATAACCTTATGCAATGCGTTTGATCAGTGACCTATGGAGTGGAGCATATCAGATAAGATGCTGTATACATTTATAGGCGCATTTAAACGTTGATACAGCATTGACGTGGATTGTTTTATGCAAGTCATCTTTTTATTGTAAGGCCATGAGTACAGAGTGATACAGTGCAGCTGTTCCAAAAAAAATATATATATATATTTTTTTGTGAAATACTGAAAATGATTGTTGTGAAAGCAAGTACCTTATTGTAAAGTAGTCTGGCATGTCTACCAAATCCATGCAGTTTGAACATAATTCAGCACCATGTGTTTTAAGTTTCAATTCAATTGTACAATGTGTGACCCCTCACTCACTTCATGGAAGTCAGTATGGCCCTCTGGAAAGAAATCTTGCCCACCCCTGAATTAGAATGTTTAACTTGATTTAAACCCGTTTTGATAAAACACTGGTAGCACATTCACCATTATCTAGTTCAGGGGTCTGGCAACCTTTTGGACATGAAGTGCCATGTTTTTATTTTCTTGATAGTCAGTGTGCCATATAGTTATCACACCACGTCAAAATAGAATATTTCCAACAACAGTACATATACTGAAATAACATTTTGCAGAGTTTGCAGACCTGGACACATGGCGTTTGACTGACTCTGCCTTGATCTTTGAAAGACAAACAACATTTATAAGATCCTTTTAATAATAATAAGAAGAGAAAAAAAGACCATTACTACATCAAAGGTATCAACAAACTATTCTGTAAAAACTTGTCAAACATTGACCAAATTGTCAAATAATATAAGAGTCTTTTTCTTTTTTTAATAGCCCATCTACAAGCTCACAACGCCTCGCATTGTGAGGCGTTGTGAGCTTGTAGATCTGTTATTTTCACAATATTTATCTTTGGAACCGAGTCAAACAAAAATGCCTATCATTCCAAGTGCTTGTCAGGGTGGGGGGGTCCCCAGTTCAAATATGATTATTTTGGGGGATCGTGGCCTGAAAAGGTTGAGAACCACTGACATAGCCTACAGGCTCCGAGGTGGACATAAAACGACATACATAGGCTGCATAAAATAGGAGGAAGTATTACGTGCAGGACGAAATTTGCATGCCGCTGTGAGTGGACTTAAAAGGAATTTAATCGCATTGTGGCACATTGTGAGCTTGTAGATCTGCTATTTTCAAAGAGGTTGTTTTGCTGCTATATTAACACATTTCGCTGGGTACGCCCTGGAACCCCCTCAAGGACCCCTAGCGGTCCCTGGACCCCACTTTAAGAACCTCTAAATAGGTATGAAAAAAAGGTCAATTCTGTGGAGCGCTCTCATTTGGCTTGTGTTCATGTTCTCATGTCCTTTCTAATGCTGGTGTTGGTTGTTGGTTGTTCTGAATGTGCGTAGGCTAAGGATTTTGGCAACACCTCTCTCTGTTTCTCCTCTCTCTGTCTCTCCGCCCAGCTCAACCCTTTCCAGGAAATAGAAACCATTAATCAGGTTTATCTTGTATCTGACACTTTGTGATACAGATCAACTACGAAGTCATCAACTCAGTGTCTACAAACAAGGACCTTGGACAGACATCAGGATTCATGACAGGTGAGGAATTCAACACATGTTTGATAGTGTTACAGTGTAGCCTACAATAGACTAGAATAAACTGTATGACTGTACATTATAATAAGATGATGCTGATGAAATATGTTTTAATATCTTCATTAATTGCAATATCTATCTTTGCTTTCCTTGTGGAATAAAGCTGCTTCGACCGGCACTCGGAAGACCATGGAAGCAACAATGCAGGAACAAATCGAGGGAATCGAGATGTTCGACAGTCCTACTAAAGGACGAGGTCTTCGGGTGACCAAACCATTCAAAGTTGGAGAACTTATCTTCTCATCCCCGGCGTACTCTTACATCCTCGAAGTTGAACATAGGGGAAAGTACTGCGATTTCTGCTTTGCTAAGTATGTATTTATGTGGCATGGCAGCATGCATGCACATTCTAACTTGTTATTTCTTTTGTGCATTAACAGGCCTACTGTATGTTGTAGGCTACGCATCCGAATGATTAGTGCAGTCTTTAGACATGCGTAATTGGAACATCAATATTTAGACCACTACTACCATACAGTTTATGGTAGTCCCTGACAGTCCAAATAGCACATGTTCAACAAACACGAATAGCATTCAACAGAGACCACACTCACTGCTTCACTGTCAAGCCAGTTCATTTGTGAGTGATTCTTAATATAGACTATAGCAACCCTGTACTGCATTCAAAAAACTAAAATGTCATGCGTAATCTATTTAGGAGATTTGGCTCATCTTTCGCTGTGTCACTGATGTGCAGTGCATAGGCGGTTGACTCCAACACTCAGTCTAGCAATGACAAAAAAAGGGCCAAAGTACAGGAGCATGATTTTTCCTGAGAATTTATATCGATCACAGTAAAAAAAAAGGAGCTCACACTGTCTGTATAATGCAGTTTGCCGGGTGCACAGGCTCTTTATCTACTCCATTGGGCCTCCACATACCTGGATACGGAAAGTGGTGCTGTGTGAGGATATTTTTTTTTTGACTTCTCAAGCGCATTTAACACCATACAGCCCCCCCTACTACGAAACAAACTGACCAGTATGCATGTCGACCCACAACTTATGTCCTGAATCATGGACTACCTCACCGACAGACCACAATATGTCAGGTTGAGGGACTGTACATCTGACACCATAATCTGCAGCACAGGAGTTCCTCAGGGGACTGTGCTGGCCCCCCTTCTCTTCAACCTGTACACAGCAGAGTTCAGACACTGCTCGGAGATGTGCCACCTGCAGAAGTTCTCCGACGACACAGCCATTGTCGGGTGTATCAAGGGGGGAGAGGAGGGGGTGTACAGGAAAGTGATTGAGGACTTTGTGGGCTGGAGCCAGCTGAACAAGCTACAGCTCAACGTCTCCAAGACCAAGGAGATCGTGATTGACTTTAGGAGAACCCACCCCACCCCTCGGCCAGTTTCCATCGGGGGGGTGGAGGTTGAGGTGGTCGAGTCATATAAGTTCCTGGGCGTGCAGCTTGACCACAAATTGGACTGGTCAGCAAACACAGACTGCCTCTACAAGAAGGGTCAGAGTAGGCTGTATTTCCTGAGGAGACTGGCCTCTTTTAACATCTGCAGGACGCTCCTGCAGATGTTTTACCAGTCAGTAGTTTCCAGCGTCGTCTTCTACGCTGTGGTGTGTTGGGGAGGCAATGCCAGAAAGAGAGATACAGCCAGACTAGACAGACTGATAAGGCGGGCTGGCAAGGTCATAGGGATTGGGACTGAGCTTGAGTCTGTGGTGGCTATGACCGAGAGGAGGACCTTGGCTAAGGCATTGTCCATTCTGGATGATGTCAGCCACCCACTGCACACAGCACTTTATGCACAGAAGAGTAAGTTCAGTAACAGGCTCCTATCACTGCACTGTAGCACGGACAGATTCGGGGACTCTTTTATCCCAAGGGCCATTAGGCTGTATAATGATGCACAGGGGGAGATAGGAGGGATGGGGAGGGGGCTGACCAGCTAATCTATATATATATATATTTTTTTACTTTATTCAATTTTTTAGCTGTATTCTTTTTTAACTGTGTTTTTCATCTAGGTTTTAAACTGCTTATACTGATATTTTTAATTATTTGCATTCATTCCCATTGATGTAATGTTTTCTTTTTAAAGTTCATCATGCTTCTCTTTTATTGACATCTGTATGAATGTATTGCACTGGAGCTGTTGAACAAACAAATGTCCTTCGGGATTAATAGAGTATCTATCTATCTATCTAGTATCTATCTATCTATCTATCTATCTATCTATCTATCTATCTATCTATCTATCTATCTATCTATCTATCTATCTATCTATCTATCTATCTATCTATCTATCTATCTATGATGGATGCCATGTCCAGTTGATGAATTGAAAATGTAAATTAACAATTTAGTAGAATGGGAAACTAACAATAATCTTGAACAATAGTAGAACCTACTGTAGCTTAAATATAGACTCCCAGGAATAGCTGAGAGCTACATTTTCAAACCGTCATTGGCAGCAGTAAGCTACTTTTGTGACATGGTTTAAATGATTGATGAGATTTGTTCCTCTATTGAAGATTTCTATTAATTTCATCATGAATTGTCATAACTTGGGGCACGGTGGCAGAGTCGGTAGCACTGTCGCCTCACAGCTAGAAGGTCCTGGGTTCGATTCCCGTCGAGGACGCTGGGGGTGTGTTCTCTCCTCCGTGTCATCAGCGCCCAGACCCCATAGGTGCAGTTGGTGTTGCGGATTGTGTTACTTTTTTGGGGGTTTTAGGGTTTTAGGGGTTTCACGGGTGAGGCATTAGGTTTTAGGGTGAGGCGGAGCGCGCAAAGTGCATCTAATTCTAATAAAATAAAGGTCCATGTGATCCCCGGGGTGGCGGGCCCATAGGCGGCCGTCTACCTAGCCTACCCGGACGCTCCGCCACTGCCTGTGTGTGTGCGTGTGTGTGTGTCAATCAAACCTTGAGTCTACAATCAAAATATCCATCCAAGAGGATGTAAACGCATGTTGTAACATGCTGCTCATTAAAACCTAATGTTTGTTCATTCATAGGAAACAGAACTTGAAGAATTGTGGAAAGTGCAAGAAAGCCTTCTATTGCAATGTCAACTGCCAGGTAGGAACCAAGTAGATGAGGAGGAGGAGGAAGAAAGGGGTTAATGACTGTAGGAAATTTAAGCTTTTATGTATTTATTTATTTATTTA
This sequence comes from Gymnoscopelus microlampas, assembly GCF_963454915.1. Classification (NCBI taxonomy): domain Eukaryota; kingdom Metazoa; phylum Chordata; class Actinopteri; order Myctophiformes; family Myctophidae; genus Gymnoscopelus; species Gymnoscopelus microlampas. The sequence goes on from NC_139951.1 coordinate 46,225,685, forward strand.
CCAGGGACAGTGCACATTAATCAACATGTCAGTTTTCACGTCGACGTAAATGAGCCAGAGTTGGCCAAAAGCTAATTTTCATCTGAAGTTTCTCACATTACTCCTCTACCATCTGATTGTTTAATTTGTTCTTAGTTACTTTTTTGATTGATTGATTGATTGATTGATTGAATACTGTATTACTAGTCCGAAATGTAAACAGCAGTGCATGGTACAGTAAGACATTAGGCTAATAGGATAACACAAAAAGGTCCTGGGGACTTGTTTCCTTGTATGGCTTTGTGTGCGTGTGCGTGTGCGTGTGCGTGCGTGCGTGCGTGCGTGTGTCAGAAAGGGGACTGGAATATGCACAAGCTGGAGTGCTCAGCAATGGTTAAGTATGGTCCGAAATGGTGTCCAGCAGAGAGAGTCCGCCTGGTGGCCAGGATCCTTGCCACAAAGGTGAGTGGGGGGGTTTTCTTGATCATTTTTCCAACACTGTTCCTAATTATGAAATACGAGTTGTTGGGTCTAGTGTAGTCTCGTGAGCCAGACTGTTGCCAGACACTCCCCCGCTTCCGTTTTGTCTTTACAGTCGCGCAAATTTGTCAGAGTATGAATCAAAAATAATCAAAGCATATAGCTTGCTGCTTATCGGAAATCGAAATTCTAAAATAAAATGTAAAGATATATAAATATATATATATATATATATTTTTTTTTTACTTTGTTTATTGGATTTTCCACAGAAGCATTCAATATCAAAAGTTGGTACTATGCAGATACATAATAGCTTCCTCAGTGCAATCCCTCAATTACAAAAATTGCAATAAACAGATTGAATTAACACCCAAAAACTCACATCATACAGGAAATATAGGTAAAAAAAAACTGAAACACAGACAGATAAACAAAACCAAATCAGTCAAACAATATATCCATGATACGAGACTAGGTCTACTCTTGTCTGTGCCCTCATTAAAGAGGTGGTGCCATGGTTTTGCAGTTACATGTGTCTATGAGGTTGATAGAACTTCATTAAGCCCCTGGTGGTGTTTTTATGGTGTTTTATGGTTTCTCTGACTATTTGAGTTTCTTCCTGGAGGCTGAAACCTTGAGGGTCAAACAAACCAATAGAAAAACAGCGCTTTAATGACACAGTAGAAATATACCCTCCCCCTCATTATCATAACACAACAGGTGTGGGCATGGGGAGGAGGGACTAGGACAGGTGGGTGGTCTTGTAGGAGGAGGCGGAGGGACTGGTTCAGGTGGGAGGTGCTAAAGTGAGAACCAGGTATAGTTAATGAACTGGAGGCGTGTCCACATAAAAACATAATTCTAACACTTTTTTGAAAAAAGATCTTCCCCCCAGTATAACCATAATACCTGATGATCATGTTTTAGGGGGGGGGGGGGAATCACTGAAAATCACAGCACCCCGTCTTTAACAATTCCAGGATCTACTGTATTTATGCCATTATGCCACGCCTGCAAGAACAACCCCTCATGAATATGCTAATATGCCACATCCCTGGAATTAACATGCAGACAAAATTCCCTCTGGATGTATTTTGGTGTTTTCATTGTTTGTTTTGGTAGCACACACACATCCCGTCTACCAAAACAAACTGTGTTATGTAAACACGGGGCAAAGTTACATACTATGCCTTAAAGGACAACTTTGTTTTTTTACAACCAATGTTTATGTTTTAGATTGTAATTAAAGTAAATAAAAGATGAGTGTTAAAAATTTTAAATTTACTGCTTTCTATAGTTTTAGCAATTTTCACAATCTTTTTTACAGTGTTTTCACAGTGGGCGGGGGCATTCTGTCCGGTGACTAAATATGTATTTTTTTAACACATTAACCCGGCGTTTTCTTTATTATTATTTACAGTAGCTCTTCTAGCCCCCAATAACTCACATCTGGCCATCTCAGACAGCCGGACCTTTTTTATTGTGTAAAAAAGGCATATTTAGCCACCGGACAGAATGCCCCCGCCCACTGTAAAAAATATCGCAAAAAATGCTAAAACTACAGAAAGCAGTAAATGAAAAAAAAATTGCACTCATCATTTATTTACTTTAATTACAAGCTAAAATATAAACCTTGGTTGTAAAAAAACAAAGTTGTCCTTTAAGTTCTGATTCTGGGGACAGAACAGCAAACCTGTACCAGATGACCCGAAAGGTCTGGGTGGATGGTTCATGATAGCACAAGATCATAAATGTATAAAAAGTATTTTGGCCTTAAACCATTGCTTTATAAACCAACAGTAGCATTTTGAAATCAGTTATTTGACAATTCTTCTTCTTAATATTATCACTAAAGAACATGAATGATATGTGATGGGTAATTTATGTACAGGTCATTTATGATGAAATATCTGTAATTATTGAAAAGATTTGTACTAACTGCTTTATATAGAGGAACCTTTCTGCATTATTTGTTTAAATAAAGATATTAAGAAGTGTTGATTTTTTCCAATGCTTAATTTTTTGCAAATGCTTCTTTCTACAGAAGGCACAGAAAGAAAGATCTGCATCTGAGAAGCTTATACTGATGGAAGAATTACGTAAGGGATCACTCAACAGAAACACACAAACATGCACACACATGGGCACATTCACCGTAAAAGCTGTGTTCATTTAATGTAATTAATTTGTAACTAAGAGAGAGGAATAATTTAGTCAAATGGATCCTTACTGGTCGATTCGGTTCCATTTATACACTCCCAGGAGTTGAATTAACAGAAAAAAACAGGACTGTACCGCTTAAAGGAGGGGTGGGCAATCTTTTCGGGCACGTGATCGCTGTTTTCCGAGGCTGCTGTGATCATTCAGTGCCAGACGGTGAAAACCACCATTACTTTTACGTCTTATAGAGGCCCAATTCCAAACCACCCCCTCACTGACTCATTGACTTGGGTGCGCGTTCATGTGAGCTCCGTAAGGGCTTGAGGGTTGTTCCAAATGAAATCGGAAAGTCAGCCTGAAGTCAGCGAGTGCTCGGGAACGCCCCTCTCTGCACCCTTTCCGTAAGTCAGTACCTTTGGAGACTTTGGCAAAGAAATTGCCCACAATACATTGCGTAGTGGGAGTAACCAGAGGACGCCGACAAAATAAACAAATCTTTATTTATATTCTCATGAATTACAAGACAATACAAAACGAACAAACACAAACATACACAAACAAAGAAGTTATCAATACATCTATATAACATCATCAGAGCCAGGGGGATTTACTAACAGAAAACATTAAAGAGTGAACACAAAAAGACAGTTCTTGCAGCTTTCTTATTTTTTGAGTCATAAATTGTTTTAATGTACTGCCTGGCTTCAATCTCAAATACAAAGAATGAGGGTTTGGATAAATTTGGATTTATGTATATGAAATTTAGCTAGAATAATGATCAAATTAATTATGAATTCCTCATTTTTCTTCTTATTACTATTATTACTGAAGCACGGCCAGTCAGTCTGTCGTCAAGGTAACGTGGGACGTCACAAAGGGCTGTTCCATTGCTTTTGTACCCTTTTGGAGCCCTTAAACCCTCCCACACTCAGGCACTTACCAGCTGACTTACCTTAAGCTAATGATGGTGCAGGGCTTGAGGGTTTAGGGGGGGGTTTGGAATTGGGCCAGAGAGTATGCACGTGCATCACTTTTCCACCGGGACACGCCCCCCTCTTCTAGACTGAGTGGCAAACATTGAGCAGCATGGAGCGTTGGAGTTTGGAAGCACTCGTTGGAAATCACTCAATGGTCCTGCATACCACTTGTTTGTAAATTGCACATCATGCAGGAGGCAGCAATACGTTGCGTTTTTGAAAACGAGCACTTCCAAACTCTGACACAAATTATCATCTGCACAGAATGTATTGACAGATAGCTCATAACATGTCTCTACGGTGGATTTTTATGAAACAAAAACTTTGCAAATAGAAAGAGCTAATTCAAGCTTTCCGTACAGCTGCCATGTTGGTGAGTTTAACCTTGTTTAATACAATCAGATAGGACTTTTCTGTTTGGATGTATGGGCTGTCAAGGCCAGAAAGTTGTTTTTTGACACTCATATTCAGTAGGCGTTCGCATAACTTCCTGGTACGATGATGTCACGCGCATTGCCTCTGTTAAGGGCCATTCACACTGAGCACTATAACTATAACTATAACTATACAAATATAGTTTTAAAAATGTAAAAGTCAAGTGGATGGCAGAGTTCACACCAACCATAAAAAGAAATACAATGGTGATTGATATAGTTATCTTTATAGTTATAGTGCTCAGTGTGAATGGCACTTTAGGCTGCCAATTAGAATAATACAAGTATAGAATAAGTCAATAATTTAATAATGAAACCTAACAAAGAACGAGTCAATAATATAATATGAATAATAAAGGTAAGGTAATTAATTCTGACTACCTGATATACTATATTTAATAAATACCCTTTTTTTGCGTTTTCAATTTTTTTTTTTCACAGAATCAAATGTTTTATGGTCATGAATCACCAGGAACCTGGTTTGGTTCAAGGCTTAAAATAATTAATATAAATATTTTCGGAAAAATATATGGGGTTTCGATTTGTGGCACCACAAAATGCCACTGCTATGCCCTATAGGGTTAAAGTGGTTAATACAGTGGAGCAGTGCATTAGTGTAACCTGTCTATTCTGTATTTATATTCTTTGCACATGGGTACATTTTTACACTTTCAGTTAATTAACACTGTGTATTTTACTGTGTATTTTGAAAACCAGATGTGGGCGACAAGAGGAAATCGGTTTACGAGGCTGACATCGCCAGCCTGCATCACTTCTATTCTAAACACCTGGACTTCCCTGATCACCATGACCTGCTTTCACTCTTCTCCCAGGTACAAGCACGCACGCACACGCACACGCACACGCACACACACACACACACACACACACACTCACACACACACACACACACACACACACACACACACACACACACACACACACACACACACACACACACACACACACACACACACACACACACACACACACACACACACACACACACACACACACACACACACACACACACACACACACACACACACACACACACACACACACACACACACACATAGTTGTTGTCCAGCGGAAACTGTTATTTTACAGGAAATGGGGGGTAAATAACCTGTGTTCCAGTGGGTGCAATGTAGTCATACTTTAGTCACAAGCTCTTAATACTGTTCATTAGTTAAACGTTTCTAAAACCCATCGACAGACTTTACCACTTTCAACCTGGCATCCCAATGTTGGGCATGCCATTATAGGTAAAGAAAAATCTAAAATCAATAGCTGATCTACAAGCTCACATCACAATGCACATCACTGTGAGCTTCAAAGAAAAAAAAGAAATATGGAGATACAAGGTTTCTGCCAGACAGTAACAATATACTGTACCCCCCCCCCCCTTTTACTGTCTGCTACTTTGATACAGAATAGCACTAGTACACACTGACCACTTTCTCACCTGTCTAGCACTCATGGATTCTGAAACACTAACAATCTGCTGACCATTTCTCAACTAACTCACTGCAGCTCATTAAAAAGGAGAGGAAGAAGAAAATAACGACTAAATTGTTATCCAACAGGTGTGAATACATTAGTAGGATTATTAATGATTTCTCTCTCTGTGCAACAGGCTCGCTGTAATGGCTTCGATTTGATTGATGAGGAATTGAAACCTGATATCGGTTGTGTTGTCTACGCAGAGTAAGAACACACACGCACACGCAGGCGCAGGCGCACACACACGCACACAGACAGAGTTAAACCCTCATCAATGTAACCACTTAAACCCTACTTACTGTATCATGTCAGTAAACCATTTAAAAAAACTACAGTACTGCAATAATATGTGGTTGTCACAAAATGCCACACTGCCAGAGTTTTTCCAGAAAAGTGTCAGCCCACTGCCAGCGAACGGAGTGATTTTGACTAACTCAAAAAGAGAGAGAGAGAAGCGCTGCTTTGATTTGCCTCTTCACGGTGATCCCCTCATTACATTACTCACAGGGGTCTCGTGCAATCGGGGAAAAATACGATCACGGTAATCCGTACCATATATATATATATATATATATATATATATATATATATATATATATATATATATATATATATATATATATATATATATATATATATATATATATATATATATATATATATACACACACGTGTATATATATATATATATATACAGGCCTTATTTTAAAATTATTATATTTGTGTATGCAATCTTGCATTAAAAGGCCATTTAAGCATATATGGACGTTTTGAAGACGTAAAATCACCATTCCAAACAATTCCCCATACTTGAATTGTGCAGACAAGTGGGTTCATATATGAACACCATTGAAAGTTCTTCATATTTGTTGTAACAATTTGCAGGTGACATAGGGGTCCACATATTCGCACCATATTCTGCACTAAGCTACTAGTCTGCAATGGTTATCATGCCGAACTGTGAACTAGAGATGTGTACAGCTAGTCAAAAAATGATACTTAGATTTGCCCACCCATTTGATAATCATGGCTCAATTTTGGGGCTTTGACTCATGGACTAACTCTCTCTCTCTCTCTCTCTCTCTCTCTTCTCTCTCTCTCTCTCTCTCTCTCTCTCTTTTCTCTCACTCACTCACTCACTCACTCACTCTCTCTCTCTCTCTCTCTCTCTCTCTCTCTCTCTCTCTCTCTCTCTCTCTCTCTCTCTTTCTCTCACTCACTCACTCACTCACTCACTCACTCTCTCTCTCTCTCTCTCTCTCTCTCTCTCTCTCTCTCTCTCTCTCTCTCTCTCTCTCTCACACTCTCTCTCTCGCTCTTCTCTTCTTGTTGACCCTCTCTCCCCTCAGTGTTTCCCTCATTAACCACAGCTGTGTACCCAGTGTGGTTGTCAGAAACAAGGGAACGACAGCAGAAATACGGGCAGTACAGGATATGAAGCCTGGTGATGAGGTGAGGAGAGGAGACAGCTGCACAGGGATGTATTTGTGTGTATGGGGGACACGGTATGTGTTACAAGGGGGTAGGGCAGTGGTTTTCAACCTTTTTCATATCAAGGTCCATTATTTATTCGGCATTTGAGCCACAGACCACCGTTTGATGAGATACCAAAGCCTTAGAATATGTTGTTATCGTTGGATATGATTTTGTCCCCAATTCCGTCCATGCTGCATGTTGGTACCATAGGAGAGATAACAGGCAAACGTTGATCAAAATAACAATTATTCTTCATTCTCTAATAGTGAAGACTTCTTGTAAATTAAGTGATGCAGATGTTAAAATATAGTTTAACTCTTGAGAGAGTCAAATCAAACCAATTGTGAATTGTTACCAACTCTCCATCATTTAGCTGAGGACCACCTGGAACCCCCTCAAGTACCTCTGGTGGTCCCCGGACCACTGGTTGAGAACCACTGGGGTAGGGGATCACCATTTGAACCAGCTGGTCTTAACCACTTTAAACCTGGCATCCCTATTTTGGGCATACTGTAGGTGAAAGTTTCCAAAGATGTACAACGTTTTCTAAAATATTAAAATAATTATATATCTTTTGTGAGTGTCTTGTAAGCCTGTGCGGGCTGGGCATCAGTCTTTTAGGGTGGGTACACACTGTAGGATATTTGCTCCGATTATGCTGTCGGGGACTTTTTTGTCGATCGCCGACAAAACCCCCCTCGGGCTTTGATCGGCGACATATTGCTCACTGTGTGAAAGGCTCTGCGAGAGGATTTACCTGCGATAATAGCACTCTGTGATGCGTTCCTGAGTGTTTCTAGATATCTAGCAGGTTTGATATTTGGCTCTGTCGCCGGCTGGACATCATACAGTATCATACAGTATGAACGGGGTTGCGATCACTTTGTGAGGTGATCCGCACTACAGCCAATCAGAGCACATTACAGCCACCGTGACTAGGGGAGGGTCGCTGGACCTGACCGCAACAAACAGACCCCGCATAGTAATGCAATATTACTGCCCAGTCCTGTATTAAGTTAAACATTATAAAACAGGATGAGAGTGAGAGAGCGTGCTCGAGGGGGGGCTGTTTATTTGAGAGGAATTGCACACAGAGGAAGAAAGAGAGACTGAGAGACTGAGAGAGCGAGAGCGAGCTCTGTTTGTGTGTGTATGTGTGCAGCGTGTGTCTGAATAGTGTTGTCAGAGTTTGCGAGAGAAATAAGCAACCAGGTCTATGAAAACAAGGCCAACAAAAGCGACTAGGCCACATTTAGTGCTCCTATAATTTGTATATAGGAGCACTAAACCTATATACAAATACATTGGATATTTGAAAATAGCCGATCTACAAGCTCACAATGCGTCGCAACTGTTGTTGGCGATCAATCTATAGTGTAAAAACCTCAACGATATATGACAGCCGATTTCAAGAAATGGACTCCTGTAGTGTGAAATGCTTAACGATCAGATGACTCCCTGACCACTTTAAAAGTCCTACAGTGTGTACTTGCCCTTAGACACTCCAGATAAAAAACAACTCTTTGACCTCAGAATTAGATGTGGAGGAGAAACCTGAAGTAGTAGTCACATGTCTGTGTTTGTTCCTGTGCCTTCAAAAGATGCTGATCAGCTACATAGACCTTATGTACACGACAGAAGACAGAAACGACCAGTTAAGAGACGAATACAACTTCACCTGTGACTGCCAGGAATGTCAAACTAAGTCCAAAGTAAGTCATGAAAAACCAAGACTGAAAAAAATAAACCTGACAAAATAGAATGACATATACTGTACAGTTCAGTTCAGAAGTTTTAGTGTCCGGTGAGGGAATTTGGATGTGTAAACACAGAGATAAAAACCTTAGAACATATAGAGCAAACACTTCCCTAACCTTTTCAACTCGAGACCCAAAAGATACATTTGATGTCTGCACGGAAAAATACATTATTATTATCATTATTATTATTAATCACTTAAAGGACAACTTTGGTTTTTTACAACCAAGGTTTATATTTTAGCTTGTAATTAAAGTAAATAAATGATGAGTGTAATTTTTTTTTCATTTACTGCTTTCTATAGTTTTAGCATTTTTTGCGATATTTTTTACAGTGGGCGGGGGCATTCTGTCCGGTGGCTAAATATGCCTTTTTTACACAATAAAAAAGGTCCGGCTGTCTGAGATGGCCAGATGTGAGTTATTGGGGGCTAGAAGAGCTACTGTAAATAATAATAAAGAAAACGCCGGGCTAATGTGTTAAAAAAATACATATTTAGCCACCGGACAGAATGCCCCCGCCCACTGTGAAAACACTGTAAAAAAGATTGTGAAAATTGCTAAAACTATAGAAAGCAGTAAATTTATTTTTTTTAACACTCATCTTTTATTTACTTTAATTACAATCTAAAACATAAACCTTGGTTGTAAAAAAACAAAGTTGTCCTTTAAGCCCTATTTTTAAGAAAATGTTGAATATTTTTTTAACATTTCTGAGAATCCTTTGAAACATTTTTTTTAATAAATAGGCAAACAAACAAACACAATCATCACCTCAACATCACACACAAGAGCACAGCAGTATTGATAGAACAGAATGATCCTAGTTCACAAGCGGCTAATGTTCCTCAACTCTAACATGTCATCTTCTCTCCTTGGTCTCAGGACGAGGCCAAGCTCAAAGTGCGTGAGCGGAGTGATCCCATTGGGCAAGATGTCATCAGTGACATGGTCCGCTTCGCTAGGATGACCAGAAGACTGTTGAATTTAGCCATGAAGAGCAAGGAGAAAAATATCCTTACGTAAGATGAGGTTTTCAACACCCACAACGCCCTGCGTTTTAGACCATGTGCCTCCTTGTGCTATTCATAGGATTACGATTACAAATTTAAGTTGATGATTAATTGTCACTCAAATAATTGTGATTAACGATTTAATTGTGTGTTTAGCGTTGAACATTGGAAGAAATAAAGCCTTTTAGGCTTCTTAATAAGAAATTGCACAGGGCAGATAATATGACAAATAACTGAAATATACAAATACATTATTGACATATTTAATACTTGTATTCATGCAAAGAAAAAAGCAGAAATATTGTAGCAGATCTACCACTAATCTCAAATAATTGCGATTTGACGATTATGTTAAAATTGTAACAGGCCTATTGATCATATAAATACCTCCCGGAGTCATGCTGTACCTGTTCTCGAAAAGCCCCTTTCGCACACTGATCTACTGAGACAACTTATACTTGTTGGCAAGAGCCTCTTTGCTCTGAAAATATTCTCTGAAAACCAACATAAATGTAATGAAATACATTTAAATTCAAAGTAAAGTTAAAGTAAAATCTGTTGAATCAACAAAGTATAGCATCCCACCATTACAAGAGTCTGATTTGAGTACCTTTAACAATAGCTTTTCAGGTTCAGCCTGTGCCATTGCATCCTTAACTCTCTTGCACCCCCTAGCAAGTTGCTGGATATGTGTAAACAGTCCCTGGACAAGATGGGAACCGTGTTTGATGACTCCAACGTGTACATGGTCCACGTGATGTACCAGGCCATGGGGGCGTGTGCCGGCATGAGCGATGTGAATGGTGCGATCCGCTACGGCGAGAAGATCGCACAACCTTTCAGGTAGCCTACTACTACAACTGTCAGGAATGTCCTCAAATCTCAAAACCTGGAGGAAGCGAGTCATAGAGCCGGGCTATTAACCGAAAATATATCTGATAACTTAGGAAAATGGAGCTGATAAGGGTCGTAAATCCTGCTCTATGTTAATTAAAACTATTTGTACTGTAGCTAAACAGCTGAAAACCCAGTGTAAAAAGGATCAAAGACAGACAATCAAAGACAGACACAGGCCGGTTCTCAAATTAAAAAGATTGACATCAATCCACGAGGCACCATATAGCAAAAATATCTTTCTGACCAAACAGTCAATGATCGCAATAGTTATACGCAAATGAAGTTGTTATCAGCTCTGACGATGACAGCTGGCCATGAGGAGCCTTGCTCGTAGGTTGAGACCTTGGCTCTGACCGGCCTCGCTGGAGGTGTTGTAGCTTTTTGTCATAGATGGTCAAGTTAACTCCAATGAGCTGTTTTTTATTCCTCCAGAGATAATCAGTGACCTCGGCTGGGCCTGTGCGCTGTGCAACTCAAAACACATGCAGTCTGTAGAGGAAAGGACGGAACTAATACTAGGATTAGTTCCGGACCACCTTGAACTTAATACAATCATAGGATTGGTGGCAAACTTGAGTTATGCAGAGATGGCACACTAAAATAGGATACAATGGCATATATATCAATATTGTCGACAAAATACGAATTTTTACGTATATACTTCAGTGTACAATGGTGGCGTACACAAAGAGCGTAAATAGCCAATCTACAAGATCACACGCTTGTAGATCTGCTACTTTCAGTATTATTATTTGTTTAATAATCGTTTATTAATCGTAATCTAGAAATATTCAGGATACTGATTTGAAGTCATAGCCATATCGCCGAGCGTGTCATACCTTTATATAATGGCTGTGCAAATCCTCCTTGTCCTGTGCAGTGAGATGTATCCACCATACTCTATGAACGTGTCCACCCTCTACATGCATTTGGCAGGACTCTACATGGGCGTGGAGAAACCACTCATGGGCATGAGTTATATGAAGAAGGTAATGATTTAGCACACTATAGTCTGAAAGACTCACAGTGGGTTGCTGAGCATTTTCAAATACAGTGCATCAGTTACTAGCCTATACAATACAGTTGCTACATATCAACTTACTATGTAGTCACAAAAAGTTGTGAACAGAAGTGAAGAACACTACATTGTGGGTACATTTATTTAGCTGTGTGTGTGTGTGTGTGTGTGTGTGTGTGTGTGTGTGTGTGTGTGTGTGTGTGTGTGTGTGTGTGTGTGTGTGTGTGTGTGTGTGTGTGTGCGTGCGTGCGTGCGTGCGTGCGCATTTATGCGTGTGTGTTTACAGGCAATATCCATCATGGAGGTGAATTGTGGGAAGGATCATCCCTTCCTAAAAATGCTACAAAAACTCCCAGTTTACACCCAATTTGTACACTTAGAAAGGGTGCAGCTTCAAGCTAAAATCAATTCATGTAAAAAGGACCACCCAAAATGATTTGTTTTTGTCCGCGGACATCATCAGTCTGGCAAAGCCAGGCTATCATCAGCCCAGCAGTGCCATGCCCATTACCAACCTGTGAACACTTCTCGAATCAACCTGCTGTCTATAAAACTGGACTCATTCCACACGCGCACTGTCCGTAGATACATTGTCGTTCCTGTAATCTGGAGTGTCGTGATCGTTGATGGGTGCTTCTGAAAGGTTTTGCAATTCCTGTTTACTGCTTGAATCTACTACGTGTGACTGTAAGCTTAAAGGAGAATTTTGGACTAAAGTTTTATTACCTTATGATATCTTAGGATGAATGGTACAGTAGAACATTTTCTTAACTCCACCCCTGGTCCGCCACAGCTTAAAACGTGCGCGGATAGGCCCTAGGTTAGATCACATATTTTAATAGCTTTTTTTTTTTGAGAGAGAGAGAGAGATCTGACGTTCATAGTGACAGAACACATTGAAATCTCGAGATTTCAATCTCATCTAGCGAGACTTAGGTTTTTTTTTGGTTGCATAGTGTGGTAACTATGAACATCAGATCTCACAAAAAAATCTGCTATTTTCAAAATACCCAATGTACTGTATAGGTTAGTCAGGCGGGATTTAAAAACAAAACAAAAAAGGCCTTAATTTTTGGGTAAAAGTGGGGTGCTTGGTCATTTTACATAATTCAAGGGTGTTGAATCTGAAAAACATGGTACTCAAGCAAAAACAATATTTTAACCCTCTAATTTGCATAACAAAATGGCTGCCAATTTTGCACTACTTTTTCAATAACTCTATAACAAAGCAAGCAACACTGACAAATAATGTGTATGTTCTGAGGGTCAGACAATGTGTGTAAGGTATTTTTAATCTAATTAGTGGTAAGATTACTCCTAAAAATGCAAATTAGATTTTGCAGAAAATGGTTTAGTACTCAAAGGGGTCCATACGCATCCCCCTTATTTTCTTACACAATATTTGTCTTCTAGCCTGTCCTGTGTGCTTTTGTAAATGCATTAAAAGAAAGAAAGAGAGACTATATGATACAGTTTAATAAATTGCTAAAATTTGAATTCCCAGTGGTGTATAAGCCTTGAAAGTCACTGGTGTACATACTACAGAAATGAGCTTATATGGTGTGTTCACTGTTTTGAGTTGAAAGGATGTTTTTCATTTGTTCATTGTTGTATCTATGAATTATTTAACAGTTGACTTTTCTTTTGCACATTTTTATTTTTATGCTTTATTTTGTAACTTCTATTGAAGGAGCCTGAGTGCCTTAGAGCCAGTTGTGGGCCGGTTCACCTTGAGGGGAGGGAGGGGTGCCGCAGTATACAGCAAGTAAAGTGATAAGGGTCACAGTCACAGGTGTAACGAGGCATGGCTTGTTACACCTGTAACCCTTATCACAGTTTATGATTAACACACAGTGGGAGAATATACGTTTTTTTACCGTTCTCTTTATTTGCATCAACAAAACGTTGCTGTGATTCATGTTACACATAATAAATGTGAACCTCATCAGGCAGCAGTTTCAGTTTGGACATTCAGTTATTTAACGTGTCAAAAACGGTTTCCCTGTGCCCAGCCGAGTGGCTAAATGTGTGTTCAAGATGGTCACTAGCACTATAACTATGTTTATTTTCCCCCTATAGACAGGTTTCCTGTTAGTAAACATGAGAGGATATGATCGTGCAGATCCGGGGGTAGCCTATAGAGGGCGCCATTACCCGCAGCAGCTCTGGTCAAATGTCCATTCATAAAATAAATGATCTTCACCGGGTTTAATGAAAGTAGATTAAATTATGCAGTTTGTAATACCTTGTTTACTCAATAAAAATGATTTGTCGGAAGTTGGATCTGTTTGTATATAATAGCAGCATTATGCCTATTATAGCAGAATTATGGCTATCTAACTCCCGAACATAACAACAGAGTGAACGGCGCAACAATTCGTTTTCCCCGAGCATGCGCAGATTGCGCATTCTGCTCTGTGATGACGTCGCGCGGAAATCCGTCTATACATTCCAGAAGTTTATCTCGAAAAATCTGTTTTTGTTATAGCAAAGTAATTGTGTGAGCGTTATATATATATCTTATACAGGATAAACACGTGAAATTGGAAGTGATGACACAAAGAAGTTAACCGGAACACTGCAAAATAGAAGCTGATAAACGGTAGTCATCCAATCTTGGATGAAATTGGCAATCTATCCAACTTAACATTTATTTATAAGAGCTGGAGAGACAGTGACACCCCGGTTTTTGAACAAACACTATAGCAATTATTACTAAAGAAAACGACAAAAAAAAAACTTAATATAAATAACATTGTTTATAACAGGTCTAGCTTTGCACACAAACAAAAACGAATCAAAGGAATAGTTTTAACGTTCTGACATCTGTCCACTAGATGGTGTACTTTAACCACATAATCATTCTGTTCTGTGTGTCTCAGCATTTTGCATGGGTTATTTTGATATGAGTTAGACTCTTAACTCATATTGCTGAGCATCTATTGCTCTAACTGTTAGAGAAATGTTTCTCAAGCTTTTCAGGCCGTGACCCCCCATAATAATCATATTTGAACTTGGGACCCCCGACCCTGACAAGCACTTGGAATGTAGGAGTTGAGGCGAGAAAACAAATCTGCAGTGCATACACATATCTGTTAGCACCACAGAAATTCACCTTTGTTTTCAAATGAGGGCATGTCATGTCATAGAGTTAAAAAATAACCTTATTATTATGTACAGTATTATTATGGTACAGTATAAAGAGGGCACAGAGTCAAATACAATGGGTAGTCTCTCCTGATTGGATGAAATTGGCAATCCACCTGAACATTATTTTCTGTTTAATAAAGAGCTGGAGAGACAGGAAACGAACAAACACTGTAGCAATGATTGCTAAATAACAAAACAAAAAGATATATATTTTTCAACCAAAAATATGACTTACACTACCTTTAAGGTTGTTGTAATAACACTGTTTATAATAACAGGTATAGCTTTGCACACCAAAACAAAAATGTTATTTTATAATGTGTTATTCCTTTTGACGCAGTAATGGTCTTTTTTTCCTTTCTTTTTTGGGGGGGTTTAAAAAGGTCTTAAAAGTCCTTAAATTGTCACTTCACGGTTATCTGGGGGGCCCCAACTACATCATGTGGAGACCCCCTGGGCCCTGGGGATGAGAACCACTGAGTTTGAGCAGACCATCGGTGACTCTTTGTACAAGATGCATATGTTTTAGCTGTTTGATTTGATTTGATTGTAATGCATTTACACTTTTATTTATTTGTATTTATTGTATTTGTCACCAAATCAGCGTGTAAATAGGTATAAAATAGGACTAAAGTGGTTAATGTGTGTCTTATAATATAATAATTTATATCTGCAAAGTATCTAGTAATTCAAGTAAGTTATAGTGGAGTAGAAGTAAAAGAATAGTAATAGTAGTGGAAATACTCCAGTAAAGTAAAAAATCAAATTCGTACTTGTAGTGCCCCTGAGGAATAATTGTAATAATGTTCATTGTTTATATTGTCATTTCCTTTTTATATTTTGAAACTGGCAGGCATTACCAAATACGAAGTGGGTATCATAGCCAGCTATTCCGCTCCCGAATGGATCACAAAAGTTGACAAAACTCCCTCTCATAGGGTATTTTCCATGGTCAAAAACGATTGAATGTACTGCTCCTTTAAGAAGACAGGATACGGGGTGGGATAGACCCCTTAACAGACGACGTCATACTGGCTGCGTGCAGCCAGTATGCGCGCAACGAAACCCATTATATCAGGTCTCGTTAGGACGCGTCTCACTAGCCAACACACACAAGAGGGGGTTGGGGTGTGCTGAAACCAGTGCACCCCGAAACAGGTTGGGAATTGATTGCGTGAAACAATCACCTGTGCGTCCAGGCTCAATGTTAGTAAACAAATAATTGGTCTATAGGATGGTGGGGGGTGGGATAGGATGGTGGGGGGTGGGGGGGGGGGGGGGTGTTGTTGTTGCGGAAGAGAAGCCGGGAGAAACAAAAAAAGTGGAGACACCCTATGGGAGACACTCGATAAGTTTCGCGTACCAAGAAATGTGTTAAGTTTCGTTTCTTGATGTTTGAGTGTCGCATTGAGGAAATGGTGAAAGGATACTGATGGGATTTGCCCCGAACAACAACAATAAAACACAGTATAAAACTAAACAACAGATACACAGTAACAGTGATCATTGACAGAGAGCGATCTTATGTGACAGCAACCTGACTGTTCTCTCATAAAACCATAACTGAGGTAATGTAACCTAATTATTTGATTGGATAATTGTTATTTATGATTATCTTTCACCAGCATTCATAGTATGACTGAGTTCGAGGGCTGAGGTGGTTCCCATACAATTCTGTTTTGCTGACATTGTAAGTCTCGTAACTCCTTTTGATATCAAAAATATATCACCGATTCCTCTCAAGCTGTGAACGTGACAGTCTTTCGCTGTTCAGCCAATCACTGTTGTAAGTGTTTTGTGGTGAAATCTGTTTGGATATTTGGAATGAGGCAGTACTTTGGTTCAGTAGTTTTGGGAGTGTTGGTGATGTCTTTGTTTGTGTTGTTTTAATGTTAATAGACATTCGCAGACTGAAGGATATTGTATATCGCTTCGTATTGACAGAGAGGTTTAGGCTGTGAAGATGTTCTGGACTGTTTTATTTTAAGCATTTTCCTTGGGTACAGTGTTTTGCCTTTCTGTAGTCAGACTAAATGTGCATCAGGATGTAAGTGACGTGTTTCAGTCTCCTGATGTTCTTGTTTGTTTTGTGATTCAGTCTGTTCATTTTTGTTTTTTTTACCTGCTACTGATCAAATAAATGGATCAGGGAATTATTTGCTAGTTTTGCTGCATCTATATGTGTTGAACTGTCTAAGGGAGACATGTGTCTTGCCTACAGTAGCTACTAAAGAAAAGGGAGGAAATTATCCTTGCCTCAGGATCCCTTTTGCTAACAAAGCAAAAGCAATAAATATGCGCATAAGGGTGAATGAGTTTGTCTGCTTGTGAGTACTGGGTACTCACAATTTGTCATTATAATTAGTTGTGATATTTTGGAAGTTATTTTATACAACACAGTAATTCATTGATCTTGTTTGTAAGACCATAGGATTTTTAAAATTGCTTACCATCTATGAATATTGCCTCAAGAAAATGTAACTTTTGTTGCCTGTATTAGAGGTAGTGAATTCGCCGTGGCATTATATATATTTTTGGCAGTATTATTTGAGTTTTAATACTCTATATTTCTTGAAGTGCTTTAATTTCCCACGAAAAGGATTTTCAAGGTCAAGTAAAAATTATGCATGAGAGATTTGGAGTTAAAGGACAACTTTGTTTTTTTTACAACCAAGGTTTATGTTTTAGATTGTAATTAAAGGTAGGGTAAGTGATTTGCTTTGGTTAAAATAAGTGTTAAATAGCTCTATATTCTGATAGTACTCATTGCTATAGAGTGTTTGTTCAGTAACAGGACTCTCCTTGTCTCTCCACCTCTTTATTAAACAGAAAATGCATTTTCGTTTCAGTTTCATTTCCAATTTTATCCAACCAGGACAGAGAACTCAATCAGGATATAGATTAAACAACTGAAATTGGAAGTGATGACACTAAGAAATGAGCAGACAAAATTGGAACTGGAACACTATACAAATTACCGGAAAATGTATTTTCTGTTTATTAAAGAGCTGGAGAGACGGGGAGACATCTGTTACTGAAAAAACACTCCATAGCAATGATTACTATCAGAATATAGTGTTTTAACCTTTTAACAAAACACTTTTTGTTTTAACCAAAAAATATCACTTACCCTACCTTTAAAAGATGAGTGTTAATTTTTTTTTAATTTACTGCTTTCTATAGTTTTAGCAATTTTCGCGACCTTTTTTTTACAGTGGGCGGGGGCATTCTGTCCGGTGGCTAAATATGTCATTTTTTACACAATAACCCGGCGTTTTCTTTATTATTATTTACAGTAGCTCTTCTAGACCCCAATAACTCACATCTGGCCATCAAAGACCACAGGACATTTTTTATTATGTAAAAATGACATATTTAGCCACCGGACAGAATGCCCCCGCCCACTTTAAAAAGATCGCAAAAATTGCTAAAACTATAGAAAGTAGTAAATGAAAAAAAATAACACCCATCTTTTATTTACTTTAATTACAAGCTAAAATATAGCTGCAAGCAGCAATTAGCGGTTTCGAGAATAATGGCAGACTGGCAGACTGTGACAAGAGTGGCAGACTGGCAGACTGGCAGACTTTGACAGAGTGGCAGACTGGCAGACTGGCAGACTGGCAGACTTTGACAGAGTGGCAGACTGGCAGAGTGGCAGACTGTGACAGAGTGGCAGACTGGCAGACTGGCAGACTGTGACAGACTGTGGCAGACTGGCAGACTGGCAGACAGACAGACTGTGGCAGACTGGCAGACAGACAGACAGACAGACAGTGACAGAGTGGCAGACTGGCAGACTGTGACAGACTGGCAGACTGGCAGACTGTGACAGAGTGGCAGACAGACAAACAGACAGACTGTGACAGAGTGGCAGAGTGGCAGACTGGCAGACAGACAGACAGACAGTGACAGAGTGGCAGACTGGCAGACTGGCAGACAGACAGACTGTGGCAGACTGGCAGACAGACAGACAGACAGACAGTGACAGAGTGGCAGACTGGCAGACAGACAGACAGACTGTGACAGAGTGGCAGACTGGCAGACAGACAGACAGACAGTGACAGAGTGGCAGACTGGCAGACAGACAGACAGACAGTGACAGAGTGGCAGACAGGCAGACAGACAGACTGTGACAGACTGTGACAGAGTGGCAGACTGGCAGACTGGCAGACAGACAGACAGACAGACAGTGACAGAGTGGCAGACTGGCAGACAGACAGACAGACAGACAGACAGTGACAGAGTGGCAGACAGGCAGACAGACAGACTGTGACAGAGAGAGAGAGAGAGAGAGAGAGAGAGAGAGAGAGAGAGAGAGAGAGAGAGAGAGAGAGAGAGAGAGAGAGAGAGAGAGAGAGAGAGAGAGAGAGAGAGAGAGAGAGAGAGAGAGAGAGAGAGAGAGAGAGAGAGAGAGAGAGAGAGAGAGAGAGAGAGAGAGAGCAAAGTGCACATGTCTGAATTAACAGGGTCATGTTTTGCATAATGCAATTTAAATGTAAACTGTGACAAGTGGGGTTTGAGCCGTGGACCTTTGGCACATGAGACTAACACTGTATTGATCAAGCTATTCAATCCACAGCCTTGGTCAGTGAGAAGGGAGAATCCAACAAAACAAAACAAAACAAAAGAGGGAATGAAGTACATCATACATTGAAAACAACTACTCTCAATAAGCGTTTCATTTAACAATTGCATGTTTATTCATTGATACAGTCATGTTGTGTGTAATGCAATTGAGTTGAGGTCTGCATGAGGTGAGATTTGAACCGGCGACGCTCTGGTATCAAGGCAGATGATTAAGCCATTGGGCCAACAGACCCGAACTGATGAAAAGGGAGTTCACACACATGACACACTTTCACGCAAATTGCTCAGAAATACTGGATTTAAATGTTTTTCAAACTGCTCAAAATTGCAGACAATCTAAGGGCGGAGTTTACTGGTTAACAATTGCACATGCATTCATTGATACAGTCATGTTGTGTGCAATGCAATTATAATGAATTCTACATGACGTGGGATTCGAACCAGGAACCCTGTGGTTTCAAGGCAGATGATTAAGCCATTGGGCCAACAGACCTGTACTAGTGAAAAGGGAGTTCACACACATGACACACTTTCACGCAAATTGCTCAGAAATCCTTGGTTTAAATGTTTTTCAAACTGCTCAATATATTTCGGAATGGAAACTAGTGGAACATAGTCGATCTACAAGCTCACAACGCGTTGCTATCTAAAAAGGTGTGAGATTGTAGATCGGCTATTTTCACAAGAAAGTATGTCATACATAAAAAAAAACTACTCTCAAAAGCATTTCGTGTTATTGTCTAAACATTGCACTTGTCTGAATTAACAGGGTCATGTTTTGTACAATGCAATTTAAATGTGAACTGTAATAAGTGGGATTCGAACCAGGGACCTTCGGCACATGAGACTCACACTCTACTGGTGGAGCTATCCAATACACAGCCTTAGACAGTGAAAAGGGAGAATCCAACAAAACAAAACAAAAGCGCGAATGAAGTACGTCATACATTGAAAATAACTACTTTCAAGTATGCATTTCTCGTCATCTTTAACAATTGCACATGTATTCATTGATATAGTCATGTTGTGTGCAATGCAATTATAATTAAGTCTACCTGAGGTGGGATTCGAACCGGCTACCCTATGGTTTCAAGGCAGATGATTAAGCGATCAAGCTATTGAACCAACACACCTGAACCTGTGAAAAAGGGCCTCAAACATGTATTTGACACAGTTTCATGCAAATTGCTCAGAAATCCTGGATTTAAATGTTTTTCAAACTGCTCAAAATTGCAGACAATCTAAGGGCAGAGCTTACTGGTCAAAGTGATACATGGGTCATTCCAGAATTGGAGGACATTTGGGCTTCCGAATTTTTGAAAAAATAACTTTCTATTTGACAAATTTCTGTTATATATTCATCAATAATAGGTAATATACTATCAAAAGCTTGATTAGCTCAGCTCAGGCATCAAAAGTATTTTTATTACATGTTTTATATGGGTTATAGTAACAGGGCTGCAAGTAAAAGTAACAGGGCTGCAAGTAACAGGATTGCAAATCTATGCTAATGTTAGCTTTTTCTCAGGAATAGAAGCTAGCTGTTTAGCTAGATGTTAGCATTTACGAAGAGGACAAACTCACATAAATAAATAAGTACAACTTTTTTTGTCAAGTATTTATCTTATTCTGGAAATATGCATAACAGGGTTGCGTGAGGTAGGTTGAGACATTCAAGTAAGGCTGACAATGTTATACAAATATGAATAATAGAAGAGAGGAGATGCCTTTGCTCTACCCATGATGTTAGGAAAGTGTTTGATGATGTCACTTCTAGTCTGTCATGTGACTCACACTTTTCTTCTTCTTTTACCATGCAAAAAGGTTTAAGGTAACAGGGTTGCATGCAAGTTGTGGGACACAGGTTCCTTGCATAATAATACTTATTTAAAATATTAGGTTAATTAAAACATATGTTTCCACATCAACAAGAGACATCTATGAACAAAATAATGTAAAAGAAAGTAGATTTAAATGTCATTTTAACAGTTTTATCTGAGATTCAATTTGGCAACCAAGGGGGTGGGACAAGAGAAAACTTGCATTTTAGGGGTACTACAGACTTATTTGGTATTTTTTTAAATGTGTTTTTTTTTTTAAATGCTCCAAGTTGATTTAGATTTGGTCTCAGGACAAGTAAAAGTTACACGACAAATGCATTATTTAGTATTTTGTAAATGGATTATTTGACATTTCTTGGGTGGGACGTAAAATGTCCTCCAATTCTGGAATGACCCACATGTGTTCCTCATGATTCAAGGCACATGTGTAAGCAGGTTTAACGGCTGTCGGCCAAACGAGGCATGACTTTTGCCTGTTTAAAGTTTGCATTTTCAAAAAATTGCTATAGCGCCCCCCTTTGACCAATTGGAGTAAGATTGGTTTCAGTGATACTTGGAAGGACCCTCTACAATATTGCAAAGTGTCAAACAAATGTGAGTCTGCATGTATGTGTTAGGGGCAGATGAATAATTTAAAAAAAGCTGCAATTTTCATTGGCTTATAAAAGCTTAACGTTTTCACTTATGGAAAATCCGCTTGGTTACGTCTGTCGGCATTGGTCCAAAGTTCATGTGTATACAGTTTTGTACAGATTGCTCATAAATCCCAGGAGGAGTAGGCTTTTTACTGCTTTTTACTGCTTTTCATAGAATTCGAAATGGTGGGAGATCTAAAGGTCAGAGGTCAAAAGTCAAACAGTGAAAGTTGTTAGGCATGAGGAGACGCATGTGTGTATCAAAGTTTCATGGCTGTAGGTGAAACAGGGCATGAGCTGTACCTGTCCAAAGTTGGCATTTTCAATTGAGTGCTACAGCGCCACCCTTTGGCCAATGTTTGTGAGTTTCGGGTTTTCGCCGTTTGGCATAGCCCTCTACCATATTGCCGAATTTCATAAAAAGTGACCACGCGGTTAGGCCAGAACTGGCAAAACCGGCGGAAGATCATGAACTCTTACAGATGTAATAAGGCTTCGAGCCTATTGGCCTCGAAACCTTAAATATAAACCTTGGTTGTAAAATACCAAAGTTGTCCTTTAAATGGGTGAGGTTAGGGGATGGGCTCCCCAATCCCTTGCCCCTAACAGGCGACGGTGGAAACGCAAGGTTCAGAGGGCACATTAAAGACTTGATATAGTGCTGGGGAGATCACTGAAGGCCCCCGTGTCTAGTGAAGAATGAGTTTACATTTTACCGTGGTTTCGTCTTGTAAGGCCCTTGTAAGGGGTTGGCAGCACGTGGTGCGTGGACGACAGTCCACACCTAACCGGAAGAGTGCGGGGCTCACCGGTTACAGGCAAGGCTGGCGAAAACGGTTAAAGTTTCTATACCCATAGCGAAAGTGGGATAGAGATCATACCGTTGGTTTCCTGCTCTGAGTGCCAATCACACTTCGGGTAAGGGATCGCTATCGACTGGGTCACCGGCAAGTCGGGGCGCAGAGGCAGTAAATCCATGAAGTGCCTAAGAGAGGACTGATTAGTCGCCGCGCCTGGCTTGGAGGAGGGATTACAATATATTGCCATTTGGTGACATGTATTTAAGTCACCAGCATTCATAGTATGACTGAGTTCGAGGGCTGAGGTGGTTCCCATACAATTCTGTTTGGCTGACATTGTAAGTTTCGTAACTCCTTTTGATATCAAAAATATATCACCGATTCTTCTCAAGCTGTGAACGTGTCTGTGCCTTATTTTGTCTATCTTATTTGACTGAGTCCCCATTCAGATTTCCCGGACATTATTTTGGGGGGTCCCTAGTTCAAATATGATTATTTTGCGGGGTCGTGGCCTGAAAAGGTTGAGAACCACTGACGTAGGCTACAGGCTCTGAGGTGGACATAAAGCGACAGACATAGGCTGCATAAAATAGGAGGAGATATCACGTGCAGGACGAAATTTGCATGCCGATGTGAGTGGACTTAAAATCAATTGAACATATATTTTTTTAATGAAAAATATAAACCTCGCTCATCGCATTGCGCCGCATTGTGAGCTTGTTGATCTGCTATTTTCAAAGTGGTTGTTTTGCTGCTATATTAACACATTTTGCTGGGGACGCCCTGGAATCCCCTCAAGGACCCCTAGGGGTCCCTGGACCCCACTTTAAGAACCTCTGTAGTAGAGAATAGACCGTAGACTAATACGTGTTTAAATAAATAGGTATGAAAAAAAGGTGGAGCGCTCCCATTTGGCTTGTCTGTATGACTGTACATTATAATAGTATAAGTTGATGCTGATGAAATATTTTTTGATATCTTCATTAATTACAATATATATATATTTGCTTTCCTTGTGGAATAAAGCTGCTTCGACGGGACACTCTGAAGACCATGGAAGCAACAATGCAGGAACAAATCGAGGGAATCGAGATGTTCCACAGTCCTACTAAAGGACGAGGTCTTCGGGTGACCAAACCATTCAAAGTTGGAGAACTTATCTTCTCATCCCCGGCGTACTCTTACGTCCTCTCGGTTGAAAAGAGGGGAAAGTGCTGCGATTTCTGCTTGGCTAAGTATGTATTTACAGTATGTGGCATGCATGCATATTCTAACTTGTTATTTCATTTCTGTGTGCATTAACAGGCCTATGTTGTAGGCTACACATCCGAATGATTAGTGCAGTCTTTACACATGCGTAATGGCAACATCAATAGTTACACCACTACTACCCTACTTATTGTCTGTATCATTTGATTCAGTTCCTGACAGCTGAGATAGCGCATGTACAACACAAATAGCATTCAACACAGACCACACCCACTGCTTCACTGTTAAGCCAGTTCATTTGTTAAGCCAGTTCATTTGTAAGGACCCCTACATTGATATACATTTGGCTGCGGACCCCCATCTGAAAATGTTTTGTGCCAGGGACCCCCAGAAGCAAAAATAGGTGCGATTAAAATGTGTTAATTTTTTTAACGCGATCATTTTTCTGTAATTAGTTGATCGAAATTAACGCGATAAAGTCCCGGCCCTACTAATAAAATAAAGCTCCATGTGATCTGACGGCCCAGGCCCCTGGGGTCACGGGCCCGTAGGCGGCCGCCTACTTAGCCTACCCGGACGCTCCGCCACTGTGTGTGTGTGTGTGTGTGTGTGTGTGTGTGTGTGTGTGTGTGTGTGTGTGTGTGTGTGTGTGTGTGTGTGTGTGTGTAAACAATCAAACTATCCATCCAAGAGGATGTAAACACACATGTTGTAACATGCTGCTCATTAAAACCTAATGTTTGTTCATTCATAGTAAACCTGAAGAAGAAAACTTGAAGAATTGTGTAAAGTGCAAGAAAGCCTTCTATTGCAATGTCAACTGCCAGGTAGGAAACGAGTGGATGAGGAGGAGGAGGAGGAAGAAAGGGGTTAATGACTGCAGGAAATTGAAGCTTTTATGAATTTTCAGGAATTTGTATTTATGTATTTATTTATTTACCAGGGACAGTGCACATTAATCAACATGTCAGTTTTCACGTCGATGTAAATGAGCCAGAGTTAGCCAAAAGCTAATTTTCTCTCTACCATCTGATTGTAAATGTTTTCTTAGTTACTTTTTGATTGATTGATTGATTGAATACTTTATACTAGTTAGAAATGTAAACAGCTGTGCATGGTACAGTAAGACTAGCCTGGGACCAGACGAATCTGCGAGTGCAAAAAAAAAATGCACTCTGCGATTTGGGTCTGGCACCGCTCCATAGAGAATCCATTTCCGCTCCCAGAAGACGTGGGGCACCAATCAGGGCACAGTATTCGAATATGGGCGACAGTAATTGGTAGTTGGTTGAAGGTCTAACCAATTGCGTCGAGGGCTATTGTTTTGATCCCCCCTCATGGAAGCACCAGACTCATATCCACGCAGTGATAAAGTCTAGCAACGCCAGGCTACAGTAAGACATTAGGCTAAAAGGATAACACAAATAGGTCCTGGGGACTTGTTTCCTTGTATGGCTTTGTTTCATATCTGATACAGAACACTTCTGATTGAGTGTAAAACAGAAACATAGAATGGAATGTGATTGATCACACATGGAAGTTCACCTTTGGTTTCACTGTGAATCAATAAGAAACAAAACCCAGATTTTTGGGTCCAATGCTGATCTAAATTTCCGAGCGTCCTAGATCACCGATAATGTATGTTTTATTTTTCTAATCATTTTGAAAAACGTTCATAAACAAAGTTTATATTTGAGAACATTTAACTTATAAGCTAAGAAATAAATGTAACTAAACACAAATAACTGTTTGATAAGATAGGTTTAAATTAAGTAAACTTCAATTATGAAAAGAAAAATTCATTTGAATTATACAATTTACAAGGAAAAGAGTGAATGTCATTTTATTTAAACACTTAGGCTAAGCCCTAAGTGTCTATGACCACAGTAGACATGCAAAGATCTGATTCAGGTGGAGAAGAGCTTCAGTGGGTTAATTAAAAATAATAGCTTTGTGTGACATGAAGATATGAGAAGAGGGTAAGGAAGGACACAGGTCAGTCAAGGACAGGACTAGTGTATACTGAAAGCTTAGCATTGTGTTGAGTGGCATTACTGGCATAGCACTGTACTGTACATACTGTAGCATAGCTTAGACGCCCTATAGACCAACTGTTAAGCAGTATTTGGGGGCGAGTTTAATTTTGGTGTTACTGTGTGCCAGGCAACATGCTTGTATTCAGCTGTGTTTACAGTATCTCAAAATGGCTGCTGTGAAAAGGGTCAGTTTATGTCTCAAGCATGTTGCAAACTTGCTAAATTATTGTGTGTGTGTGTGTGTGTGTGTGTGTGTGTGTGTGTGTGTGTGTGTGTGTGTGTGTGTGTGTGTGTGTGTGTGTGTGTGTGTGTGTGTGTGTGTGTGTGTGTGTGTGTGTGTGTGTGCGTGTGTCAGAAAGGGGACTGGAATATGCACAAGCTGGAGTGCTCAGCAATGGTTAAGGATGGTCCGAAATGGTGTCCAGCAGAGTTTGTCCGCCTGGTGGCCAGGATCCTTGCCACAAAGGTGAGTGGGTCTTTCTTGATAATTTCCCCAACGTTATTCCTGATTATGAAATACGTGTTGTTGGGTCTATTGTAGTCTCGCGAGCCAGACTGTTGCCAAACACTCCCCCGCTTCCGTTTACAAAAATTTGCCCTCATTAACAATTCCAGGAACTATTTATGCCATTATACCACGCCTGCAAGAACAACCCCTCATGAATATGCTAATATGCCACGTCCCTGGAATCAACATGCAGACAAACTTCTCTCTGGATGTATGTTGGTGTTTTCATTGTTTGTTTTGGTAGCACACACACATCCCCGTCTACCAAAACAAACAGTGAAAACACCAACATACAGTGAGAGGGCAGTGTGTTTCTGCAGGTAAACACCACCACACTACTGTAGTGGCTGATAACTGCTGGTATAGAGGGTAATTATTGGTAAAACATTTACTTATTGTTTTGTTATGTAAACACGGGGCAAAGTTACATACTATGCCTTTAAGTTCTGATAGTGAGGACAGAAAGCAGACCTGTCTCAGATGACCTGAGGTCTGGATGGTTCATGATAGCATAAGATCAGAAATGTATTTTGGCCTTAAACCAGGGGTCTTCAACGTTTTCAGGCCAAGGACCCCCTAGCTGAGAGAGAGATGAAGCAGGGACCCCCTCTATATTGTATAAAATTGTGTTTCAGATTAAACTTTTTTTGTTTACTTGGTCCACTCTTTTTTTCCCCCTCTACACCTATACCTCTTTGCTTTGGTAAAAAAAATAATCCTATCACACAAAGATTTGGCGGACCCCCTGTAGTAACTCTGAGGACCCCCTAGGGGTCCCGGACCCCCTGTTGAAGCCTGCCTTAAACCATTCAGTGCTTTATAAACCAACAGTAGCATTTTGAAATCAGTTATTTGACAATTGTGATGGGTATAAGTACAGGTACCTTATGATCTATCTGTAATTATTGAATTGTTTTGTACTAACTGCTGTATAGAAATAAACTTTGTGCATTGTGTTTTTTAATAAAATAAGAAGTGTAGAAGTTTTGCCGATGCTTAATTTCTTGAAAATGCTTCTTTCTACAGAAGAAACAGAAAGAAAGATCTGCATCTGAGAAGCTTATACTGATGGGAGAATTGCATTCATGTAAGGGATCACTCAACAGAAACACACAAACATGCGCACACATGGGTACATTTGCCATACAATCTGTGTTCATTTAATTTAATTCATTCATAATTAATGTAATTCATGTGTAACTAACAGAGAGGAAATATGTAGCCAAATGGACCCTTACTGGTCCATTCGGTTCCATTTATACACTCTCAAGAGTTGAATTAACAGGAAAAAAAGCAGGATTTTACTGCTTAAAGGTGTAGTGAAATGAAAAATATGTTTTTCACACGTTTAGAGCATATCCGTGGTCATCAAATGGGCATACCTAACAATAGATGCCAAAACAAATTAAAACAAACCATTTTTGTGTATTTTTTATACCAAAAGTCCCTAAAAAGGCAATCTTAATTACTTCCTGTAAACGAAAACGTGCTGCGTGATGACAATACGCAGCCTTCATGAATATTAATGAATCTTGATTACATGCACCTGTTTGATTCCCATAGCTGCACGTTCTTCAAACACAGCTGATTTTAATTACAGAGCTACTCCGTTTTGAATCTCATTGAAGATGACATCCAGACGGTGTATTACTCATTTTAAACTTAATCTGCATGCTAAAATGTGTATCTGAAAACATTATAGGTTAGAAATAAGCCAGATAGTAGTAGTAACGTGCTTCACTGGCCGTCTCTCTCTCACTTGTAAACAAACACTTGCCGTGTGGCGCACGGCTGAAGTGATTGAGATTCCAACGTCCCATAGCCTGAAGGGATGGGACCTTCTGATTGGTTTAGAGTTGGTTGAGACGACGTTTCAGACTGAACCTTCAAAATAAAATGACCGAAAATGTCACTGCACTGCATCTTTAAAGGGGGGGAGTGGGCAATCTTTTCGGGCACGTGATCGCTGTTTTCCAAGTCTGCTGTGATCATTCAGTGCCAGACAGTGAAAACCACCGTTGCTTTTACGTCTTATAGAGAGTATGCACGTGCACCACTTTTCCACCGGGTCACGCCCAACCCCCCCCCCCCCCCTCTTCTAGAGTGGCAAAACATTGAGCAGCATGGAGCGTTGGAGTTTGGAAGCAATCGTTGTAAATCAGTCAACGGTCCTGCGTACCACCTGTTTTTAAATTGCTCATTATGCAGGAGTCAGCAGGACGTTGCGTTATTGAAAATGAGCTCTATTCTATTCTGTATTTATATTCTTTGCACATGGGTACGTTTTTACACTTTCAGTTAACACTGTGTATTTTACTGTGTATTTTACAAACCAGATGTGGACAACAAGAGGAAATCGATTTACGAGGCTGAAATCGCCAGCCTGGGTCGCTTCTATTCCAAACACCTGGACTTCCCTGATCACCATGACCTGCTTTCACTCTTCTCACTGGTAGTGTGAAGACACACACAAACACACACACACACACACACACACACACACACACACACACACACACACACACACACACACACACACACACACACACACACACACACACACACACACACACACACAGACAGACAGACAGACAGACAGACAGACAGACAGACAGACAGACAGACAGACAGACAGACAGACAGACAGACACAAGCTCTTAATACTGTCCATTGGTTCAAAGTTTATAAAACCCATGGACAGACTTTACCACTACAACCTGGCATCCCAATTTTGAGCATGCCATTATAGGTAAAGAAACATCTAAAATCAATAGCTGATCTACAAGCTCACATCACAATGCACATCACTGTGAGCTATAAAGAAATATGGAGATACAAGGTTTCTGCCAGACAGTAACAATATACTGTACCCCCCCCCCCCCCCCCTTTTAGTACACATTAGTACACACTGACCACTTTCTCACCTGTCCAGCACTCATGGATTCTGAAACGCTAACAATCTGTCTGCCAACCATTTCTCATTAAAAATGAGAGAAAATGAGGAAGAAGAAAATAACGACTAAATTGTTATCCAACAGGTGTGAATACATTAGTAGGATTATTATTGTATATATGATTTCTCTCTCTGTGCAACAGGCTCACTGTAATACCTTCGATTTGAGTGATGAGTATTTGGATGCTGGTATCGGTTCTGTTGTCTACGCTGAGTAAGAACACACACACACACACACACACACACACACACAAACACACACACACACACACACACACTCTCGCACACACACGCACACATGCAGAGTTAAACCCTCATCAATGTAACCACTTAAACCCTACTTATCATGTCAGTAAACCATTAAAAAAAGCTACAGTACTGCAATAATGTGTGGTTGTCACAAAATGCCAGAGTTTTTCAGAAAAGTGTCAGCCCACTGCCAGCGAATAATACTGATTTTGACTAACCTTTGAAAAATCATAGAATATTTTCCGTGATCGATGTATATACTGTATACAAATGCACCGTTTATTATTCTATTATTTTTACTAGTGTAGGACGTTTAGGGTCAATGGCCCTCATTTATCAACGCGGTGTAGACCAAATGGGCGTACGGCGAGATCACCGCAATTTTCGGCATTTATCAATATATCCTGACGTGGGCTTTATCCTACGGTACGCTGAGATCTCACGTCTGGTCGGGACCAGTTGTTGACGTTGGCTGCACCCGTTTATTCCATCCTAGACCTGCGGAGCAGCATTGTTTGACTGTCTGAGAGGCATTGGACACCTAATCCACTCATAAATCTGTATATCTACACTAATAAATAATCCCTGTGAAAATATAACATTTTATAAAGTAATTTAAACAAACTGCTTTAACAGTCATTCAGATAAGATTGTAGATCTGTCTGTATTGAAAATAGCAGATCTACAAGCTCACAAGCCAGCAACGCGTTGTGAGCTTGTAGATCTGCTATTTTCAAAATATACGGGCGCTTTCTGCGAGAGCACTCTTCTGCGCGAGCACCGGTCTAACAGGCGGCGCTGCTGTTATATTTTCATGGCCACCGGGAGATCAGACATTTAACCCATGGTCCAACACACACCAGCCTTCATTCATTAATGTTCTCTCCAGGCTATCTCTCATTAATGCGGAGCGGGACGGGACTCGCCCGTCCGACGGTCCGAGTCTCACTGGGAAATGGGAATAGCCTACATGAGGGCTTTATTTTAGTGTAACTCGAACGCGCACTGCTCGGTATGGGTTAAATACATTAATCTACAAAAGTATTCCATTCATGCCGATGTGATTGGTATCATAATATGTCATTCATGTAGGCTACAAGCCTACGTGACAATACGCTACGGGCGTGTGTGTGTGTGTGTGTGTGTGTGTGTGTGTGTGTGTGAGAGAGAGAGAGAGAGAGCGAGCGAGAGAGGCGTGTGCGTGTGCGTGTGCGGCGAGGCCAGCGGGGGGGGGGCGGCTGTTTCTTATTGGCTTTTCATGTCTTTGGTCGTATTCTGGTTCGTCTTCATGTCGTAAAATCGGGGCGTTTTGAGAATATTTATGGGGCGTGTTATTTAAATGACGCTCGTTTCAGCCGTGACATTTATCAACGCTGGGACCAAGTGTAAGCTCGGATCAGCTGTGTAGGATGCGTTGATAAATGTGACTTCGACGTTGGTGTACGCCGAATATATGGAAAAATATACGGCGGTTTATACGCTGCGTTGATAAATGAGGGCCTATGTGTTTTGCAACCACATGTACACTCAAATTAAAGCTTAGAATGGTGAGCAGCTTTCTATAGCCATTAGGAGCATGTTGGAAATTGGGGATATTAATAGGCCTTATTTTTAAATTATTATATTTGTGTATGAAATCTTGTATTAAAAGGCAATTTAAGCATATACAGTATGGACGTTTTGAAGAAGTAAAATCACCATTCCAATCAATCAATCAATTCCCCATACTTGAATTGTGCAGAGAAGTGGGTTCATATAACACCATTGAAAGTTCTTCATTATTATATTATTATATTATATTTGTTGTAACAATTTGCATGTGACAATATAGGGGTCCACATACAGTATTCAACGCATGATAACGGCACTAAGCTGCTAGTCTGCAATGGTTATCATGCCAAACTGTGAACTAGAGATGTACAGCTAGTCAAAAAATCAAACTTAGATTTTCCCACCCATTTGATAATCATGGCTCAATTTTGGAGCTCTGGCTCATGGTGTGTGTGTGTGTGTCTCTCTCTCTCTCTCTCTCTCTCTCTCTCTCTCTCTCTCTCTCTCTCTCTCTCTCTCTCTCTCTCTCTCTCTCTCCCCCCCCACCCAGTGTTTCCCTCCTGAACCACAGCTGTGTACCCAGTGTGACTGTGTCACAAAGAAGGGCGGCAGCAGAAGTACGGGCAGTACAGGATATGAAGCCTGGTGATGAGGTGAGGAGAAGAGACAGCTGCACAGGGATGTATTTGTGTGTATGGGGGACACGGTATGTGTTACAAGGGGGTAGGGTAGTGGTTTTCAACCTTTTCCTTATCAAGGTCCATTATTTATTTTGCATATGAGCCACAGACCAAAATAACATTTATTCTTCATTCTCTAATAGTGAAGACTTCTTGTAAATTAAGTGATGCAGATGTTATAATAATTTAACTATTGAGAGAGTAAAATGAAACCAATTGTTACCAACTCTCCATCATTTAGCTGAGGACCACCTGGAACCCCCTCAAGTACCACTGGTGGTCCCCGGACCACTGGTTGAGAACCACTGGGGTGAACCAGCTGGTCTTAACCATTTTAAACCTGGCATTCCTATTTTGGGCTTACTGTAGGTGAAAGTTTCCAAAGATGTAAGTATTTTCTAAAATGTTGTGAGTGTCTTGTAAGCCCGTACGGGCTGGGCATCAGTCTTTTAGGGTAGGTACACAGTACACACTGTAGGATATTTGCTCCGATTATGCTGTCGGGGAACTTTTTTGGCGATCGGCGACAAAACCAACCAAAACCCCCCTCGGGCTTTGATCGGTAACATATTGCTCGCTGTGTGTGAAAGGCTCTGCAAGAAGATCTATCTGCGATAATAGCGCTCAGCGATGCGTTCCCGAGTGTTTCTAGATATCTAGCAGGTTTGATATTTGGCTCTGTCGCCGACTGGACATCATACAGTATGAACAGGGTTGTGATCACTCTGCAAGGAGATCCGCGCAACAGCCAATGAGAGCACATTACAGCCACCGTGACTAGGGGAGGGTCGGTGGACCTGACCACAACAAACAGACCCCCGCATAGTACCACAATATTACTTTACAGTCCTGTATTAAGTTAAACATTATAAAACAGGATGAGAGAGTGAGCGAGTGTGCTCGAGGGGGGGCTGTTTATTTGAGAGGAATTGCACACAGAGAGAGAGAGAGAGAGAGAGAGAGAGACTGAGAGAGCGAGAGCGAGCTCTGTTTGTGTTTGTTTATGTGTGTTCAGTGTGTGTCTGAACAGTGTTGCCAGAGTTTGCGAGAGAAATAAGTAACCAGGTCTATGAAAACAAGCCCAACAAAAGCGACAAGGCCACATGAGCACTTTAAACCTATATACAAATACATTGGATATTTGAAAATAGCCGATCTACAAGGTCACAATGCGTCACAGCTATCGTCGGCGATCAATCTATAGTGTAGAAAACACAACGATACATGACAGACGATTTGAAGAAATGGACTCCTGTAGTGTGAAATGCTTAACGATCAGATGACTCCCTGACCACTTTAAAAGTCCTACAGTGTGTACTTGCCCTTAGACACTCCAGATAAAAAACAATGACCCCAGAAGTAGATGTGGAGGAGAAACCTGAAGTAATAATCACATGTCTGTGTTTGTTCCTGTGCCTTCCAAAGATGCTGATCAGCTACATAGACCTTTTGTACCCAACGGAAGACAGAAACGTCAAGTTAAGAAAAATTTTCAACTTCACCTGTGACTGCCAGGAATGTCAAACTAAGTCCAAAGTAAGTCATGAAAAACCAAGACTGAAAAAAACCCTGAGAAAATAGAATGACATATAAAGTTCAGTTCAGAAGTTTAATTGGAAGTGTAAACACAGAGACAAAAACCTTAGAACATAGAGCAAACACTAAACCTTTTCAACTTGACACCCAAAAGAGAAATGTGGTGTCTGCACGGGACGCAAATGGGCAAAAATACATTATTATTAATATTAATCACTTAAGCCCTATTTTTCAGAAAATTGTGAATATTTTTTGAACATTTCTGAGAATCTTCTGAAACATTTTTTAAATAAATAAGCAAACAAACACAATCACAACCTCAACATCACACACAAGAGCACAGCAGTATTGATAGATAATGATAACAGAATTATACATGTCATCTTCTCTCCTTGGTCTCAGGACGAGGCCAAGCTCAAAGTGCGTGAGCGGAGCGAACCCATTCATCCAAACGTCATCAGTGACATGGTCCTCTACGCTAAGAACTCCATTGATTCGATTGAATTAGCCTTCAAGAGCAGGGAGAAAAATATCCTTACGTAAGATGAGGTTTTCACACCCACAACGCCCTGTGTTTCAGGCCATGTGCCTCCTTGTGCTATTCATAGGGTTGTCACGATTACAAATTTAAGTTGATGATTAATTGTCACTCAAATAATTGCGATTAACGTTTTAATTGTGTGTTTAGCATTGAACATTGGAACAAATGAAGCCTTTTAGGCTTCATAATCAAAAATTGCACAGGGCAGATATGACAAATAGCTGAAATATTCAAATACATTATTGACATATTTAATACCTTTATTCATGTTAAAAAAAATCTGAAATGTGTTCTACAAGCTTACAGCGCATTGTAAGCTTGTAATAATTGTAAAAATGTAATAATTGTGACAGGCTAGCTATTGATTGTATAAATAGCACCCGGAGATATGCTGTACCTGTTCTCGAGAATTCAATTCAATTCAATTCAATTCAATTTTATTAAAGTGTCAAATCACAACAAGTTGTCTCAAGACACTTTACATGTAGAGAAGAGACCCAACATCCCACCCTGAGCAAGCAATTTTGCGACAGTGGCAACGAAAAACTCCCTCTTAATTCAACAGGAAGAAACGTCAGGCAGACCCTAGGCTCTAGGGCGGGGGCCTTCTGCCTCGACCGTGTTGGGGGAAAGAAGAGAGAGAGAAAGGGAGAGACAGAGGAGAGACAGAAAGAGATACAGTGCAAGCAGTAACAATAACAATAATAGCAAATATAATAGTGTAAGATACTAGCATATGATAGTATAATATAGTACAGCAATAGTGTGTATGCAGTATATAATGGAATAATATAAAAATGTTTAAGATAATATAATATGCGGTATAGTGTAGTGTAGTAGAAGTCCACGGTCGTGTCCAGGTCGTGCTCCATGGAGAGAGGCCCGGTCCGGTCCGCAGTCACAGTCTTGAGCCGCAGCTGGGGGTCCGTAGTAACAGTCCATAGACTCCATGGAGAGGCCCAGGCCCGGTCCGCAGTCACAGTCTTGAGCCGCAGCTGGGGGTCCATAGTAATAGTCCATGGACCTGCGACGTGGGTGGTAGAAGAAACTCCGGGGAACGAGTCCCCGGTTGTAGAATTAGTGGCAGGCCTTACTAGAGCGTGAATCCGTACAGGGTTAATTACGATTGTACCAATGGGACACAAACCCACACAACCAAAGGGAGGACGGGAAGAGAGAGGACGAGGGGAGAGAGGAGAAAGGGGAAGGTGGGGGAGAGAGGATGACTATAGGGGGACTGAGTCTATACACTTCGGCTATAGGCTTTATCATAGAGAAAGGTTTTTAGTCTAGTTTTAAATATACAGAGTGTGTCTGCTTTACGGACTGAGACTGGGAGAAGGTTCCACAGCTGAGGTGCTTGAAACTTAAATGCTCTACCTCCTGTTCTAGTTTTTTGGGGGTTTACTGGAACCGTAAGCATTTTTTCATACTGTGGACGCAGTGGTGTTCTGGCTGGTTTACGGGGCTCGATGAGTTCTTTGAGATATACTGGTGCCTGTCCATTGAGAGCCTTGTATGTGAGGAGGAGAACTTTAAACTCTATTCTGTATTTAACCGGGAGCCAGTGCAAAGAGGCCAATGAAGGAGTGATATGATCTCTTCTTCTGGTTCCTGTCAGTATGCGCGCAGCGGCATTCTGGACAAGCTGCAGGCTATTTAGGGACTTACTTGGGCAGCCTGATAGTAAGGCGTTGCAATAGTCCAGCCTAGAAGTAACAAATGCGTGGACAAGTTTTTCTGCATCATTTCGGGACAGAATGTGCCTAACTTTTGCAATATTACGCAGGTGAAAAAAGGCATTTCTTGAAATTTGTTTTATGTGGGACTGAAAGGACATGTCTTGGTCAAACGTGACTCCCAGATTCTTTACAGTGGCCCTGGAGGTCAAGGTAATACCATCTAGGGTAAAATTCTCATCGATTAATTTATCTCTGAGGTGCTTAGGGCCGAGTACAATAACTTCAGTTTTGTCCGAGTTGAGGAGTAGGTAATTACGGGTCATCCAACTCTTGATGTCTATAAGACATGCTTGAAGTTTAGCCAGTTGATCTGTTTCATCTGGCTTCATTGATAGATATAATTGTGTATCATCTGCATAGCAATGGAAATTTATAGAGTGTTTCCTAATTATCTCACCTAAGGGAAGCATATATAGAGTGAATAGTATTGGTCCAAGTACAGAGCCTTGTGGGACTCCGTATTTAACCTTTTCGCGTAGTGAAGGTGTATCGTTAACGTTTACAAATTGAAATCTGTCAGACAGATAGGACTCAAACCAGTTCAATGCAGCACCCTTAATGCCAACCAGATGCTCAAGTCTCTGCAACAAAATATGGTGATCAATAGTATCAAATGCAGCACTGAGGTCCAACAGAACCAGTACAGAGAGAAGGTTATTATCGGATGCAATCAGGAGGTCATTTGTGACCTTCACCAATGCCGTCTCAGTGCTATGGTGTGCTCTGAATCCTGACTGAAAAGCTTCAAATAGCTTGTTGTTATGTAAAAAATCACATGAGAAGACCCTGACCACTGATCCACTGAGACAACCTATACTTGTTCGGCAAGAGCCTCTTTGCTCTGAAAATATTCTCTGAAAACCAACATAAATGTAATTAAATACATTTAAATTCAAAGTAAAGTAAATGTCAAAGCTGTTGAATCAACAAAGTATAGCATCCCACCGTTACAAGCAGGGCAGGAATTCACTGTGGCCACGACGGTGCCCCTCTCTTTGGCCGTGTGCCCCTTGAAAAATGTCCTAAAGGCCACAGTGGCCGTGGTGCCCACTGCCCCCGCTGATTTAAACGCTTCCCCTCTGCGCTATTTCCCTGTCAATACGGTAACGGTAGACACCAGGGGAGCGTACCTTTGTTCCCCAGGTTCTATGTTCCCCACTCACCCCCGCAAAAAAGGTTCTATGTTCCCCGTTTACCTAAAAAAGGTTCTATGTTCCCCGTTTACCTAAAAAAGGTTCTATGTTCCCCGTTTACCCCAAAAAAAGGTTATATGTTCCCCATTTACAAAAAAAGAAAGGTTCTATGTTCCCGGCTCACCCAAAAATGCAGGAAACATTAATTTCTCATTTCTAATTATTAACTCTGAACACACACAACTGAACATAATGGGGAAACATTACTATCAGAAACTTGCCCTTTGGGCCATCTAAAGGGCCCACCCCCTTTCCCCTGGCGGCCATCTTGGTGGTATAGAGCACCTTGTAAAAACTCATAATGTAATAACGGCTCATAATGTAATAATGGTTCATAATATAATAAACTAAATGTAATAATCAGCTCATAATGTAATAAAATCATGAGCGCATAACGTAATTACAGATTTTTGCATAATGTAATAGCGTATTAATTTGTTAAATTAAGAACTTTGCGTAGCCGCTCATAGAAAAGTTTTACATCTTATAATCAGTATCATGCCAATATCATGTCAGTATTATGGTCAGTATCATGTCAGTATTATGGTCAGTATCATGTCAGTATTATGGTCAGTATCATGTCAGTATTATGGTCAGTATCGTTTTCAGTATCATGGTCAATAGCTTGGTTAGTATTAGCCTAGCCTCGATCAACAGTCTTTTATTTTTTAGTTTTGCTAAAAAAATAAAAGCCTGGATCAGCGTGTCGGTGTTCCGGGTATAGGAAGTGTTTAATTTCCCCAACCAACCAGAGTGCAGTGGGTGTCGCTCGTAATGTTGTGTTGACGGGGCGGGGTTGGCGGACAGATCGGTGAACCAATGGGATCACACGCATTCTCTTGACGGAGATGTTAAACCCGCCCCTCTAGCCACGAAAGCAGGAGGGCTAGTGCAGCCTAGTATTAGCCTGGTTCCAGACAAATCTGCCATTGCAAAAAAACAAAATTGCCCTTGGCAGATTAGGTCTGGCCCCTCTCAATAGAGATTTTATTTTAAAAATGTACCTTATTCAAATTTTTCAAATAAAATACTTACAATCACTGGAACATATGTGCTATGCTTAACATGAAATTAATAAAAATAATATTATGAACAATAACATTAACAAAAATGTAAAACATTTCCCCATGGGGCAACTCTCCATATAGTTTGAATACTCTAGACTTTAAGATGCTGTGGAGATATAAAAATAGTGATGACCATTTTCATTGAATTCTTTGTTACACCCTTAGTGTTCCCGGTCAAAAATGAATAGGAAATACTATATTATGTTCATCCAGGAGATGGAAAATGCACACACACACACACACACACACACACACACACACACACACACACACACACACACACACACACATTATACTGATCATTATACGGACATGATACCTACTATGATACTGGCCTTGATACTGACCATGAAACTGATCCTGATACTGACCATAACACTGACATGATACAGTACCGGTACATACAATAATACTGACATGATACTTACAATATGACATGATACTTACAATAATACTGACATGATACTTACAATATGACATGATACTTACAATAATACTGACATGATACTGACCATGACTAACCATGATATTGATACGATACTGACCATGATACTACTGACCATGAGGCACTCTGCAACCTGATTGTACAAACGCACACACACACACACACACACACACACACACACACACACACACACACACACACACACACACACACACACACACACACACACACACACACCGGATGTGATCATATTCTGTCTATAATTTCTCCATAATTGTCAGCACCTGCACCTTCCAAAATGCTCTGTGAATTCCGAGCATGTCAACGAAATTTGCCAAAAATACTGGATCAAATAGTAAAATAAAAAAGAAAGAAATGAATTAACCACCACAGCCCTCCTCTGAGACACAGACCGAGTAGACAAAAATGTTACCAAATTATAATAAGCATTAGTGAGGACCAATTATATGAAGATAGGTTGAAAATGGGTGAAGTTGTTCTTTAAGGTTGTATAATTGTATTTATTATTTGTGTATAAAACACTTTGTAACTTTTATTTATCTGCTTTATAAATAAAGCGCTTTGAAACTGAAGATGATGGCCAATGTTGATGATAGTGAAAATAATAATAATAATAATATAGTATCGTCAATATAGTTTTCAAAACATCTGTCATGGCCGGACATCGCACCACATGATATTTTGACACTTTAAAAACTAAAAAATTACAAATAAATAATGGGTTTTTAAAAAAAAAAGTAGGTATAAATGTACTTATTTAAACATTTTTAAATGTCAAATTATTCACTCGGACAGAAAATGTAGGTGTCACGTCATTGACCCTGCTCCTGATTGGATGCCACCGTCATTAAAAAAACGATATAATAATTACATAAGCACAGTGTTATTGGATGTTGGATGTGTTTGGATTTTCTAAACAATTACTGAAAAAAAGAATGCACTTGAACGCAATGGCTGGATTGAAAATTATATAGGCTAATTGCCCAGGGCCCACAATTTCCTGCATTTTTGGTTGAGTGGGGAACATAGAACCTTTTTTTGGTTGAGTGGGGAACATAGAACCCTTTTTTGGTTGAGTGGGGAACATAGAACCCTTTTTTGGTTGAGTGGGGAACATAGAACCTTTTGTTTGGTTGAGTGGGGAACATAGAACCTGTTTTTGGTTGAGCGGGGAACATAGAGCCCGGGGAACATAGAACCTTTTTTTGGTTGAGCAGGGAACGTAGAACCCGGGGAACATAGAACCTTTTTTGGGGGGAAGTGGGGAACATAGAACCTGGGGAACATAGAACCTGGGGAACATAGGGATGACCCCGACACGGGATGTCTAGTTGATATTCAACATTGAAACGCTGCACATAACCAGTGGTAGGTTTGATTTCAAGCCTATATTCAAAATTAAAATGCGCGGAAGCCAAGCAATGCTTTTGACAGAGAGAGGAGAGAGAGAGAGCACGAGAGGGAGAGAGAGAGAAAACCCGACGTCAGATCAAAAGCAAAATATAAATGAATACATTTGACAACATACAGCCAAAATCCCAAAATTACGAGTCTTAATATCCAGCAGCAAAATAACTGCAACCAAATTCAAAGTTTAGGATAACAATATCATACAAAAGTAGAGAGAAGCTGTGATCTCACATTATTAATAATTAAGAAATACTATATTTTAAATTGTGAAAAATCAACTAAAGTTATTAATAGTGCCAGTTCAATCACATTTCATTTGTATGAAAATAACTTGTCGGGAAAATACATAAAATCTCTATGATAAGAAGAGAAATCTCTGTGATTAATGTGACCCCTACTTCAGTCAGTGAAGACCAGGGCTGAATGTGACAAATATTGAGACCAAATAGGCTATGACTTTGTAATATTGGTAATTTCCCAATACATTATTTTATTAAATACATGGGTTGTATTTCACAGATAGTTACACTATTCTTGTACTATATTAAAATTAAATCATTCTTAACCTTCTGTATTTATTTGATGGCCTTCTTGCCCTGACATTTGGCCTTTGTGACCTAAAAAAATGGACAGCACAAAAGGCCAAGTGGCCTTGCCCCTAAAATGACGAAATTCCAGGCCTGGTTACGATTTCAGTACCTTTTAACAATAGCTTTTCAGGTTCAGCCTGTGCCATTGCATCCTTGACTCTCTTGCACCCCCTAGCGAGTGGCTGCTTTTGTGTGAAGTGGCCCTGGAGAAGATGAGAACCGTGTTTGATGACTCCAACGTTTACATGCTCCGCAAGATGAAGCAGGCCATGGAGGCGTGTGCCGCCATGAGCGATTGGAAAGGTGCAATCCGCTATGCCGAGAAGATAGCACAGCCTTTAAGGTAGCCTACTACTACAACTGTCAGGAATGGCCTCAAATCTCAAAACCTGGATGGAGCAAGTCATAGATCCGGGCTATTAACCAGAAATATATCAAAATCAATATTTAGGCCTACAGGATAATTGAATAATCGAGAAGCTTTTTTTTAAAACATATATATTTATATCAATGAATCAACAATTTGATTAGATGTTTTATTATCGACTAAATCGCTTGTCTGATTAACCACTTAACCCTGTATTACGTATACTTCAGTGTACAATGGTGGTGTACACAAAGAGAGTAAATAGCCAATCTACAAGATGACACGCTTGTAGATCTGCTATTTTCAGTATTATTATTTGTTTAATAATCGTTCATTAATCGTAATCTTGAAATAATCAGGATATTGATTTGAAGTCATAGCCATATCGCCCAGTGTGTCATACCGTTATAAATATATAATGGCTGTGCAAATCCTCCTTGTCCTGTGCAGTGAGCTGAATCCACCACACAATCAATATATGTTCTTCCTCTACCGGCGGTTGGCCCAACTCTACATGAGCGTGGATAACCCATTCATGGCTAAGGGTTATCTCGAGAAGGTAATGATTTAGCTCACTGGTCTGAAAGACTCACAGTGGGTTGATGAACATTTTCAAATACAGTGCATCAGTTACTAGCCTATACAATACAGTTTCTACATATCAACTTAGTGTGTGTGTGTGTGTGTGTGTGTGTGTGTGTGTGCGCGTGCGTGTGTTCACAGGCAATACTCATCGCGGAAGTGAATTATGGGAAGGATCATCCGTACCTGAAAGAGCTACAAAAGATTACGCAGATTTTGATTTTGAAAGCTAGTTTGTACGATTTTAAGATAAGTCGTAAAGTGCATGGGGCTTCAAGCTAAAATCTATACATGTAAAAAGGACCACCCAAAATGATATGTATTTGTCCGTGGACCCCCCCCCCCCCCCATCTCAAAATATTTTGTCCCGGAGATTTGAGTTAAAAATGTGTATACACATTTTCACAGTTTACATTTTTTTTATAGCAGATCTACAAGGTTGTAGATCTTGTAAAGAGCTTGTAAAGACGGAGGAGTGTCTCTGCTTCCATCGGGGGTAAAACGACGTGTCACCACGACCCTCCGTTCTTTAGTTATTGGTTGTTGAATATAGCTTGTTCTCGCCAAAAAACAAAGCAGAAAAAAAAAATCTAAATCCTTTAACATTAGATTGGACGGGGCTGGGTTTGTTGTGATCACATTGTTTCCGGATCTACTCTTCTCCAGAAGTCATAGGATCCCTCATAGGTTGGCGAACAGCGCCATCTGTCGTAAATACATGTTACACGTCATTGCCACTCTAGGCTTTGGAACAAATGGAGGTGTTACACGTCATTGGCGCGTTATTGTTATTATGGATCCCACCGCAGTTCTAGGCAAACCCCGCCCCCGCTGCTCAGAAGCCCTGGTGACGCACGCAAGCCCCGCCCGTATGTTTTCCGCCTGTATGTTTTGATATTTAATCTATGCTTTTATTAGGTCAAACTTGGTCTTGATAGAAAGGAATTTCTCCGCCGTTACGTGACCGCAGCAGTACGGTTTCACTGCGGCCACCTCACGTTTTTATTTTTTTATTATTAGTTTAGACTTGATATCAGTAACGAATCCTGTATTGACGGCGATAAAGCTAACGTGATGTAAAAATAATAAATTATGGCACATACATGTCTGTACATTGACCCCAGCTTTCAGGAGCTGTCACAAATTCTCCTAGGGAAACTGCATTTCAGTCTTTGTGAGATGTGTTACTAGACACCTTTACAAACACATTGGTGAAGATTTTTTTTGGTAAGGAATTGATTCCAAGATATTTTTTTAATATCCCCTGACTATTAGAGCCAGTTGTGGGCCGGTTCACCTTGAGGGGAGGGAGGGGTGCCACAGTAATCGGCAGGTAAAGTGATAAGTCACAGTCACAGGTGTAACGAGCCATGGCTTGTTACACCTGTGACCCTTATCACAGTTTGTGATTAACACACAGGGGGAGATTATACGTTTTTTACTGTTTTCTTTCTACAAAACTTTGCTGTGATTCATGTTACACATAATAAATGTGAACCTCATCCGGCAGCAGTGTCAGTTTAGACATTCAGTTATTTAACATGTCAAAAAACGGTGTCCCTGTGCCCAGCCGAGTGGCTGAATGTGTGTTCAAGATGGTCACTATCACTACAACTATATTTATCTTTTCCCCAATAAATTCTAGAAGTTTATCTTGCAAAATCTGTTTCTGTTACAGCAAAATAATTGTGTTATACATATCTTATACAGGATAAACATGTGAAATGTGAAGAGATGACACAAAGAAGTTAACTGGAAAACTGCAAAATAGAAGCTGATAAACGGGTATAGTCATCCAATCTTGGATGAAATTGGCAATCCACCTTAACATTTATTTATAAGAGCTGGAGAGACAGTGAAACCCCGGTTTCTGAACAAACACTATAGCAATTATTACTAAAGAAAACGACAACAAAAAAAACGTAATATAAATAACATTGTTTATAACAGGTCTAGCTGTGCACACCATGAAACAAATCAAAGGAATAGTTTTAACGTTCTGACATCTGTCCACTAGATGGTGGACTTTAACCACATAATCATTCTGTTCTGTGTGTCTCAGCATTTTACATGTGTTACTTTGATATGAGTTAGACTCTTAACTCATATTGCTGAGCATCTATTGCTCTAACTGTTAGAGAGATGCTTATCAACCTTTTCAGGCCGTGACCCCCCATACTAATCATATTTGAACTGGGGACCCCCCACCCTGACAAGTACTTGGAATGTAGGAGTTGAGGCATTACATGTAGTATGGTCTGTTCCACAGATAAATATTGTGAAAATAGCCGAACTACAAGCTTATAATGCGTCACGTTGTGAGCTTGAATTTGGCTATTTTCAAATTGCCAAAGCATATGTAATATAGGTCTGAAGTGGTTTTGTAATAATAATCAAGAAGAAACTAAAGTTTTCAAATAATTATAGTGGAGTAAAAGTACAATATCTGCCTTTGAGATGGAAGGGAGTAGCAGTAGAATTATTGAAAATTAGAAGTACTCCAGTAAAGTAAAAATACCTCAAAATTGTACTTAAGTAAGGTACTTGAGTAAATGTGCTTGAGTAAATTAAGTATTTCATTGACTCATTGTACAGTATATGTCAACACATCACCGTGTAGCTGTCTCTTGTGGGCTTGCTGTACCTTTTAGCTGTCAAGAACCGTTCCAATAGAATCACTTTTTCTACATTTATTTACGTAGTTAAATTGGTCAGCAACAACAACAACAACAACAACAACCTAAATCTATCTACACAGCTCATTATTTGTTGGTCGATTTATTTCACTGCAATCTGGGAACACATTCCTCATTGTAAATGAGAGGGACACGTTAAATATGGCTGGTATAGTTCATTGTCCACACATTGACATTACTTAATTTCACAACTGATGCCAACTAAAGGGTTTTGTTTTTTTGTTTAGTTTTAT
This sequence comes from Gymnoscopelus microlampas, assembly GCF_963454915.1. Lineage (NCBI taxonomy): Eukaryota > Metazoa > Chordata > Actinopteri > Myctophiformes > Myctophidae > Gymnoscopelus > Gymnoscopelus microlampas. The sequence goes on from NC_139951.1 coordinate 46,270,007, forward strand.
TGGTAGAAGTTAGAACACATCTAATTTTCAAATTCTCTTGTGACACAGCCACCGAGATCTGGTGAAATGATTACTGTTCGCCTCGTCTCGTCATCACTGCTGGTGTGAAGAGATTAGATGAGCAGCTGTTTCCAGACATGGACTCAGGTTCAGAATAACACAACAAAAGTCCCTTGGAAAAAAGAGAGCAAAAATGATGAATAAAAAATTGATTTAATGTCAAACCCAGATGCACAGAGAGAGAGAAGACAGACAAACTGACGGAGTGACAGCAGATCAAACTTCCTTCTTCTGAATGGGATGAATATTCATTCGATATCAAACAAGAAATCACACATAACATAACCACAGAACATATGGAAGCGTTTGACCATATCTTTCAATTCAGTCTCAATCTACTTCCAATTAATACAGTTCTAACGTTCTGACGTCTGTCCACTGACTAGATGGTGCACCACATGATCACTCTGTTCTGTGTGCCTCAGCGTGTTCCACAGATAAATACTGTGAAAATGATCAGCTATTGTAAAAAGTGTTGCCTCTTTCTTATATTATTTGACAATTTGGCAAAATTGCCTTTTTTTCTCCTTTCTTTTTTGGGGTGGGTTTAAAAAGGTCTTAAAAGTCCTTAAATTGTCACTTCACTGTCATCTGGGGACCCCAACTAAATCATCTGGAGACCCCCTGGGCCCTGGGGATGAGAACCACTGAGTTAGAGCAGACCATCAGTGACTCTTTTTACACGATGCATTATGTTTTGGTTGTTTGATTTGATTGTAATGCATTTACACTTGTATTGATTTGTATTTATTGTATTCGCTGTTTGCATCTGTCATTTTTCACTGAGACCTGAATGAACTATTACAGTAGTTTGTTCCAGATATGTAGTGCATACAAGTTGAACACTGCTTTTAGGGATAGAAAGCAGACCTGTCCCAGATGACCTGAGAGGAATGGATGGTTCATGTAGTACAAGATGATACATGTATTTTGGCCCTAAAACAAAAAATAAATAAAAACATAGACAGTGACTGTGTCATTGTAGGCTACAGTATGTCACCAAATCAGCATGTAACTGTAAATAGGTAGTACATAGGGCTGAAGTGGTTAATGTGTGTTTTATAATATGCTAATTTATATCATCAAAGTATCTAGTAATTAAAGTAGTAAAAGTACAGTATTTGCCTCTGAGATGTAGTGGAGTAGAAGTAAAATATGAAAGAAAAAATGGAAATACTCCAGTAAAGTAAAAAATCAAAGTACAATTTTGAGGCGTTTTTACTTTACTGGAGTATTTCCAATAGTTTTACTTGTGGAGTAGAAGTAAAAGTAACTAAAGTTTTCAAATAAATAAAATTAGATTATCTCAGAGGCAATTATTTGAAAACTTTAGTTACTTTTCAGATATAAATTATTACATTATAAAACATACATTAACCATTTTAGCCCTATTTTATACCTAGACTATTTGAAAATAGCCAATCTACAAGCTCACAACGCGTCGCATCACGACGCGTTGTGAGCTTGTAGATCTGCTATTTTCTAGCCATGGGGAGCCATGATTTCCTGGTTGAGAGTGGTGTTCGATTTTTTTACATTGCCATCTCTCACATGTACATAAACGTTCAGATTTCAAATATAAAGTGCTTACTCCTGAGCCACGGATGTTACAAGTTGATCCGTTCCGTGATAAGTACCCGTATCTCCCGTATTGTTCAATAAAAAGCATTTTAATCCGATCGCCGGCCATTTTCTCTGAATTTTCTCCGATGCTTTCAACCATGCGACACTACCGGTTGAGAGGTGTATTGCACTCTGATGATCGGATGATTAAAATGCTTTTTATTGAACAATACGGGAGATACGGGTACATATCACGGAACGAATCAACTTGTAACATCCGTGGCTCGTGGGTAAGCACTTTATATTTGAAATCTGAACGTTTATGTACATGTGAGAGTTGGCAGTGTAAAAAAATCGAACACCACTCTAAACCAGGAACTCTGTTCCATCATGTTTCAGGGCTAAACCAGCCACCAGCTTATACATTTCGTTTCATTGCCTTGCGTACCAAGAAATGTGTTAAGTTTCGTTTCTTGATGTTTGAGTTTCGCATTGAGGAAATGGTGAAAGGATACTGATGGGATTTGCCCAGACAACAACAAATAAAACACAGTAGACCTATAAAACAACAGATACACAGTAACAGTGATCATTGACAGAGAGTGATCTGATGTGACTGCAACCTGACTGTTCTCTCATAAAACCATAACTGAGGTAATGTAGCCCAATTATTTGATTGGATAATTGTTATTTATGATTATCTTTGTCATCAAGTTCAACGTAAAGGGCAGAATTTGATAGGAATAGAACAAAAAGTGACTTAAGAAAATAACTTTCATCTCTGGGGTGTGGTTATATGGGATGGAGGGTTTTGATTGATTGATTGATTAAATACATAACAGTTTACCTCGAGGTATTGTTTCATACTAAAGGGGGGCAACCTTTTGGACATGAAGTGCCATGTTTTTATTTTCTTGATAGTCAGTGTGCCATGTTAACATTAATTATCACACCACGTCAAAATTAAATATATCCAACAATAGTACATATACTGTAAAAACATTTTAAGAAACATCTGCAATCACATTTTAATGATCATTAGACTCAGTCAGACATCAGTCAGACTGCAGAGTTTGCAGACCTGGACACATGGCGTTTGACTGACTCTGCTTTGATCTTTGAAAGACAAACAACATTTCAAGAAATAAATATGGGGAAAAAAACAGATTTGTCGTGTTACTTGAGGGCAGGAAGGCCCTAACATCTATTTTGCTTACTTTGCATTTTTGCGATTGTTCTATGTGGGGACCCCCAGCGGGGTCCCCACATGATTTTTTTGGGGGTCCCCAGATGACAGTAATGTGACAATTTAAGGACTTTTAAAACCCTTTTAAAAAAAGGAAAAAACAGACCATTACTGCATCAAAGGTATCACAAACTATTCTATAAAAACTGGTCACACATTGGCCAAATTGTCAAATAATATAAGTAGCCGATCTACAAGCTCACAACGCCTCACATTGTGAGGCGTTGTGCGCAGGTAGATCTGCTATTTTCACAATAACTTTGGAACCGAGTCAAACAAAATCTAATGCCTATCATTCCAAGTGCTTGTCAGGGTGGGGGGTCCCCAGTTCAATTATGATTATTTTGGGGGGTTGTGGCCTGAAAAGGTTACAGGCTCAGAGGTGAACATAAAACAACATACATAGGCTGCATGAAATAGGAGGAAATGCAAATGCAGGACGACATTTGCATGTCGTCCTGCATTTGCATTTTTTTTATGAAAAATAAAAACCTCGCTCATCGCATTGTGCCGCGTTTTTTGCTTCTATATTAACACATTTAGCTGGGGACGCTGGGTGTATTGTGTTGAGACATAATTGGTTGTTCTGAATGTGCGTAGGCTAAGGATCTTGGCAACCTCTCTCTCTGTCTCTCTGCCCAGCTCAACTTTTTCCAGGAAATATAAACCATTATATTAATCACTAATATTGTCAATATTAATACAAAAATTGCAATAAACAGACTGAATTAAGTCTTTGACTGGCATGGATGCGTTTTCGAGTCAATTGCTGTTTGGTCCACTTGGCCATGGACGCGTTAGACGATTTGAGGCATTTGTACAAAATACCTCAAATCATGAACGCAGCGTCCCATTTCTGCACTCAGACCTCAGGTTATCTGGGACAGATCTGCTTTCTGTAACTTTGTGTTTACATAACAAAACAAGTACATTTTTTTTATCTGACACTTCGTGATACAGATCAACTACGAAGTCAACAATTGGACCTTGGACAGGAGAGGAACACATGTTTGATAGTGTTACAGTGTAGGCTACAATAGAACTGTATGACTGTATAGTATAAGGTGATGCTGATGGAATATGTTTTAATATCTTCATTAATTACAATATCTATCTTTGCTTTCCTTGTGGAATAAAGTCACTTCGACCGGCACTCAGAAGACCATGGAAGCAACAATGCAGGAACAAATCGAGGGAATCGAGATGTTCCACAGTCCTACTAAAGGACGAGGTCTTCGGGTGACCAAACCATTCAAAGTTGGAGAACTTATCTTCTCATCCCCGGCGTACTCTTACGTCCTCAAAGTTGAACATAGGGGAAACTTCTGTGATTTCTGCTTAGCTAAGTATGTATTTATGTGGCATGCATGCATATTCTAACTTGTTATTTCATTTCTGTGTGCATTAACAGGCCTGTGTTGTAGGCTACACATAGAGTACCGAAGTCCTGACGTCATTCGTTCATCCTATGTGTGTGTGTGTGTGTGTGTGTGTGTGTGTGTGTGTGTGTGTGTGTGTGTGTGTGTGTGTGTGTGTGTGTGTGTGTGTGTGTGTGTGTGTGCTTGCGTGCCTGTGTGTGTGCATGCTTGTGTGTGTGTAAACAATCAATATATCCATCCAAGAGGATGTAAACACACATGTTGTAACATGCTGCTCATTAAAACCTAATGTTTGTTCATTCATAGGAAACAGGACTTGAAGAATTGTGGAAAGTGCAAGAAAGCCTTCTATTGCAATGTCACCTGCCAGGTAGGAAACGAGTGGATGAGGAGGAGGAAGAAGAAGAGGGTTAATGACTGCAGGAATGTTTATTTATTTACCAGGGACAGTGCACATTAATCAACATGTCAGTTTTCACGTCGACGTAAATGAGCCAGAGTTAGCCAAAAGCTCATTTTCATCTGAAGTTGCTCACATTATTCCTCTACCATCTGATTGTTAATTTGTTCTTAGTTACTTTTTTGATTGATTGATTGATTGAATACTTTATACTAGTCAGAAATGTAAACAGCTGTGCATGGTACAGTAAGACATTAGGCTAAAAGGATAACACAAAAAGGTCCTGGGGACTTGTTTCCTTGTATGGCTTTGTTTCATATCTGATACAGAACACTTCTGATTGAGTGTAAAACAGAAACATAGAATGGAATGTGATTGATCACACGTGGAAGTTCACCTTTGGTTTCACTGTGGATCAATAAGAAACAAAACCCAGATGTTTGGGTTCGATGCTGAATTGCTGATCTCAATTTCTGAGCGTCCTAGAGACCACCAATATCGTTACATTTTTCTAATCATTTTGAAAAACTTTTATAAAAAAAGTTTATATTTGAGAACATTTAACTTATAAGCTAAGAAATAAATGTAAATAAACACAAATAACTGTTTGATAAAATAGGTTTAAATTAATTAAACTTCAATTATGAAAAGAACAATTAATTTGAATGATACAATTAACAAGAAAACAAGTCAATATACACACATGAACGAGTAACGTTCACTGCAGCCTGCCCGAATCACTGCAGCCTGCCCAAGTCTGACTGTTTTATTTTAGTGTAACTTGAACGTGCACTGCTCGGTATGGGGTAAATAAATTAATATGCAAACGTATTCCATTCATGGCGATGTGATTGGTATCATAATATGTCAGGTAATCTTTGTCATGTAGGCTACAAGCCTACGTGACAAAGATCGTACCGCTACGGATTACATGAGAGAGAGAGAGAGAGAGAGAGGGACGGACGGACGGACGGACGGGACTTGACAGGCAGCGAAACTCTTTCTTTTCGGTTCTTCATGTCGTAAAATCGGGGTGTTTCCAGAATATCTAAGGCCGTGTTATTTAAACAAGTAAGACGCACGAACGCTGGAAGCGAACGCAGCTCGAAAATATTGTGTATTTACGTGTGTGTGTGTGTGTGTGTGTGTGTGTGTGTGTGTGTGTGTTTGTGTGTATGTTTGTGTCTTGACTGTAGCTGCACTCTGGCGCCCTCTGTCGGCCGCACCCAGGCAGTGTACTGCACACAGACAGACAGACAGACACACACACACACACAAGCCGAGCAGACTTTCATAGTAAGCTCCACTTGGGCGGAGGCGCGCCTTCGCCTCCTTCCGCGTTCGCAATGACGCTCGGTTTCAGCCGTGACATTTATCAAGGCTGGGACCAAATGTACGCTCGGATCGGCTGTGTAAGATTCGTTGATAAATGTGACGTTGGCGTACGGCACAATATATGGAAAAAATATACCGAATATATAAAAATATACGCCGGTTTATACACTCTGTTGATAAATGAGGGCCAGTATCTCTATAGCCATGTGATCAACACGGATTGGTCTGATTTTCCATATTCCATCCTGATTACGTCTGAGATTGGCTTCCAAAGTTTGCAAGATTGGTTCATTTTGAACAAAATACCTCAAATCATTGAGTGTCAACTGTGTGTGTGTGTGTGTGTGTGTGTGTGTGTGTGTGTGTGTGTGTGTGTGTGTGTGTGTGCGTGCGTGCGTGCGTGCGTGCGTGCGTGCGTGCGTGCGTGCGTGCGTGCGTGCGTGCGTGCGTGCGTGCGTGCGTGCGTGCGTGCGTGCGTGCGTGTGTCAGAAAGGGGACTGGAATATGCACAAGCTGGAGTGCTCAGCAATGGTTAAGTATGGTCCGGAATGGTGTCCACCCCAGCTAGTCCGCCTGGTGGCCAGGATCCTTGCCACAAAGGTGAGTGGGGGGTCTTTCTTGATTATTGTTTCCAACACTGTTCCTAATTATGAAATACGAATTATTGGGTCTAGTGTAGTCTCGCGAGCCAGACTGTTGCCAGACACTCCCCCGCTTCCGTTTTGTCTTTACAGTCGAGCAAATGTGTCTAATATGAATCAAAAGTAATCAAAGCATGTAGCCTGCTGCTTATCGGAAATGGAAATTCTAAAATAAAATGTAAAGTATATAAAGTATATATATATATATATATGTATATATATATATATATATATATATATATATATATATATATATATATATATATATATATATATATATATATAAACTTTGTTTATTGGATTTTCCACAGAAGCATTCAATATCAAAAGTTGGTACTATGCAGATACATAATAGCTTCCTCTAGTGCAATCCATCAAATACAAAAATTGCAATAAACAGACTGAATTAAGTCTTTGACTGGCATGGATGCATTTTCGAGTCAATTGCTGCTTGGTCCACTTGGCCATGGACGCGTTAGACGATTTGAGGCATTTGTACAAAATACCTCAAATCATGAACGCAGCGTCCCATTTCTGCACTCAGACCTCAGGTTATCTGGGACAGATCTGCTTTCTGTAACTTTGTGTTTACATAACAAAACATTAAGTACATTTTTACCAATAATTTCCCTCTATAACAGCAGTTATCAGCCACTACAGCAGTGTGGTGGTGTTTACCTACAGAAACACACTGCCCTCTCGCTGTATGTTGGTGTTTTCACTGTTTGTTTTGGTAGACGGGGATGTTTGTGCAACCAAAACACCAAAATCCAGGGATGTGGCACATTAGCATATTCATGAGGGGTTGTTCTTGCAGGCGTGGCATAATGGCATAATTAATAGAATTTGTTAATGAGGGCACAGACAAGTCTGTGTAGTCTGGAACTACAACTACCACCAAGTCTAGCCGGACATGTTTGTCCATGTATGGACATGTTGATGACCCCTGTCTGACTGGAAGTTCATGATAGCACAAGATCATAAATGTATTTTGTCCTTAAACCATTCAGTGCTTTGTACTAACTGCTTCATATAGAAGAACTTTTCTGCATTATTTGTTTAAATAAAGATATTAAGAAGAAAAACTTGAGCCAATGCTTAATTTCTTGCAAATGCTTCTTTCTACAGAAGGCACAGAAAGAAAGATCTGCATCTGAGAAGCTTATACTGATGGAAGAATTACGTAAGGGATCACTCAACAGAAACACACAAACATACACACACATGGGTACATTCCCCATAAAATCTGTGTTATTTTGTAATTAATTTGTAACTAAGTGAGAGGAAATATGTAGCCAAATGGACCCTTACTGGTCCATTCGGTTCCATTTATACACTCTCAAGAGTTGAATTAACAGAAAAAAATGGATTTTACCGCTTAATTAAAGGAGGGGGGTGGGCAATCTTTTCGTGCACGTGATGATCGCTGTTTTCAAGGCTGCTGTGATCATTCAGTGCCAGACAGTGAAAACCACCATTGCTTTTACGTCTTATAGAGATGCACGTGCATCACTTTTCCATCGGGACACGCCCCCCTCACCTAGAATGAGTGGCAAAACATTGAGCAGCATGGAGCGTTGGAGTTGGAAATCACTCAACGGTCCTGCGTACCACCTGTTTGTAAATGTCACATAATGCAGGAGGCAGCAGGACGTTGCGTTATTGAAAACGAGCGCTTCCAAACTCTGACACTTATCACCTGCACAGAATGTATTGACAGAAAGTAGCTCATAACATGTTTACGGTGGATTTTTATGAAACTAAAACTTTGCAGATAGAAAGAGGATAATTCAAGATTTCCGTACTGCTGCCATGTTGGTGAGTTGGTGAGCTACAAGCATAGAATAACTCAATGATTTAATGATGAAAACTAAAAATAACGAGTCAATATGAATAATATAGGTTAGATACATTCTGACTACCTGATATACTATATTTAATAAATACCCTTTGTTTGGCGGTTTTCAAATATTTTTTTTTTTACAGAATCAAATGTTTTATTTTTAAATGTCATGAATCACCAGGAGAATGGATGGTTTGGTTCAAGGCTTAAAATAATTAATATAAATATTTTCTGAAAAATGTATGGGGTTTCGATTTGTGGCACCACAAAATGGCCACCACTGCTATGCCCTATAGGGTTAAAGTGGTTAATACAGTGGAGCAGTGCATTAGTGTAACCTGTCTATTCTGTATTTAGGCGGGTGCAGTTATGGTTTGACCCAAAACAAATTGCAACAAAAGGTTTTTCAATGGATTATTGTAGTATTAGGTGTACTTAATAACATATCAAAAGTTTACCAAAATCGGACCACTAGAAAGGTAACATTTTCAAGATGGCCGCCAGTTCCTTAAAAAGACCATTACTCCTTCATTATTCATCCTAGACAAGTAATGTTGGTGCCTAACCCCATGTTTTGGTAATATTGAAATCTAATTAGCATATATAAATTATAGTCAAGTGATTACAAGTTCAATTATAAAGGAATTGGTTATACGCATGGTTATAAGCACACAATGTAATGACAATGTAATTGGACATTTCTCCCTTTTCTACATAACGCCCAGGATTGGTGAATTGGTAATTCACATTCGGTTGAAGCTTTCAGGAGATTTCTTTTCATACCAAAAAGGAATAAATTCATCATTACTGGGTGGTACTGTGACATTTGTAAAAACATGGCTGTAAGTGATAAACTGGGAATGTTACACAAATCTTGGAAGAAATTCCTTACCGAGAAGTTTCTTCACTATTTTGTTTGTAAAGGTGAAATTAAATAATAATCCTATCCACTAGGGCAGTGGTTCCCAAACTGGGGGTCTCACTCAACAGTAAACAAACCAACATACAGTATAGTACAGGGTATCTGCACCTTTCTAAAGTTACAATCTAATGACTCTTAAGACCTTTTTAATAGCAAATTGGCCAAATTCTCAAATATTACAGTGGAGAAATGGCCCCTTATGGGCCTGGAGAGGATATGCAAGTCAGCACAGAGCTATCACGACATTTAGTGTCTACTGTCTTGGGTAGGGGGGGTAGAGGAGTGTGGCCGGATAGGGTTCAGATTTGCTTGTAACAGACATCTTATTCCTGAGATTGTAGTAGTTGTGTTGTGTGTCTTTTATTTTGTGATTGGTGCTGCTGGCAATAACCTTGAACTTTGATCTTTTTTTTCTGGATCATTTTAACTTTAAAAATCCCTCCTCACTAACTATGCCCACTCACGACTGCCCATCTCGGGCATAGGAGCCAGCATGGAGGTCCACTTGGGACCAGTGGGACTATCCAGTGAGCCAGGCGACATAGGGATACTCCTCGCATAAGCTTCATTTCTGCCTCCTCCTCACTCTCTCCTCCAGCGTGAGGTGAACGCAGGCTCCCTAAGCCACTTGGAGTGAAATCTGGCAAGATACAAGTGTATCTTTCATGTATCGTTTGGGGAACTGTCTTTGTTGAAATGCGTGGCATATAATTTCTCCTCCTCCACATGACAACCCTCTGAGCTCTGGAATAGCCCAGCAATCCAACTGTGTGACACGTCATAATTGCTATCACTTCAAAATGACGCTCCTTGCCTCCTCACCTCCTCGCTCGGAAGCAGGGCTTAGGCGGGAGTGGAGGACTTGAGGATGGACACTTGAAAATTGGAATTTGGCTATCGCGATGCACAACGTGCATCAGGGGCTGACAAGCCCCATTCTCTTTAGTTGCCTATGAGCACTCGTCCTGAGCTCACTATAGCTTTAATAGGACATGTCTGAGCCAACTGTTGAAGGTTTTGCACCTCGGACATGGGGGAGAGGAGAAGCTCAGGGCCTTCTTGGCTCCTATAACTTTGCTCTTCTGTGCTCCAAGTGCCCAGGGAGCAATCCAGTGACCCCCACTCCCCATACTCCCCTGTACCCACCTGAGGGGAACCCTAGGCCCACTAAACTCTACACCAGACCCCATTTTATCTCCTCGCACAACCCCACCCCCATACTCCCCTCTGCCTAGGCACCCAGTAGAGCAAATGGGTTCTGACAGCTCTGCACTAACCTCCATAGCCACCCCTCTTTACACACTCACACTGATTGCCTTCCTAATGTGTTAAAAAAGTTTTTCAAAATCTTGTGTCTACAAGATGACAGTTTGATTCACATTTGATCCGCAGAGCTATCCAAAATGTTTCAATATTGCAAGCAATACTATATCAACTGACAATATTCTCTTTCTCTGCCACCTTCTGAATCATTGAAAATTGTGACTATTGTTTTGTTATGTTTTGAGGATATCTTGAAGCCTTGTTCCCGTAAAACAAATATAACTAGTTGAAACGGGTGAACATTTCAGAGGGTTTTAATAGAGTAAAAAAAATAATATTGGATTTCACAATTATCTAAATGTATCTCTGCAATTTGGACAAGTTCTGTGGATTTCTATGCCCCCAAAACATAGGGTTACACACAAAAAGTACTTGTCTAGGATAAATAATGAAGGAGTTATAGGTTATTTTAAAGTTTTTTTTGCCATTTCGGACGCCACCTTGAAAATAACACCTTTCCAGTGATCAAACTTTGGTAAACTTTTAGTATGTCATTAAGGACACCTAATACTACAAGAAAATGTTGAAAAACGTTTTGTTGCAATTTGTTTTGGGTAAGGTGCTTTTTTTTCATAACTGCACCCGCCTAATTTATATTCTTTGCACATGAGTACATTTTTACTTTACTTTCACTTTCAGTTAATTAACACTGTGTATTTTACAAACCAGATGTGGACAACAAGAGGAAATCGTATCACGAGGATGACATCGCCAACCTGTGTCGCTTCTATTCCAAACACCTGGACTTCCCTGATCACCATGACCTGCTTTCACTCTTCTACCAGGTAGCCACTGTGAACACACACACACACACACACACACACACACACACACACACACACACACACACACACACACACACACACACACACACACACACACAGTTGTTGTCCAGCGGAAGCCGGAAACCTTGCATAGGCGGCGGGTAATGAAGGCTAGGGTAGGCTAAGCCTTCCCAAATGTTATGCTGGGAAATTCTGGGAATTGTGCAAATTATATATAATATATGTGCGCAGCATTATTTAGTATTTTTTTGAATAATAAATCAGTAAAATCAATCAAAAATAATAATTCAATAACCTAACCCTAACCCTATAACCGAAATAAAGTAACCAAAAACTAACAGAATCCACCTAGAAACAGCAATTTTTTTCACGGATTTCGGCGCCCGCACGCTTTGCGCGCGGGCGCCGAACCCCAGCCTTCCCAATTGTCAAACTCACCCACCACCTATGAAACCTTGTATGTCCAAAACTGTTACTTTACAGGAAAATAACCTGTTTTCCAGTGGATACAATGTAGTTATGCTTTAGTCACAAGCTCTTAATACTGTTCATTGGTTCAAAGTTTCTAAAACCCATGGACAGACTTTACCACTACAACCTGGCATCCCAATGTTGAGCATGCCATTATAGGTAAAGAACAATCTAAAACCAATAGCTGATCTACAAGCTCACATCACAATGCACATCACTGTGAACTACAAATAAATAAATAAATAAATATGGAGATACAAGGTTTCTGCCAGACAGTAACAATGTACTGTACCCCCCCCCCCCTTTTACTGTCTGCTACTTTGATACAGAATAGCATTAGTACACACTGACCACTTTCTCACCTGTCCAGCTCTCATGGATTCTGAAACACTAACAATATGCTGACCATTTCTCAACTAGCTCACTGCAGATCATGAAAAATGAGAGGAAGAAGAAAATAACGACCAAATTGTTATCCAACAGGTGTGAATACATTAGCAGGATTAGTTATGATTTCTCTCTCTGTGCAACAGGTTCGCTGTAATAGCTTCGATTTGCATGATGAGGATTTGGATTTTAGTATTGGTATTGCTGTCTACGCTGAGTAAGAACACACACACGCACTCACACACACGCACTCACACACACGCAGGCACACACACGCACACATACAGTACAGAGTTAAACCCTTATCAATATAACCAATTAAACCCTACTTATCATGTCAGTAAACCATTAAAAAAGCTACAGTACTGTAATAATGTGTGGTTGTCACAAAATGACAAACTGCAAGAGTTTTTCAGAAAAAACGTCCTCACGGTGATCCCCTCATTACACGCACGGGGTCCTGTGCGTCTATATAGTATATATATATATATATATAGTATATATATATATATAGTGGGTTCATATATGAACACCATTGAAAGTTCTTCATATATTTGTTGTAACAATGTGCATGTGACAATATAGGGGTCCATTTACAGTATTCAACGGCACTAAGCTACTAGTCTGCAATGGTTATCCTGCTAAACTGTGAACTAGAAATGTACAGCTAGTCAAAAAATCAAACTTACATTTCCCACCCATTTGATAATCATGGCTCAATTTTGGGGCTCTGGCTCATGGACTAACGCTTAATTTGCAAGAAATTAAGCATTGGCTCAAGTTTTTCTTCTTAATATCTTTATTTCTCTCTCTCTCTCTCTCTCTCTCTCTCTCTCTCTCTCTCTCTCTCTCTCTCTTTTCTCTCTTCTCTCTTCTCTTCCTGTTTACCTTCTCTCCCCATCACCCTCTCTTCCCTCAGTGTTTCCCTCATGAACCACAGCTGTGTACCCAGTGTGGTTGTCATGCACAAGGGAAAGGCAGCAGAAATACGGGCAGTACAGGATATGAAGCCTGGTGATGAGGTGAGGAGAAGAGACAGCTGCACAGGGATGTATGTGTGTGTATGGGGGACACGGTATGTGTTATAAGGGGGTAGGGCAGTGGTTTTCAACCTTTTTCATATCAAGGCCCATTATTTATTGGGCATTTGAGCCACAAACCACTGTTTGATGAGATTTAGACTCTCAGACCCAAGCCTTAGAATATGTTGTTATCGTTGGATACGATTGAATCCTCAATTCTGTCCATGCTGCATGTTGGTACCATAGGAGAGATAACAGGCAAACGTTGATCAAAATAACAATTATTTAAGCAATATTACACGAGAGGGTGTGCTTTACCGTCATTATTGGCACGCCAGTCATGTGGTCAGGAACGAGGCGAAGCCGAGGTCCGCGAGCATCACTGAAGTGTGGTCAGGTGGTCCTCATTTAGCTGAGGACCACCTGGAACCCCCTCAAGTACCACTGGTGGTCCCCGGACCACTGGTTGAGAAACACTGGGGTAGGGGATCACCATTTGAAGTACTATTGACATGTCTCTGTGTGTTCCTTTGCCTTCCAAAGATGCTGATCAGCTACATAGACCTTATATACCCAACAGAAGACAGAAACGACCAGTTAAGAAAAAATTACAACTTCACCTGTGACTGCCAGGAATGTCAAACTAAGTCCAAAGTAAGTCATGAAAAACCAAGACTGAAAAAAAACTGACAAAATAGAATGACATATACAGTTCAGTTCAGAAGTTTTAACGTCCGGTGACAGAATTTGGATGTGTAAACACAGAGATAAAAACCTTAGAACAGTAAACCTGGGATTCCCTAACCTTTTCAACTCGACACCCAAAAGAGAAATCGGGTGTCTGCACGGGACCCAAATGTGCAAAAATAAATTATTATTATTAATAATAATTTTATTATTATTAATCAAAAATGTTCAGAAAATTGTTATGTTTTGAACATTTCTGAGAATCATTTCAAACATTTTTGAAATGAACAAATAAACAAACACAATCATCACCTCAACATCACACACAAGAGCACAGCAGTATTGATAGATCATTGATAACAGAATTATCCTAGTTCACAAGCGGCTAATGTTCTTCAACTCTAACATGTCATCTTCTCTCCTTGGTCTCAGGACGAGGCCAAGCTCAAAGTGCGTGAGCGGAGTGATCCCATTGGGCCAGATGTCATCGGTGACATGGTCAGCTTCGCTAAGATGACCATTGGACTGTTTGAATCAGCCGCCAAGAGCAAGGAGAAAAATATCCTTACATAAGATGAGGTTTTCACACCCACAACGCCCTGCATTTTAGACCATGTGCCTCCTTGTGCTATTGATAGGGTTGTCACGATTACAAATTTAAGTTGATGATTAATTGTCACTCAAATAATTGCGATCAATGTTTTAATTGTGTGTTTAGCATTGAACATTGGAACAAATGAAGCCTTTTAGGCTTCGTAATCAAACATTGTACAAGGCAGATAATATGACAAATAAATTATTGACATATTTAATACCTTTATTCATGTAAAACGAAAGCAGAAATAGCAGATCTACGAGCTTACAGCGCGTTGTGACGTGTTGTAAGCTTGTAGATCTGCTATTTCTGCTTTTTTTATTTGAAAATGTGTGAACATTTTTCAAAATGGAAACGATTTTAGACGATTATTAAAAAAATAATTTTGATTATTTCAAATAATTTCGATTCGACGATTATGTAATATTTGTGACAGGCCTAGCTATTGATCGTATAAATAGCGCCCGGAGTCATGCTGTACCTGTTCTCGAAAAGCCCCTTTCGCACACTTATCCACATGAGACAACTTATACTTGTTCGGCAAGAGCCTCTTTGCTCTGAAAATATTCTCTGAAAACCAACATAAATTTGATTAAATACATCTAAATTCAAAGTAAAGTAAAAGCTGTTGAATCAACAAAGTATAGCATCCCACTGTTACAAGAGTCTGATTTGAGTACCTTTAACAATAGCTTTTTAGAGTCAGCCTGTGCCATTGCATCCTTAACTCTCTTGCACCCCCTAGCGAGTTGATGGATATGTGTAAACAGTCCCTGGACAAGATGGGAACCGTGTTCGATGACTCCAACGTGTACATGGTCCTCATGATGTACCAGGCCATGGGGCCGTGTATCTCCATGAGCGATTTGAATGGTGCGATCCGCTACGGCGAGAAGATCGCACAACCTTTCAGGTAGCCTTATACTACAACTGTCAGGAATGTCCTCAAATCTCAAAACCTGGAGGGAGAGAGTCATAGAGCCGGGCTATTAACCGAAAATATGTCAAAATCGACATTTAGGCCTACAGGTTAATTGAATAACCGAGAAGCTTTTTTTAAAAACATATCAAATCAACAATTTGATTAGATTTTTTATTTTTGACTAAATCGATTGTCTGATTAACCACTTAACCCTGTATTATATATACTTCAGTGTACAATGATGGCGTACACAAAGAGAGTAAATAGCCAATCTACAAGATCACACGCTTGTAGATCTGCTATTTTCAGTAATATTGTTATTTGTTTAATAATAGTTAATTAATCGTAATCTAGAAATAATCAGGATATTGATTTGAAGTCATAACCATATCGACCAGTGTGTCATATCGTTATATAAATATATAATGGCTGTGCAAATCCTCCTTGTCCTGTGCAGTGAGCTGTATCCACCATACCATTTGTGCGTGTTCAACCTCTACATGACGTTGACTAAACTCTACATGAGCGTGAAAAACCTATTCATGGGCATGAGTTATCTCAAGAAGGTAATGATTTAGCTCACTGGTCTGAAAGACTCACAGTGGGTTGATGAGCATTTTCAAATACAGTGCATCAGTTTCTAGCCTATACAATACAGTTGCTACATATCAACTTACTATGTATGTAGCCACAAATAGTTGTGAACTGAACAAAAGTGAAGAACACTACATTGTGTGTACATTTATCTAGCTGTGTGTGTGTGTGTGTGTTTTCACAGGCAATATCCATCGCGGAGGTGGTTGGTTTGAAGGATCATCCGTTCCTGAAGAAACTACATGCAAACTACATGCATGGGCTTCAAGCTAAAATCAATACATGTAAAAAGGACCGCCCAAAATGATATGTTTTTGTCCGCGGACCCCCCCCCCCCCATCTATTCAAATATTTGCACACATTTTCACAGTTTAAAAAAAAAAAAAACAGATCTACAAGCTCGTAGCACAGCACTCGGTGCTGCGCTACGAGCTTGTAGATCTTGTGAAGAGCTTGTCAAGACGGAGTGTCTCCCAGTGGCTTCCATCGGTGGGAAAGGCGTGTCACCGTAACCCTCCGTTCTTTAGTTATTGGCTGTTGAACAATAACATACTGTAGCTTGTTCTCGCAAAAACGAAACAGAAGAAAAAAAAGACAAAAACAGATACAAATGTATTTTTCTAAATCCTTTAACATTAGATTGGACGGGGCTGTGACCCTATCACAGGTAATAATTAACACACAGGGGGAGATTATACGCTTTTTACTGTTTTCTTTCTACAAAACGTTGCTGTGATTCATGTTACACATAATAAATGTGAACCTCATCAGGCAGCAGTGTCAGTTTGGACATTCAGTTATTTAACGTGTCAAAAAAACGTTTTTCCTGTGCCCAGCCGAGTGGCTAAATGTGTGTTCAAGATGGTCACTATCACTACAACTATACTTATGTTTTCTCCAATACATTCTAGAAGTTTATCTTGCAAAATCTGTTTTTGTTACAGCAAAATAATTGTGTGAGCTTTATACATATCTTATACAGGATAAACACGTGAAATTTGAAGTGATGACACAAAGAAGTTAAAGGTAGGGTAAGTGATATTTTTTGGTTAAAACAAAAAGTATTTTGTTAAAAGGTTAAAGCACTATATTCTGATAGTAATCATTGCTATAGAGTGTTTGTTCAGTAACAGATGTCTCCCCGTCTCTCCCCGTCTCTCCAGCTCTTTAATAAGCATAAAATACATTTTTCGGTAGGTGTCAAAATCTCAGCCAATCAGGAGAAAGTACCAATTTTTAAGCTTAATTTGTAGTGTTCCAGTTCCAATTGTGTCTGCTCATTTCTTAGTGTCATCACTTCCAATTTCACTTGTTTAATCTATATCCTGATTGAGTTCTCTATCCTGATTGGATAAAATTGGAAATGAAACTGAAACTGACACGAAAATGCATTTTCTGTTTTATAAAGAGGTGGAGAGACAAGGAGACTCCTTTTACTGAACAAACACTCTATAGCAATGAGTACTATCAGAATATAGAGCTATTTAACACTTATTTTAACCAAAGCAAATCACTTACCCTACCTTTAACCTGAACACTGCAAAATAGCTGATAAATGGGTATATTGTCATCCAATCTTGGATGAAATTGGCAATCCACCTTAACATTTATTTATAATAGCTGGAGAGACGGTGAAACCCCGGTGTCTGAACAAACACTATAGCAATTATTACTAACAACAACAACAAAAAAACCTTAATATAAATCACATTGTTTATAACAGGTCTAGCTTTGCACACAAACAAAAACGAATCAAAGGAATAGTTTTAACGTTCTGACATCTGTCCACTAGATGGTGTACTTTAACCACATAATCATTCATTCTGTGTGTCTCAGCATGTTACATGGGTTACTTTGATATGAGTTAGACTCTTAACTCATATTGCTGAGCATCTATTGCTCTAACTGTTAGAGAAATGTTTCTCAACCTTTTTCAGGCCGTGACCCCCCATAATAATCATATTTGAACTGGGGACCCCCCACCCGAGCACTTGGAATGTAGGAGTTGAGGTATTACATTTAGTATGACTCGGTTCCACAGATAAATATTGTGAAAATAGCCGAACTACAAGCTCATAATGCGTCACGTTGTGAGCTTGTAGTTCGGCTATTTTCAAATTGCCAAAGCATATATAATATAGGTCTGAAGTGGTTTTGTAATAATAATCAAGAAGAAACTAAAGTTTTCAAATAATTATGGTGAAGTAAAAGTACAAAAGTTAATTTCCTTTGTAGGCATCACAGTGGAACAATTATGCTGGTGAACTTAAAGAAGGTCACACATTTCGGCTGGAGGCCTTCATCAGGGTAAACCACAATAATTTTATCAATTGGGTTCACGGATACTAGTGTGGGAAACGATTGTCCCCAGGAGAGGGCTGGTTGGCATCTCCCTTATATATAGGTAGAACTGCTGCTCCTTTATGCACTCTGGGCGTCTGCCTAAAGAGATTTTCGGTGCCTGTCCCTGGGAGGTCACAGGCAGACCAAGATGGGGGGATTATATCTCCACACTGGCCTATAGGAACACCTCGGGACAGCTTGTCTTATACTTGTGAGGACATTGCATGAGTACAGTATACCTACCTTCATTCCCCAACCTCCAAACTTAACATATTTAAGGTGTATATAACAGGAATGTATAAAATATTGGTTTTCATAAAGGTAGAAAAACTCGACCACACACGCACACGCACACGCACACGCACACACACAGGCACACACGCGCGCGCACACACACACACACACACACACACACACACACACACACACACACACACACACACACACACACACACACACACACACACACAGGCACACACACACACACACACACACACACACACACACACACACACACACACACACACACACACACACACACACACACACACACACACACACACACACACACACACACACACAGGCGAGAAAACAAATCTGCAGTGCATACACATATCTGTTAGCACCACAGAAATTCACCTTTGTTTTCAAATGAGGGCATGTCATGTCATAGAGTTAAGAAATTACCTTATTATTATGTACAGTATTATTATGGTACAGTATAAAGAGGGCACAGAGTCAAATACAATCTCCTGATTGGATGAAATTGGCAATCCACCTGAACATTATTTTCTGTTTAATAAAGAGCTGGAGAGACAGGAAACCGAACAAACACTATAGCAATGATTGCTAAACAACAAAACAAAAAATATATTTTTTTTCAACCAAAAATATGACTTACTCTACCTTTAAGGTTGTTGTAATAACACTGTTTATAATAACAGGTCTAGCTTTGCACACCAAAACAAAAATGTTATTTTATAGTGTGTTATTCCTTTTGACGCAGTAATGGTCTTTTTTTCCTTTCTTTTTTGGGGGGTTTAAAAAGGTCTTAAAAGTCCTTAAATTGTCACTTCACAGTTATCTGGGGGGCCCCAACTAAATCATGTGGAGACCCCCTGGGCCCTGGGGATGAGAACCACTGAGTTTGAGCAGACCATCAGTGACTCTTTGTACAAGATGCATATGTTTTAGCTGTTTGATTTGATTTGATTGTAATGCATTTACACTTTTATTTATTTGTATTTATTGTATTTGTCACCAAATCATCGTGTAAATGGGTATAAAATAGGACTAAAGTGGTTAATGTGTGTTTTATAATATAATAATTTATATCTGCAAAGTATCTAGTAATTAAAGTAAGTTATAGTGGAGTAGAAGTAAAATAATAGTAATGGTAATAATAATGGAAATACTCCAGTAAAGTAAAAAACAAAAAACAAATTTGTACTTGTAGTGCCCCTGAGGAATAATTGTAATAATGTTCATTGTTTATATTGTCATTTCCTTTTTATTTTTTGACACTGGCAGGCATAAGTGGGTATTTTCATAGCCAGCTATTCCGCTCTCGAATGGATCACAAAAGTTGACATTACAAAACCCCTTTCATAGGGTATTTTCCATGGTGAAAAGAGTATTCACTATTGAATGTACTGCTCCTTTAAGAAGACAGCTAGACAGGACACGGGGTGGGGGGGGGGGGGGTGTTGTTGTTGCGGAAGAGAAGCCGGGAGAAACACAAAAGTAGCTCCGTTCCGTCAGCAGAAATTGGACTTCCGGTTTTCGACCTAGCAGAAATAAGGGTTCCGGTTGCCTTCAAAATAAGATCGAGAATTTTTTATGTTTTTTAAAAGACACAAATCTAATTTAAAAATACATTTATGATGTATGCCTTTTAAATGGCTCATACTAAAACACTTCTAAGTGGCAAGTTTAAAAAAAAAGACATAATTGTATTTAAAAAATACATTTATGATGTACAGTATGTCTTTTTAAATGGTTGTTCCAGTTTGAAATTGGCTATTGACCCCCATTAAATGTGCACTTAGCACTGTTTTGCACTTTAACTGGATATTGATTTGTGTGTGTTATATATATATGTATTGTTTTTGTATTGTTTGTCCATTGTTGTAATAATGCTGACTCTAGGCCAGGTCACTCTTGGAAAATGATGATGATATAATATTGTTTATTGCAGAAGCAAATAAACAATGATAAAAGAGACCACAAAATATGCTACAAATAATAATAGTAGATAGTGCAGGTGAGATTAAAAAAAAAGAAGAATTTGGGGTTTATAAAGTTGATCTCACCTATTTAAAAACTAAAATACAATACAAATACAAATGTAATCAGAAACAAATCATTAAAAATGTATATTATTTAACAACATATATACAACATGGAAACACAGCATAAAAAAGATAGAGGACAGAAATATTAGTGAATTTGTAGTTTGTGTGTGTGTGTGTGTGTGTGTGTGTGTGTGTGTGTGTGTGTGTGTGTGTGTGTGTGTGTACTTCTCCATAACTGAGCGCCCATAACCTTGATAGAAAATGGATACAGACCAGTACAGAATGCTGGTGAACATTTGAGAGATAATTTGTAAAAAAAGGAAAGTGGCAGGCCGCCCAGTGCGGCCTGAGGTAAGAAAAGTGCCATTTTCAGACAATACTGGACACTGGACAGGAGACGGCTGTTTGCGCTAGCACTTTTGACATACGCACACGTTCAGGGAGACCCCCTCTACAACGCCACACTCGGCGCTAAGCGGAAGAGGTGTATTTGGAAAAGTGGCGGGCCGTCCAGTGAGGTCAGGGGTCAGAAAAGGTCAATTTTCAGTGCATATAGACTTCACAAATTGGGCGCTGGACACGAGATAGCTATTTGCGGGGGCACGCGTGACATACGCACGCGTTCAGGGAGACCCCCTCTACAACGCCACACTCTCCGCTAAGCGGGAGAGGTGTAAAAAAAAGTGTGGCGGGCCGTCCAGTGAGGTCAGAGGTCAGAAAAGTGCCCTTTTCTGCCATTTTCAGACAATAGTGGACACTGGACCGGAGACGGCTGCCGATGCCAGCACTTGTGACATACACACGCGTTCGGGGAGACCCCCTCTACACTGCCACACTCTCCGCTAAGCGGGAGAGGTGTAAAAAAAAGTGTGGCGGGCCGTCCAGTGAGGTCAGAGGTCAGAAAAGTGCAAATAAGTGTCAATTGGTCACCTGGTAGTACCAGGTGACACTTTGCCGACTGGGACTGTACGTGTGGGACTGGGACTATTTTAAAATAGTTAAAATAGGCGATATACAAGCTCACAATGCGATTTACAATTTAGGCATTTAGGCATTTAGCAGACGCTCTTATTTGCACAAGCCTGCAAGCCTGCAATGCGTTGCTATCTTCTATTTTTGCACATTTGGCACTGCTGCTACAGATTATTATACATGTTTTAAGAGGTTTATCAATTATCATACATGCCATTCCATCTGTACTTTCATTTTTTTCCTGTTATCTATAATTTTAAAAAGACATTGGTTGTGTTAGCACAGTCTCTGTAGAAACAGCTCCCAACATTTCACTGCTTGTACCTGTATTGAGTAAGTGACAAATAAATCCCTCTTGATTCTTGTTCAGATTAGTTCCAGAGTTCTCTTTGAAAATGTCACACATTTTGAAATGGCTCCACATCCATTACCTGATAGAAGAGAGTTGCAGATTTTCATGGAACTTGGTAGAAATGATCTCTGGGCTGCCCTATAAAAATGGCTCAAGGTCACAATCATAGTCACAGTCAATGTTACATCAGTCATATCTCAGGAACGGAGAGAGACACAGAACGAGATGTTGGTGTGTGCCTTTATTAATGGTATTGAAATGTTTTACTGATGTCAAACTGGGAAACTGAAATAGAAGCAAGGCTTGTCCATAGCCATGTCTGTTTTGTGGGAGTATCCACACATATCAATCAATAACTGGTCAACGCAACAGTACTGTATGCACAGAAGATGCTTTAAAACTTCCTGATTATATTCTGTGGCACTTCCTGGGACTTGCATCCTCTTCCAAAAAGCCAATGAGTAGGTTTGATTTATTATGGAGTCACAAGGAGGTGACATCAATAGAACTTTTTAAAAGGTATTTTATTTAATTTGATACGTGAAGTCACAGCAGTAGATTCACTAGATTGGCTAATTTCAGCATGCAACCAAGTGTAAAATGTAGC
Organism: Gymnoscopelus microlampas; assembly: GCF_963454915.1. NCBI lineage: Eukaryota > Metazoa > Chordata > Actinopteri > Myctophiformes > Myctophidae > Gymnoscopelus > Gymnoscopelus microlampas. The sequence goes on from NC_139951.1 coordinate 46,292,750, forward strand.
ATTACGACGCCATCAAGGCCCGCCAAAATACATTTTTGACGACAAAATCAACTGTAGATTTAGTCGACTAAAATCGTATTATATTTAGTCGACTAAAACTACACTAAAACAAACATTTAAGGTGAATAAAATATGACTAAAACTAAATTAAATGTTATTCAAAAGACTATGACTATAACTAAATAAAAATTAACACTGCGTCACAGTGACATGACAACAACAGGTAACCTCAGTCTGTGATATTATATTAATCTACAATGTTTTGTGTTAAATTGTGATTGTAGCCTGAATGATCAGCGGTCAATTGTAAGCAAGAACAGATTGTTATAATTGTAAGTAAGTAATAGTAAGTGCCACGGCAAATAGCTGTCTCATGTCCAGCGTCCAATTTGTGGAGTCTATGCACTGAAAATGGCTGTTTTCTGACCCCTGACCTCACTGGACGGCCCGCCGCTTTTCCAAATACACCTGTCTGGCTTAGCGGAGAGTGTGGCGTTGTAGAGGGGGTCTCCCTGAATGCGTGTGTATGTCACAAGTGCTGGCATCGGCAGCCGTCTCCGGTCCAGTGTCCACTATTGTCTGAAAATGGCAGAAAAGGGCACTTTTCTGACCTCTGACCTCACTGGACGGCCCGCCACACTTTTTTTTACACCTGTGCCGCTTAGCGGAGAGTGTGGCGTTGTAGAGGGGGTCTCCCCGAACGCGTGAGTATGTCACAAGTGTTGGCACACATGTCCGTCTCCGGTCCAGTGTCCAATTGGTATAGGCTACGCACTGTAAACGGCACTTTTCTGACCTCTGACCTCACTGGACGGTCCGCCACACTTTTTTTTACACCTGTGCCGCTTAGCGGAGAGTGTGGCGTTGTAGAGGGGGTCTCCCCGAACGCGTGAGTATGTCACAAGTGTTGGCACACGTGTCCGTCTCCGGTCCAGTGTCCAATTGGTATAGGCTACGCACTGTAAACGGCACTTTTCTGACCTCTGACCTCACTGGACGGTCCGCCACACTTTTTTTTACACCTGTGCCGCTTAGCGGAGAGTGTGGCGTTGTAGAGGGGGTCTCCCCGAACGCGTGAGTATGTCACAAGTGTTGGCACACATGTCCGTCTCCGGTCCAGTGTCCAATTGGTATAGGCTACGCACTGTAAACGGCACTTTTCTGACCTCTGACCTCACTGGACGGTCCGCCACACTTTTTTTTACACCTGTGCCGCTTAGCGGAGAGTGTGGCGTTGTAGAGGGGGTCTCCCCGAACGCGTGAGTATGTCACAAGTGTTGGCACACGTGTCCGTCTCCGGTCCAGTGTCCAATTGGTATAGGCTACGCACTGTAAACGGCACTTTTCTGACCTCTGACCTCACTGGACGGTCCGCCACACTTTTTTTTACACCTGTGCCGCTTAGCGGAGAGTGTGGCGTTGTAGAGGGGGTCTCCCCGAACGCGTGAGTATGTCACAAGTGTTGGCACACATGTCCGTCTCCGGTCCAGTGTCCAATTGGTATAGGCTACGCACTGTAAACGGCACTTTTCTGACCTCTGACCTCACTGGACGGTCCGCCACACTTTTTTTTACACCTGTGCCGCTTAGCGGAGAGTGTGGCGTTGTAGAGGGGGTCTCCCCGAACGCGTGAGTATGTCAAGTGTTGGCACACGTGTCCGTCTCCGGTCCAGTGTCCAATTGGTATAGGCTACGCACTGTAAACGGCACTTTTCTGACCTCTGACCTCACTGGACGGTCCGCCACACTTTTTTTTACACCTGTGCCGCTTAGCGGAGAGTGTGGCGTTGTAGAGGGGGTCTCCCCGAACGCGTGAGTATATCACAAGTGTTGGCACACGTGTCCGTCTCCGGTCCAGTGTCCAATTGGTATAGGCTACGCACTGTAAACGGCACTTTTCTGACCTCTGACCTCACTGGACGGTCCGCCACACTTTTTTTTACACCTGTGCCGCTTAGCGGAGAGTGTGGCGTTGTAGAGGGGGTCTCCCCGAACGCGTGAGTATGTCACAAGTGTTGGCACACGTGTCCGTCTCCGGTCCAGTGTCCAATTGGTATAGGCTACGCACTGTAAACGGCACTTTTCTGACCTCTGACCTCACTGGACGGTCCGCCACACTTTTTTTTACACCTGTGCCGCTTAGCGGAGAGTGTGGCGTTGTAGAGGGGGTCTCCCCGAACGCGTGAGTATGTCACAAGTGTTGGCACACGTGTCCGTCTCCGGTCCAGTGTCCAATTGGTATAGGCTACGCACTGTAAACGGCACTTTTCTGACCTCTGACCTCACTGGACGGTCCGCCACACTTTTTTTTACACCTGTGCCGCTTAGCGGAGAGTGTGGCGTTGTAGAGGGGGTCTCCCCGAACGCGTGAGTATGTCACAAGTGTTGGCACACATGTCCGTCTCCGGTCCAGTGTCCAATTTGTATAGGCTACGCACTGTAAACGGCACTTTTCTGACCTCTGACCTCACTGGACGGTCCGCCACACTTTTTTTTACACCTGTGCCGCTTAGCGGAGAGTGTGCCGTTGTAGAGGGGGTCTCCCCGAACGCGTGAGTATGTCACAAGTGTTGGCACACGTGTCCGTCTCCGGTCCAGTGTCCAATTTCTATAGGCTATGCACTCCATTGAACAACATTTATCCATTTAGATACATTTTTTATCTTTTAAAAAACGTTTTTGTTACACAGAAACATAATATGTGTTGTATAGCTTCGTTTAAATGCTTAATTTATAGTTTTAATGTGCAAATGAACCGTTTTTCAATGGTTTTCAATGGTTTCTTTTTACTCTAGAGGGTACTCTTATTCTGAAGGGATCGTCAACCGGAAGTCTTATTTCTGCTCCGTTATTTCTGCTGACGGAACACAGCTCACAAAAGTGGAGACACCCTATGGGAGACACTCGATAAGTTTCGTTTCACTGCCTTGCGTTCCAAGAAATGTGTTAAGTTTCGTTTCTTGATGTTTGAGCTTCGCATTGATGACATGGTGGTGAAACGATACTGATGGGATTTGCCCCGGACAACAACAACAACAACAACAACAACAATAAAACACAGTAGACCTATAAAACTAAACAACAGATACACAGTAACAGTGATCATTGACAGAGAGTGATCTGATGTGACTGCAACCTGACTGTTCTCTCATAAAACCACGACTCAGGTAATGTAGCCCAATTATTTGATCGGTTAATAATTGTTATTTATCTATTTATCTTTGTCATCAAGTTCAACGCAAAGGGCAGAATTTGCCCGTTGCCAAATTGTCAAATAATATAAGAGGCAAACATTTTGAAAATAGCCGATCTACAAGCTCACAACGCCTCACATTGTGAGGCGTTGTGAGCTTGTCGATCTGCTATTTTCACAATATTTATCTGTGGAACCGAGTCAAACAAAATGTAATGCCTACCATTCCAAGTGCTTATCAGGGTGGGGGGTTCCCAGTTCAAATGTGATTACTGTCAAAGATATTTGAACATGTAAACATTAACTAATGTGATATAATATGTTTATGCAGGACATTTGCATTTTTGTAATGAAAAATGAAAACTTTGCTCATCGCATTGTGCTGCGTTGTGAGCTTGTAGATCTGCTATTTTTTTAAGTGTTTTTTTTTTTCTGCTATATTAACACATTTAGCTGGGGACGCTGGTGTATTGTGTTTAGACATGATTGGTTGTTCTGAATGTGCGTAGGCTAAGGATCTTGGCAAACCTCTCTCTCTGTCTCTCCGCCCAGCTTAACTTTAAACAGGAAATAGAAACCATTGTATTAATCAGTAATCTTGTATCTGACACTGTGTGATACAGATCAACTACGAAGGCAACAATTGGACCTTGGACAAACATCAGGATTAATAACAGGTGAGGAATTAAACACATGTTTGATAGTGTTACAGTGTAGCCTAGAATAGAACTGTATGACTGTACATTATAATAGTATAAGATGATGCTGATGAAATATTTTTTAATATCTTCATTAAATACAAATGTTGCTTTGATATTGGAAGCAGTTTATGAAGTCAATTAATATCAGTTTTTGTATTGGTTCAGAACGGGCCATTAGGGGATGACGATACTCACAGTAAACAGGACCTGGTGACGTGACGGAGCTTAAAGGGGGGACACCACCACAATCTATCTTTGCTTTCCTTGTGGAATAAAGCTGCTTCGACGGGCACTCGGAAGACCATGGAAGCAACAATGAAGGAACAAATCGAGGGAATCGAGATGTTCCACAGTCCTACTAAAGGACGAGGTCTTCGGTTGACCAAACCATTCAAAGTTGGAGAACTTATCTTCACCTCCCCGGCGTACTCTTACGTCCTCAAAGTTGAACAGAGGGGAAAGTACTGCGATTTCTGCTTTGCTATGTATGTATTTATGTGGCATGCATATTCTAACTTGTTATTTCCTTTCTGTGTGCATTAACAGGCCTGTGTTGTAGGCTAAAACATAAAATAAGCAGAATTTGGTGACATTTTAAACTTGGGATACCAGGTTTCTGATTGATTGAATACTTTATTAGTCAAAAATGTTAACACAAAACAGTCATGGGGACTTGTTTCCATTGTGGTCCTATGTATGTAAATGTAGGTGAAATTAACAATTTTGTAGAATGGGAAACTAGCAATAATCTTGAACAATAGTAGAACCTACTGTAGCAATAATATAGACTCCCAGGAATAGAGCTGAGAGCTACATTTTCAAGCCGTCATTGGCAGCAGTAAGCTACTTTTGTGATTAAACTTTTGGTTTAAATGATTGATGAGATGTGTTCCTCTATAGAAGATTTCTATTAATTTTGTCATAAATTGTCATAACTTGGGGCACGGTGGCACAGTCGGTAGCACTGTCGCCTCACAGCAAGAAGGTCCTGGGTTCGATTCCCATAACTTGGGAATGCCTGTCCAAAATGTGGTTCCCATAACCACATGTTGGACAGGCAACAAACTGATCCGTTCAAGACTGCTCTGGGGTTTGGCTTGACTCTGCACAGAGCACAGTGGAAGCGACCCACCTCCAAAACCCAAAGCTGCCTTTAGGGCTGTTCTGTTGTCCCTATACGGCAAATGAGGCGCTGTGTTTACGGACCTAGTTCAGGCCTGGCAACTCAAGGGATTGGGCCAACCGATCAGGTGACTAGTCACATGCACCTTTCTCCTGGTCGGTGGGGTATAAGTACTGCTCTGCCTACCTTTCTGGTTGCCTTATATGCTGCACTGACGTGCCGACGCTGCTGCTGCGCCGCTGCTGAGATCCTGCTGCCTTCGCTTGCCTGCGTATGTTGCTAACCATGAATAGTGTCATCCCACCGCCTCCCCGGCATCCACCTGTAGGCTCTGTTTCTAGATCCCTGTGGGGGTCTTTATTCATTCCCTGTAAATGCTATTTGGCATGTAACATTTATTAAAAATGTTATTTTACAGGGAGTGAATGGATTCAGAGACCTGACGCCAAACTATGCTTCTAATGCTTTCTATATCTATGCTCAAGCTTGCTCAATAAATATATTTTCTAATCCAATCCAAGAGTTGTCTGACTGAACTTGCTATAAAGTGCTGCTGATATGCACTGTTTGGGATGATTGAATTGACGTTGGGCTGTTGTGTTGTTTGGTGGAGCAGACAGCTGGTCTACCATAAGCTCAGCTCTATTAATACTAGTACTACAGAAGTATTCAAAGTCTGTGGACTGTGTTGTTTACAATGGGAGGAACTCCTGCAAACAGCTGCTTCTGCTATTTCTCTGTTCTGAGGGGATAATCTACCCCAAGACAGAATTCACATCATTCTTGTGTTTTTGGTATGAATAATGTGTTTTCATATTTTATTTTATTTTATTATTATTACTCTCCGCCAGGAGAGTATTGTTTTCACTTTCTAAATATGACACACCGATTGGTCAAGCCTCACGTGACACGTGACAATACGGTGAAATACTGTGATCTGATTGGCTAGTGACGCATAGCGGCCTATAAATACATGGCGTCACTTTGACAGTGTCTGTGCCACTGTCAAAGTGAGGTAAGACAGGAACCATCACGAAATGGCTGCATGGCTGATACATAATTGGCAGATAGGACAGATAGGACACTTATATAGACAGGAGGGATATGACACTTACACAGACAGGACGGATAGGACACTTACAGTATACAGACAGGACGGATAGGACACTTATACAGACAGGACGGATAGGACACTTATACAGACAGGACGGATAGGACACTTATACAGACAGGACGGATAGAACACTTACACAGACAGGACGGATAGGACACTTACATAGACAGGAGGGATATGACACTTACACAGACAGGACGGATAGGACACTTACAGTATACAGACAGGACGGATAGGACACTTACAGTATACAGACAGGACGGATAGGACACTTATACAGACAGGACGGATAGGACACTTACACAGACAGGAGGGATAGGACACTTACATAGACAGGACGGATAGGACACTTATACAGACAAGACGGATAGGACACTTATACAGACAGGACGGATCGGACACTTATACAGACAGGATGGATAGGACAGTTAGAACATAAGAATTAGAACATTCCCAACATTCCCAACACAAGTCTGGTAAGAGTGAGGTAAGACAGGAACAATCACGAAATGGTTGAGAAATGGCGGATACTGTAACAATTGGATAGGACACTTACACAGACAGGACGGATAGGACACTTACACAGACAGGACGGATAGGACACTTACATAGACAGGACGGATAGGACACTTATACAGACAGGAGGGATAGGACACTTATACAGACAGGACGGATAGGACACTTATACAGATAGAACATTCCCAACATTCCCAACACAAGTCTTCTGGCGGAGAGTTGTGCTCCGAGGAGCACTTTTTCTAGTTATTATTATTATTGTTATTGTCATTGTTATTATTATTATTTATTTATTTATTTTTCTTTCACAAATTTCTCTATGCTGCGTTGAAAGTTAATCTGGTGCACTGGAGTACCTAAGCACAATGCTATCTAGGTGTGCGTGTGTGCGTGCTTGTGTGTGTGTAAACAATCAATACATCCATCTAAGAGGATGTAAACACATATGTTGTAACATGCTGCTCATTAAAACCTAATGTTTGTTCATTCATAGGAAACCTGAAGAAGAAGACTTGAAGAAATGTGTAAAGTGCAAGAGAGCCTTCTATTGCAATGTCAACTGCCAGGTAGGAAACGAGTGGATGAGGAGGAGGAGGAGGAAGAAGGGGGTTAATGACTGCAGGAATTTGTATTTATTTATTTATTTATTTATTTACCAGGGACAGTGCACATTAATCAACATGTCAGTTTTCACGTCGACGTAAATGAGCCAGAGTTAGCCAAAAGTTAATTTTCATCTGAAGTTTATCACATTATTCCTCTACCATCTGATTGTTAATTTGTTCTTAGTTACTTTATTTTTATTGATTGATTGATTGATTAAATACTTTATTACTAGTCAGAAATGTAAACAGCTGTGCACGGTACAGTAAGACATTAGGTTAAAAGGATAACACAAAAAGGTCCTGGGGACTTGTTTCCTTGTATGGCTTTGTTTCATATCTGATACAGAACACTTCTGATTGAGTGTAAAACATAAACATAGAATGGAATGTGATTGATCACATGGAAGTTCACCTTTGGTTTCACTGTGGATCAATAAGAAACAAAACCCAGATGTTTGGGTCCGATGCTGAATTGCTGATCTCAATTTCCGAGCGTCCTAGACCACCAATATCGTTACATTTTTCTAATCATTTTGAAAAACGTTTATAAAAAAAGTTTATATTTGAGAACATTTAACTTATAAGCTAAGAAATAAATGTAAATAAACACAAATAACGGTTTGATAAAATAGGTTTAAATTAAGTAAACTTCAATTATGAAAAGAACAATTCATTTGAATTATACAATAACAAGAAAACAAGTCAATCAATATACACACATGAACTGAATGTCATTTTATTTAACCACAAGTGGCTATGACCACAGTAGACATGCAAAGATCTGATTCAGGTGGAGAAGAGATTCAGTGGGTTAATTAAAAAATAATAGCTTTTTGTGACGATATGAAAAGAGGGTAAGGAAGGACACAGTACGGTACTGTACATAGCATAGCTTAGACGCCCTATAGACCAACTGTTAAGCATTATTGTCTTCGGCCTGGAGAGAGAGTATGTTTTAAAACATGCAAAAAGGTACACAGTATCTCTATAGAGTACTGAAGTCCTGACGTCACTCGTTCATCCCCTGGGTTGCGGAAGTAATTTCTCTATGGAGAATAACATTGGGTCATCTTAGAATCGTCTCATATAGGAATTGTGGTCCAAAAATAAACAAACTGTCCTGGCGATATTGTCAGGGAGGTGTCGCTGCATCGTTTATGATAGTCAGTCACTCACATTTGACAAAGTATTTCTGGCGAAAATGTAACTAATTTGGCCGCAGTAACATAAGCGTTTTCTCACCGTCAGTTGATGCTTCATATCCATAAGAGTCAAACCGCCAGGGTCATTTGTTTATTTTTGGAACACAGTTCTTATTTGACGCGATATTAAACCAGTCTATGGGAATTCTGAATGGGGGAAATAAACCACAACCCAGGTAGGATGAGTAAATTACGTCAGACTTCGGTGCTCTATAGCCATGTGATCAACACGGTATTGTATGATTTTCCATATTCCATCGTGTGTGTGTGTGTGTGTGTGTGTGTGTGTGTGTGTTTGTGTTTGTGTTTGTCAGAAGGGGGACTGGAATATGCACAAGCTGGAGTGCTCAGCAATGGTTAAGTATGGTCCGAAATGGTGTCCATCAGAGAGTGTCCGCCTGTTGGCCAGGACCCTTGCCACAAAGGTAAGTTGGGGGGGGGGGGGGGGGGGGGTCATTTAATTGGAAAAAATATGTTTTGGATTTTGTCACTGTATTGGCTAGGAGACCAATCACCAAAAAAATAAAAAAGTGCCACGGACATAGACAAGTCTAGCCGGACATGTTTGTCCATGTATGGACATGTTGATGACCCCTGTCTGAGTGGAAGTTCATGATAGCACAACATCATAAATGTATTTTGGCCTTAAACCATTCAGTGCTTTGTACTAACTGCTTTATATAGAAGAACCTTTCTGCATCATTTGTTTAAATAAAGATATTAACTCATTGAGTGGCCAAATTATTTCTGGTTATCTAATCTATTTTTTTTTCAAAAACACGTGAAACGCGTTAATGGCACGTTGCACCATAGCCAGGGGTGCAAATAACATTTTAGGTCTAGTACTCAGAAGAGCACCTGAAAAAAAGGACGCTGTGCTTCCAAATTCCGCCGATTTTCGACGTTTTTTTTTCTCACGCCGTTAGGTGAAGCCCCCAAGGTTGGTGCCCTGCGCTGTATTTTGCGCATATTTTGCACCATTACTGTGCGTTCATCATCGGTGACGAGTGCCTCTAACAGCCGCTGCTGGCTACCTGCACGCAGCGAGGCAATGCGAGGCGATGCGAGGCAACACTCACACAATCACGCGCAGCATGCGTCCCCTCCCCCTGCGCCTAATGGCTGTACATGGGGCCGACGCGTGCTTTAGCGTGATTGTGTGAGTGTGGCTTCAGGAAGTAAATTCCTAGCCTCGATCTCCAGGCTTTCATTTTTTAGTTTTGCTAAAAAATAAAAAATTGGAAATTCCTGTCCCAGCTGTTGTGCGCAAAAGCGCCTTGCGTCGTCTTTTGTGCCGCGCTTTATTTATTTTGGGTGCGCATGCGCACCTGCGCACCAGTTATGTGCACCCTTGACCATAGCGGTAAAACACGTGAAACACGTTAATGGTACTCAATGAGTTAAGAAGTGTCGAATTTTTGCCAATGCTTGATTCCTTGCAAATGCTTCTTTCTACAGAAGGCACAGAAAGAAAGATCTGCATCTGAGAAGCTTATTCTGATTGGAGAATTGCATTCATGTAAGGGATCACTCAACAGAAACACACAAACATGCACACACATGGGTACATTCGCCATACAATCTGTGTTAATTTAATGTAATTCATTTGTAACTAAGAGAGAGGAAAGATGTAGCCAAATGGACCCTTATTCAGTTCCATTTATACACTCTCAGAGTTGAATTAACAGAAAAACAGGACTTTACCGCTTTAAGGAGGGGTGGGCAATCTTTTTGCGCACGTGATCGCTGTTTTCCAAGGCTGCTGTGATCATTCAGTGCCAGACAGTGAAAACCACCATTGCTTTTACGTCTTATAGAGAGTATGCACGTGCATCACTTTTCCACCGGGACACGCCCCCCTCTTCTATAATGAGTGGTAAAACATTGAGCAGCATGGAGCGTTGGAGTTTGGAAGCACTCGTTGGAAATCACTCAACGGTTCTGCGTACCACCTGTTTGTAAATGTCACATAATGCAGGAGGCAGCAGGATGTTGGGTAATTGAAAACGAGCGCTTCCAAACTCTGACACTTATCACCTGCACAGAATGTATTGACAGAAAGTAGCTCATAACATGTCTACGGTGGATTTTTATGAAACTAAAACTTTGCAGATAGAAAGAGGATAATTCAAGCTTTCCGTACAGCTGCCATGTTGGTGAGTTTAATGTTGTTTAATACAATCAGATCAGACTTTTCTGTTTGGATGTATGGGCTACAGGCATAGAATAACTCAATGATTTAATAATGAAACCTAGAAAGAAAGAGTCAATAATATAATATGAATAATGAAGGTAAGATACATTCTGACTACCTGATATACTATATTTAATAAATACCCTTTGTTTTGAGGTTTTCAAATATTTTCTTTCTCGCAGAATCAAATGTTTTATGGTCATGAATCACCAGGAGAATGGATGGTTTGGTTCAAGGCTTAAACTAATTAATATAAATATTTTCTGAAAACGTATGGGGTTTCGTTTTGTGGCACCACAACATGGCCGCCACTGCCATGCCTTATAGGGTTAAAGTGGTTAATACAGTGGAGCAGTGCATTAGTATAACCTGTCTATTCTGTATTTATATTCTTTGCACATGAGTACATTTTTACACATTCAGTGAATTAACGCTGTGTATTTTACTGTGTATTTTACAAACCAGATGTGGACAACAAGAGGAAATCGGCTTACGAGGCTGACATCGCCAGCCTGCATCACCTCTATTCCAAACACCTGGACTTCCCTGATCACCATGACCTGCTTTCACTCTTCTCCCAGGTATCCACTGTGAACACACACACACACACACACACACACACACACACACACACACACACACACACACACACACACACACACACACACACACACACACACACACACAGCCCCATAATTGTTGTCCAGCGGAAACCTTTTATGTCCTTTTATGTCCAAAACTGTTACTTTACAGGAAATGGGGGGGAAAATAACACGTGTTCCAGTGAATACAATGTACTTATGCTTTATTAAACCCATGGACAGACTTTACCACTTTCAACCTGGCATCCCAATTTTGGGCATGCCATTATAGGTGAAGAACAATCTAAAATCAATAGCTGATCTACAAGCTCACATCACAATGCACATCACAGCCAAAAATAAATATGGAGATATAAGGTTTCTGCCAGACAGTAACAATATACTGTACCCCCCCCCCCCCCATCATTAAAAATGAGAGGAAGTGGGCACGGTGGTGCAGTCGGTAGCGCTGTCGCCTCGCAGCTAGAAGGTCCTGGGTTTGATTCCTGCCGGGGACGCTGTTGGCGTCATCAGCACCCATACCCTAGGTGGGGTTGGTGAAAGGGCCTTTCTGTGTGGGGTTTGCATGTTCTCCCCGTGTCTCCTAGGGTAGTTAATACCCTCACAAAAACATGCAGTAATCCCCGTCTCTATACCGCCTCCCCCATGACAGCCGGGCCGACTCCCCCCTGTCAGGTGACAAGAAGCTCAGTTGGCTCTCATGCATTGAAGGAGGCATGAGCTCGGCTCTGGGCTCCCTAGGCTGGCTGGGGGAGTGTAGCGCCCAGGATCACTTAGATAATTGGCACCGGGTGAAAAAGGGTTACAAATACGTGGGATTAAAAAAAAGAAAAAAGAAAAAATGAGACGAAGAAGAAAATAATGACTAAATTGTTATCCAACAGGTGTGAATACATTAGCAGGATTAGTAATTATTTATCTCTCTGTGCAACAGGTTCTCTGTAATGGCTTCGGTATGTGTGATGAGGAATTGGAATCTAATAACGGTCGTGCTGTCTACGCTGAGTAAGAACACACACACGCACTCGCACACACGCACACGCAGGCACACACACGCACACATACGAAGTTAAATCCTCATCAAAACCCTACTTATCATGTCAGTGAACCATTAAAAAAAAGCTACAGTACTGCAAAAAAACAAATGCAGAGATAAGTACAGAAATTTTCCAAAATACTTTAACCAGGAAGTGGATAAGAGTCGAAATCTTTGTGTGTGTACACACACACACACACACACACACACACACACACACACACACACACACACACACACACACACACACACACACACACACACACACACACACACACACACACACACACAAATGCACTGTTTATTATTTTTTCTAGTGTAGTATGTTTAGGGTTAGGTCTATGTGTTTTGCAGCCACATGTTACCACTCAAATTAAAGCGTAGAATGGTGAGCAGTTTTCTATAGCTATTAGGAACATGTTGGTTCTCAGCGCACACTTTCAAATTGGGGATATTAATAGGCCTTATTTTTAAAATGAATATATTTGTGAATGAAATCTTGCATTCATTAAAAGGCCATTTAAGCATACTGTATATGGACGTTTTGAAGAAGTAATATCACCATTCCAATCAATTCCCCATACTTGAATTGTGCAGAGAAGTGGGTTCATATATGAACACCATTGAAAGTTCTTCATATATTAGTTGTAACAATTTGCATGTGACAATATAGGGGTCCACATACAGTATTCAACGCATGATAACGGCACTAAGCTACTAGTCTGCAATGGTTATCATGCCAAACTGTGAAATAGAGATGTATACAGCTAGTCAAAAAATCAAACTTAGGTTTGCCCACCCATTTGATAATCATGGCTCAATTTTGGGGCTCTAGCTCATGGACTCTCTATCGCTCCTCTCTTTCTCTCTTCTCTTCCTGTTGACCCTCTCTCCATCACCCTCTCTCCCCTCAGTGTTTCCCTCATGAACCACAGCTGTGTACCCAGTGTGGTAATGACATACAAGGGAACGACAGCAGAAATACGGGCAGTACAGGATATGAAGCCTGGTGATGAGGTGAGGAGAGGAGACAGCTGTACAGGGATGTATTTTTGTGTATGGGGGACACGGTATGTGTTACAAGTGGTTTTCAGTGGTTTTCAGTGGCAGTGGTTTTCAACCTTTTTCATATCAAGGTCCATTATTTATTCAGCATTCGAGCCACAGACCACCGTTTGATGAGATTTAGACTCTCAGACCCAAGCCTTAGAATATGTTGTCATCGTTGGATATGATTTCGTCCAGAATTCCGTCCATGCTGCATGTTTGTACCATAGGAGAGATAACAGGCAAAGGAATGCAGCCACTCTACTCCTCCTCATATATACTTCTCCATACAACAGTGTTTTACCGGATTTGTGATGCTGTTGAAAAAGCGTTCTCTCCAGGTAGAGTTGAATGAACGGCCATCATCGTGATGGTCCCAGAATTGGCCTGCGAAACACCAGTTTGACACCACTGATCTACAAGCTCACAACGCGTCACAGCTATTGTCGCCGATCAGTGTAAAAACCACAACGATATATGACAGCCGATTTCAAGAAATGGACTCCTGTAGTGTGAAATGCTTAACGATCAGATGACTCCCTGACCACTTTAAAAGTCCTACAGTGTGTACTTGCCCTTAGACACTCCAGATAAAAAAACAACTCCTTGACCCCAGAAGTAGATGTGGAGGAGAAACCTGAAGTACTATTCACATGTCTGTGTGTGTTTCTGTGCCTTCAAAAGATGCTGATAAGCTACATAGACCCTATATACCCAACAGAAGACAGAAACGACGAGTTAAGAGACAAATACAACTTCACCTGTGACTGCCAGGAATGTCAAACTAAGTCCAAAGTAAGTCATGAAAAACCAAGACTGAAAAAAAAACTTGACAAAATAGAATTACATATACAGTTCAGCTCAGAGGTTTTAGTGTCCGGTGAGGGAATTTAGATGTGTAAACACATAGATAAAACCTTAGAACAAACACTGTAAACCTGGGATTCCCTTTTCAACTCGAAACCTAAAAGATACATTTGGTGTCTGCACGGGACCCAAATGTGCCAAAAAAAAATAGCCGATTGAGCTATCGGCTATTGTGCACTTAGACCACCAATAGGGTGGAGCTGTAATTGCTTAAGCCCCGCCCCCTCTGTCTTCGTATTGGCTGGGCTTTAAACAGCCATAACACTGGTTCCCAGCATCGAATACCTACGAAATTTGCTAGGTACACTTAGACGGCCAATAGAGACAGGCTGAAATTGCTTAAGCCCCGCCCCCTCTGTGTTCCTATTGGCTGGGATTTAAACAGCCATAACTCCGGTTCCCAGCATCCAAAACCTACAATATTTCCTGGGTACACTTTGACGGCCCATAGGGACAGACATAAATTGCTTAAGCAATGTAGCCTAACTTTTCAGCTGATTGCCAAACAGACTTGTATTGAGACAGAACGTCGAGGGCCCAGTCATCGCTGCTTGCAGCTTTAATTACTCTCCGCCAGGAGAGTATTGTTATCACTGCGTTTTCACTTTCTAAACATGACACACCGATTGGTCAAGCCTCACGTGACACGTGAAATACTGTGATCTGATTGGCTAGTGACGCCACCGGGCCTATATATACATGGCATCACTCTGACAGTGTCTCCGCCACTGTCAGAGTGAGGTAAGACGGGAACCATGATACACGGGAACCATGATACATAAGACGGGAACCATGATACATAATTGGCAGATAGGACAGATAGGACATTTATATAGACAGGAGGGATATGACATAGGACACTTATACAGACAGGAGGGATAGGACACTCACACAGACAGAACGGAAGAGGACACTTACCCAGACAGGTTGGATAGGACACTTACATATACAAGAGGGATAGCGACCTATAAATACATGTGTCACTGTGATAAGCCAGATTCCAATACCGAAAATCCGGCCACTAGCTCACTCCCAGACCTTCGAACCGGAAGTAGTCAAGTAGTCGTGGTCCAATTGTTCCTATCTGTCTTATTGGACAGATAGGACAGATAGGACACTTATATAGACAGGAGGGATATGACACTTACATAGACAGGACGGATAGGACAGGAGGGATAGGACACTTACACAGAATGAACGGAAGAGGACACTTACCCAGACAGGATGGATAGGACACTTACATATACAAGAGGGATAGCGACCTTCGCGACCTTCGAACCAACACAAGTCTTCTGGCGGAGAGTTGTGCTCCGAGGAGCACTTTTTCTAGTTATTATTATTATTATTATTATTATTATTATTATTATTATTATTATTATTAATCACTTAAGCCATATTTTTCAGAAAATTTTGAATAATTTTTTTAAAATGTCTGAGAATCTTTTGAAACATTTTTTAAATAAATAAGCAAACAAACACACAATTAAACAAACAAACACAATCATCACACACAAGAGCACAGCAGTATTAATAGATAATTGATAACATAATGATCCTAGTTCACAAGCGACTAATGTTCCTCAACTCTAACATGTCATCTTCTCTCCTTGGTCTCAGGACGAGGCCAAGCTCAAAGTGCGTGAGCGGAGTGATCCCATTGGGCCAGACGTCATCAGTGACATGGTCCGCTTCGCTAAGATGACCATTGGACAGTTGGAATTAGCCGCCAAGAGCAGGGAGAAAAATATCCTTACATAAGATGAGGTTTTCACACCCACAACACCCTGTGTTTTAGACCATGTGTGTAATTTCGATTAGACGGTTATAATAATTGTGACAGGCCTAGCTATTGATCGTATAAATAGCACCCGGAGTCATGCTGTACCTGTTCTCGAAAAGCCTATCAAGCGTTCCCCTTTCGCACACTGATCTACTGAGACAACTTATACTTGTTTGGCAAGAGCCATTATGCTCTGAAAATATTATCTGATAACCAACATAAATGTAATTAAATACATTTAGATTTAAGGTAAAGTAAATGTAAAAGCTGTTGAATCAACAAAGTATAGCATCCCACCTGTTACAAGAGTCTGATTTGAGTACCTTTAACAATAGCTTTTCAGGTTCAGCCTGTGCCATTGCATCCTTAACTCTCTTGCACCCCCTAGCGAGTTGCTGGATATGTATAAACAGTCCCTGGACAAGATGGGAACCGTGTTCGATGACTCCAACGTTTACATGGTCCTCGTGATGAACCAGGCCATTGGGGCATGTGCCGTCATGAGCGATTGGAATGGTGCGATCCGCTACGCCGAGAAGATCGCACAAACTTTCAGGTAGCCTATACTACAACTGTCAGGAATGTCCTCAAATCTCAAAGAGGGAGCGAGTCATAGAGCCGGGCTATTAACCGAAAATATGTCAAAATCGATAGTTAAGGTGGTTACACACCGGGCGAATATACGCAAAATTCGGACTCGTTCAGAATAATTAAAAGACGCTTTTTCGCTTCGCTTTTTGCTCCATGTACGGAGCCATTGACTTTATAAGGTTTTTAAAAAAAACACATTATTCGCACAAAAAAAAACGCCCCGGTGTGTAACAACCTTTAGGCCTACAGGTTAATTGAATAATCGAGAAGCTTTTTTTTAAAAACATATATATTTATATCAATGATTTGATTCGATTTTTCATTTTTGACTAAATTGATTGTCTGATTAACCACTATATTATTACCAGTGTATTATATATACTTCAGTGTACAATGGCGGCGTACAGAAAGAGAGTAAATAGCCAATCTACAAGATCACACGCTTGTAGATCTGCTATTTTCAGTATTATTTGTTTAATATTCATTCATTAATCGTAATCTAGAAAAAAATAGGATATTCATTTGAAGTCATAACCATATCGCCCAGTGTGTCATACCGTTATATAAATATATAATGTGCAAATCCTCCTTGTCCTGTGCAGTGAGCTGTATCCACCATACCATTTACCAGTGTTCACCCTCTACTGGAGGTTGACCCTATTCTACGGGAACGTGAAAAACCCATTCATGGCTGTCGGTTATCTAAAGAAGGTAATGATTTAGCACACTGTAGTCTTCAGTATTAGTTACAAATAGTGCACCAGTTACTAGCCTATACAATACAGTTGCTACATATCAACTTTCTATGTAGTCACAAATAGTTGCGAACAAAAGTGAAGAACACTACATTGTGTGTACATTTATCTAGCTGTGTGTGTGTGTGTGTGTGTGTGTGTGTGTGTGTGTGTGTGTGTGTGTGTGTGTGTGTGTGTGTGTGTGTGTGTGTGTGTGTGTGTGTGTGTGTGTGTGTGTGTGTGTGTGTGTGTTTGCAGGCAATATCCATCGTGGAGGTGGTTTGTGGGAAGGATCATCCGTTCCTGAAAAAACTACAAATACTCCAGTTTAGACTTAATGTGTACATTTAGAAAGGTGCATGGGGCTTCAAGCTAAAATCAATACATGTAAAAAGGACCGCCCAAAATGATATGTTTTTGTCTGCACTCGGTGCCGCGCTACGAGCTTGTAGATCTTGTCGGATCCATCGGTGGGAAAGGCATGTCACCGTAACCCTCCGTTCTTTAGTTATTGGCTGTTGAATATAGCTTGTTCTCGCCTAATACGAAACACAGAAGAAAAAAAAGACAAAAACAGGAAAGCAGATACAAATGTACTTTTCTAAATCCTTTAACATTAGATTGGACGGGGCTGGGTTTGTTGCGATCACATTATTTCCGGATCTACTCTTCTCCAGAAGATTGGCAAACAGCGCCATCTAACGTAAACACTGAAAACGCGGTTTTGACGTGTTACACGTAAAAGTGTTACACTCTGGGCGTAACGAGCCATGGCTTGCTACACCTGTGACCCTTATCACAGGTAATGATTAACACACAGGGGGAGATTATACGTTTTTTATCGTTTTCTTTCTACAAAACGTTGCTGTGATTCATGTTACACATAATAAATGTGAACCTCATCAGGCAGCAGTTTCAGTTTAGACATTCAGTTATTTAACGTGTCAAACGGTTTCCCTGTGCCCAGCCGAGTGGCTAAATGTGTTCAAGATGGTCACTAACACTACAACTATATTTATCTTTTCTCCAATACATTCTAGAAGTTTATCTTGCAAAATCTGTTTCTGTTACAGCAAAATAATTGTGTGAGTGTTATACATCTTATACAGGATAAACACGTGAAATTGGAAGTGATGACACAAAGAAGTTAACCGGAACACTGCAAAATAGAAGCTGATAAATGGGTATATTCATCCAATCTTGGATGAAATTGGCAATCCACCTTAACATTTATTTATAAGAGCTGGAGAGACAGTGAAACCCCGGTTTCTGAACAAACACTATAGCAATTATTACTAAAGAAAACGACAACAAAAAAACCGTAATATAAATAACATTGTTTATAACAGGTCTAGCTTTGCACACAAACAAAACGAATCAAAGGAATAGTTTTAACGTTCTGACATCTGTCCACTAGATGGTGTACTTTAACCACATAATCATTCTGTGTGTCTCAGCATTTTGCATGGATTACTTGATATGAGTCAGACTCTTAACTCATATTGCTGAGCATCTATTGCTCTAACTGTTAGAGAGATGCTTATCAACCTTTTCAGGCCGTGACCCCCCATAATAATCATATTTGAACTGGGGACCCCCCACCCTGACAAGCACTTGGAATGTAGGAGTTGAGGCATTACATTTAGTACGCCTATGATTCGGTTCCACAGATAAATATTGTGAAAATAGCCAAACTACAAGCTCATAATGCGTCACGTTTTGAGCTTGAAGTTCGCTATTTTCAAATTGCCAAAGCATATATAATGTAGATCTGAAGTGGTTTTGTAATCATAATCAAGAAGAAACTAAAGTTAAAGTTAATAAAGTAATTATGGTGGAGTAAAAGTACAATATTTGCCTTTGAGATGTAATGGAGTAGTGGTAGAATTATTGAAATTTAGAAGTACTCCAGTAAAGTAAAAATACCACAAAATTGTACTTAAGTGTCTGCCTATGTCATTGACTCATTGTCATTGTACAGTATATGTTCACAGCTCATCGTGTAGCTGTCTCTTGTGGGCTTGCTGTACCTTAGCTGTCAAGAACCGATCAAATAGAAATTTGAACGGTAGAATAGAAAACCTTTTCTACATTAATTTACGTAGTTAAATTGGTTTTTGTTTAAAAGGGTTTTTGTTTTGTTTTGTTTTATTGGTAGAAGTTAGAACACATCTAATTTCCAAATTCTCTTGTGACACAGTCACAGAGATCTGGTGAAATAATAACTGTTCGCCTTGTCTCTTGTCATCACTGCTGGTGTGAAGAGATGAGCAGCTGTTTCCTTCCATGGACTCAGGTTCAGAATAACACATTAAAGTTCCTTGGAAAGAAGGCAACATGAAGAATAAAAAAGTGATTTAATGTCAAACCCAGATGCAGAGAGAGAGAGAGAGAGAGAGAGAAAGACAGACAGACAAACTGACAGAGTGAGAGCAGATCAAACTGCCTTCTTCTGAATGGGATGCCGGATGCATATTCAACTGATATTCGACAAGAAATCATACATATTAAGCAGCCTACAAACAATATTTGACCATATCTATCAATTCAGTCTCAATCTACTTCCAATTAATATTCCAGTATAGTTGACATTATAACTACATTCATAATCACCTACCTGCCAAATATCATGGGGTTGGGGGTGTGGTGTGGTCATCCTGCAATGTGAGAGATTAAATTCTCCATGGTGAAAAAACGATTGAATGTACTGCTCCTTTAAGAAGACAGGACACGGAGGGGGGGGGGGGGGGGTGCTGTTGTTGCGGAAGAGAGGCCGGGAGAAACAAAAAAGTGGAGACACCCTATGGGAGACACTCGATAAGTTTCGTTTCATTGCCTTGCGTTCCAAGAAACGTGTTAAGTTTCGTTTCTTGATGTTTGAGTTTCGCATTGAGTAAATGGTGAAAGGATACTGATGGGATTTGCCCCGAACTATAACAACAACAAAAAACAGTAGACCTATAACAACAGATACATCACCAGTAACAGTGATCATTGACAGAGAGTGATCTGACGTGACTGCAACCTGACTGTTCTCTCATAAAACCAAGACTGAGCTGAGGTAATGTAGCCCAATTATTTGATTGGTTAATTGTTATTTATGATTATCTTTGTCATCAAGTTCAATGTAAAGGGCAGGATTTGCCCTTTACGTTGCCAAATTGTCAAATAATATAAGAGGCAAACATTTTGAAAATAGCCGATCTACAAGCTCACAACATTGCTCGCATTGTGAGGCGTTGTGAGCTTGTAGATCTGCTATTTTCACAATATTTATCTGTGGAACGGAGTCAAACAAAATGTAATAGACCAATTATTTGTTTACTAACATTGAGACTGGACGCACAGGTGATTGTTTCACGCAATCAATTCTCAACCTGTTGTTTCGGGGTGCGCTGGTTTCAGCACACCCCAACCCCCTCTTGTGTGTTGGCTAGTGAGGCGCGTCCTAGCGAGACCTGATAGAATGGGTTTTTCATTAAGAGCATACTGGTTGCAGGCATACTGGTTCTTATCAGTGTGACGTCGTCTGTTAAGGGGTCTATGCCTACCATTCCAAGTGCTTGTCAGGGTGGGGGGTTCCCAGTTCAAATGTGATTATTGTCAAAGATATTTGAACATGTGAACATGAACTAATGTGATATAATATGTTTGCATTTGCAAAATGCAAATGCAGGACATTTGCATTTTTTTAATGAAAAATAAAAACTTTGCTCATCGCATTGTGCCGCATTGTGAGCTTGTAGATCTGCTATTTTCAAAGTGGTTGTTTTGCTGCTATATTAACACATTTAGCTGGGGACGCTGGTGTATTGTGTTTAGACATGATTGGTTGTTCTGAATGTTCGTAGGCTAAGGATTTTGGCAACCTCTCTCTGTCTCTCTGCCCAGCTCAACTTTAAACAGGAAATATAAACCATTGTATTAATCAGTAATCTTGTATCTGACACTGTGTGGTACAGATCAACTACGAAGTCAACAATTGGACCTTGTACAAACATCAGGATTAATGACAGGTGAGGAATTAAACACATGTTTTATAGTGTTACAGTGTAGCCTACAATAGAACACTATGACTACATTATAATAAGATGATAAGATGATGCTGATGAAATATTGTTAATATCTTCATTAAATACAAATGTTGCTTATTGGAAGCAGTTTGTGAAGTCAATTAATATCAGTTTTTGTGTTGGTTCAGAACGGGGCATTTAATGCCCCGTTCTGAACCAACACAAAAACTGATATATCGTCATCCCTATGGGGGTGACGATACGCATAGTAAACAGGACCTGTGGTGACGTGACAGACCTTAAAGGGGGGACACCACCACAATCTATCTTTGCTTACCTTGTGGAATAAAGTCACTTCGACGGGGCACTCAGAAGACCATGGAAGCAACAATGCAGGAACAAATCGAGGGAATCGAGATGTTCCACAGTCCTACTAAAGGACGAGGTCTTCGGGTGACCAAACCATTCAAAGTTGGAGAACTTATCTTCTCCTCCCCGGCGTACTCTTACATCCTCAACGTTGAACTGAGGGGAGAGTACTGCGAGTTCTGCGTTGCTAAGTATGTATTTACGTGGCATGCATATTCTAACTTGTTATTTCCTTTCTGTGTGCATTAACAGGCCTGTGTTGTAGGCTATAGAGTACCGAAGTCCTGACGTCACTCGTTCATCCTGTGTGTGTGTGTGTGTGTGTGTGTGTGTGTGTGTGTGTGTGTGTGTGTGTGTGTGTGTGTGTGTGTGTGTGTGTGTGTGTGTGTGTGTGTGTGATTTTTTATTTTACTTTTTTTTAAGCAGAATTTGGTGACATTTTAAACTTGGGATACCAGGTTATTGATTGATTGAATACTATATTAGTCAAAAATGTTAACACAAAACAGTCTTGGGGACTTGTTTCCATTGTGGTCCTATGTATGTAAATGCAGGTGAAATTAACAATTTAGTAGAATGGGAAACTAACAATAATCTTGAACAATAGTAGAACCTGCTGTAGCAATAATATAGACTCCCAGGAATAGAGCTGAGAGCTACATTTTCAAACCGTCATTGGCAGCAGTAAGCTACTTTTGTCATATGGTTTAAATGATTGATGAGATTTGTTCCTCTATAGAAGATTTCTATTAATTCCATCATAAATTGTCATAACTTGGGACACGGTGGCGCAGTCGGTAGCACTGTCGCCTCACAGCTAGAAAGTCCTGGGTTTGATTCCCATAACTTCCACATTATTATTATTATTATTTATTTATTTTTCTTTTCACAAATTTCTCTTTGTTGGGTTGCAAGTTAATCTGGTGCACTGGAGTACCTAAGCACTGGAGTACCTATGCTATCTAGGTGTGTGTGTGTGTGCCTGCGTGTGTGCGTGCTTGTGTGTGTGTAAACAATCAATATATCCAATATATCTAAGAGGATGTAGACACATATGTTGTAACATGCTGCTCATTAAAACACACTGGCCCTCATGTATCAACGCGGTGCAGCCCAAATAATGGCCGTACGGGGAGATCACCGCACCTTTTGGCATTTATCAATATATCCTGACGTGGGCTTCATCCCACGGTACGTTGAAATCTCACGTCTGGCCGGGACCAGTTGTTGACGTTGGCTGCACCCGTTTATTCCATCCTAGACCTGCGGAGCAGCATTGTTTGACTGTCTGACAGGCATCTGGACACATAATCCCCTCATAAATGTATATCTACACTAATAAATAATCGCTGTGAAAATATAACATTTTATAAAGTAATTTAAACAAACTGCTTTAACAGTCATTCAGATAGGATTGTAGATCTGGCTGTATAGACCCCTTAACAGACGACGTCACACTGATAAGAACCAGTATGCGTGCAACCAGTATGCGCGCAATGAAACCCATTCTGTCAGGTCTCGCTAGGACGCGCCTCACTAACCAACACACAAGAGGGGGTTGGGGTGTGCTGAAACCAGCGCACCCCGAAACAACAGGTTGAGAATTGATTGCGTGAAACAATCACCTGTGCATCCAGTCTCAATGTTAGTAAACAAATAATTGGTCTATTGAAAATAGCAGATCTACAAGCTCACAAGCCAGCAAGGCGTTGTGAGCTTGTAGATCTGCTATTTTCAAAATTTACGGGCGCTTCTGCGAGAGCACTCTTCTGCGAGAGCACCTGTCTAACAGTTTAGACCCGGTGCAGCGGCGCTTCTGTTATATTTTCATGGCCACCGGGAGATCAGACATTTAACCCATGGTCCAACACACACCAGCCTTCATTCATTAATGTTCTCTCCAGGCTATCTCTCATTAATGCGGAGCAGGACGGGACTCGCCTGTCCAGCGGTCAGAGTGCTCGGTATGGGTTAAATAAATTAATATACAAACGTATTCCAGGGAAACTCTTTCTTATTGGCTTTTCATGATTTCTTTGATCGTATTCTGGTTCTTCAATCTTCATGTCGTAAAATCGGGGCGTTTTGAGAATATTTAAGGGCGTGTTATTTAAATGACGCTCGGTTTCAGCCGTGACATTTATCAACGCTGGGACCAAATGTACGCTTGGATCAGCTGTGTAGGATGCGTTGATAAATGTGACTTCGACGTTGGTGTACGGCCGAATATATGGGAAAATATACGCCGGTTTATACACTGCGTTGATAAATGAGGGCCAATGTTTGTTCATTCATAGGAAACAGGACTTGAAGAATTGTGTAAAGTGCAAGAAAGCCTTCTATTGCAATGTCACCTGCCAGGTAGGAAACGAGTGGATGAGAAGGAGGA
This sequence comes from Gymnoscopelus microlampas, assembly GCF_963454915.1. Taxonomy (NCBI): domain Eukaryota; kingdom Metazoa; phylum Chordata; class Actinopteri; order Myctophiformes; family Myctophidae; genus Gymnoscopelus; species Gymnoscopelus microlampas. Next base: position 46,316,826 of record NC_139951.1, read on the forward strand.
AGAAGGGGGTTAATGACTGCAGGAATGTTTATTTATTGATCAGGGACAGTGCACATTAATCAACATGTCAGTTTTCACGTCGACGTAAATGAGCCAGAGTTAGCCAAAAGTTAATTTTCATCTGAAGTTGCTCACATTATTCCTCTACCATCTGATTGTTAATTTGTTCTTAGTTACTTTTTTGATTGATTGAATACTTTATTACTAGACAGAAATGTAAACAGCTGTGCATGGTACAGTAAGACATTAGGCTAAAAGGATAACACAAAAAAAGTCCTGGGGACTTGTTTCCTTTTATGGCTTTGTTTCATATCTGATACAGAACACTTCTGATTGAGTGTAAAACAGAAACATAGAATGGAATGTGATTGATCACACATGGAAGTTCACCTTTGGTTTCACTGTGGATCAATAAGAAACAAAACCCAGATGTTTGGGTCCAATGCTGAATTGCTGATCTCAATTTCTGAGCGTCCTAGAGACCACCGATAATGTTTAATTTTTCTAATCATTTTGAAAAATGTTTGTAAAAAAAGTTTATATTTGAGAACATTTAACTTATGAGCTAAGAAATAAATAAACACAAATAACTGTTTGATAAAATAGGTTTAAATTAAGTAAACTTCAATTATGAAAAGAACAATTAATTTGAATTATACAATTAATTAACAAGAAAACAAGTCAATATACACACATGAACTGAATGTAATTTTATTTAAACACTTAGGCTAAGCCCTAAACGGCTATGCCCACAGTAGACATGCAAAGATCTGATTCAGGTGGAGAAGAGATTCAGTGGGTTAATTAAAAATAATAGCTTTGTGTGACATGAAGATATGAGAAGAGGGTAAGGAAGGACACAGGTCAGTCAAGGACAGGACTAGTGTATACTGAAAGCTTAGCATTGTGTTGAGTGGCATTACTGGCATAGCACTGTACTGTACATAGCATAGCTTAGACGCCCTATAGACCAACTGTTAAGCAGTATTTGTGGGCGAGTTTAATTTTGTTGTTACTGTGTGCCAGGCAACATGCTTGTAGGGTTAATTTCATGCCTTTACACAGATATACATAAATGGAAGACATCCACAACTAGTGTTATAACCGGCTTCAGCTGTGTTTACAGTACCTCAAAATGGCTGCTATGAAAAGGGTCTCAAGCATCATGTTGCAAACTTGCTAAATTTGTGTGTGTGTGTGTGTGTGTGTGTGTGTGTGTGTGTGTGTGTGTGTGTGTGTGTGTGTGTGTGTGTGTGTGTGTGTGTGTGTGTGTGTGTGTGTGTGTGTGTGTGTGTGTGTGTGTGTGTGTGTGTGTGTGTGTGTGTGTGTGTGTGTGTGTGTGTGTGTCTGTCTGTCAGAAAGGGAACTGGGCTATGCACAAGCTGGAGTGCTCAGCAATGGTTAAGTATGGTCCAAAATGGTGTCCATATCGGAGTGTCCGCCTGGTCGCCAGGATCCTTGCCACAAAGGTGAGTGGGGGGTCTTTCTTGATTTTTCCAGCGTTATTCCTAATTTTGAAATACTATACGAGTTGTTGGGTCTAGTGTAGTCTCGCGAGCCAGACTGTTGCCAGACACTCCCCCGCTTCCGTTTTGTCTTTACAGTCGCGCTAATTTGTCATAATATGAATGAAAAATAATCAAAGCATATAGCTATATGTTGCTGCTGATCGGAAATGGAAATTCTAAAATAAAATGTAAAGATATATAAATGTGTGTGTGTGTGTGTGTGTGTGTGTGTGTGTGTGTGTGTGTGTGTGTGTGTGTGTGTCTATATATATATATATATATATATATATATATATATAGAGAGAGAGAGAGATGGAGTGAGAGTGAGAGTGAGAGTGAGAGAGAGAGAGAAACTTTGTTTATTGGATTTTTTCACAGAAGCATTCTATATAAAAAGTTGGTACTATGCAGATACATAATAGCTTACTCCAGTGCAATCCATCAAATACAAAAATTGCAATAAACAGATTGAATTAACACCCAAAAACTCAGGAAAACATCATACAGGAACAGGTTCAACATAGTCTATGTTGACGACAAAGTCTAGGGTATACCAAGAATGGAAAAGGATACTTGAGTGTCAAAACAGATAATTATGTACATGATGAGTGATTCATGAAGGGCATGACAGGGTTGAAAGGAATGCAGTGTCACAATAGTTAGATGGAAAGGTGCCTAATTCTGATCAGACGTGAGAAGGAGGTCTGATGGTGAGGCTGTGGATCAAGGGTTTCCATGGATTATGATTGCGGAGTGTTATTGTAGTTGTTATTATTGAATTGAAACACTTTTTCTTAATTGACGAAAATCGGCTCTACTGCCAGTTCTGCCCTCCTTTGCCTCAGTGCTCCTTCTCAACAGATGACATGCCATCTTGTTTCGCTCTTTTCCTGCACCATTCTTCACTGTGGTCACTCACATACCGTTGACTTTAATTGTGTCATTGTCTGACACACCTCATACACTCCATTAATCCATTGTCTTAGAAAAAAATACTATCCCACAAAGGATTGAACGCACATTTTGACATTTTCAGGGAATTAAGGCAGCTATTCACAAACATTACTTCTAGGTCTTGTTGTCCTCACCTGATGCAAACATGTACTGTACAATACCACAAATATCCTGCAACATATTAATGAGCATGTCATCCCGACACTTTATGAATCACCCAAATTATTCAAACATATACAAAAATTATAAATAAAAAAGTGCCGTGGACTTGGACATAGACAAGTCTAGCCGGACATGTTTGTCCATGTATGGACATGTTGATGACCCCTGTCTGAGTGGAAGTTCATGATAGCAAGAGATCATGAATGTATTTTGGCCTTAAACCATTCAGTGCTTTATAAACCAACAGTAGCATTTTGAAATCAGTTATTTGACAATTCTTCTTAATATTATCACTTGGACATGAATGATATGTGATGGGTATAAGTACAGGTACCTTATGATGAACTATCTGTAAGTATTGATTTGTGCTAACTGCTTTATATAGAAGAACCTTTAAAAATATATATATATTAAGAAGTGTAGATTTTTTGCCAATGCTTAATTTCTTGCAAATGCTTCTTTCTACAGAAGGCACAGAAAGAAAGATCTGCATCTGAGAAGCTTATACTGATGGAAGAATTGCATTCAAGTAAGGGATCACTCAACAGAAACACACAAACATACATGGGCACACATGGGCACATTCGCCATAAAAATCATTTGTAACTAAGAGAGAGGAAAGATGTAGCCAAATGGACCCTTACCGGTCGATTTGGTTCCATTTATACACTCTCAAGAGTTGAATTAACAGGGAAAAAAATGATTTTACCGCTTAAAGGAGGGGGGTGGGCAATCTTTTCGGACACTTGATCGCTGTTTTCCGAGGCTGCTGTGATCATTCAGTGCCAGACAGTGAAAACCACCATTGCTTTTACGTCTTATAGAGAGTATGCACGTGCATCACTTTTCCACCGGGACACGCCCCCCTCTTCTATAATGAGTGGTAAACATTGAGCAGCATGGAGCGTTGGAGTTTGGAAGCACTCGTTGGAAATCACTCAATGGTCCTGCATACCACCTGTTTGTAAATTGCACATAATGCAGGAGGCAGCAGGACGTTGCGTTATTGAAAACAAGCGCTTCCAAACTCTGACACTTATCACCTGCACAGAATTTATTGACAGAAAGTAGCTGATAACATGTCTACGAGCATAGAATAAGTCAATAATTTAATAATGAAACCTAACAAAGAACGAGTCAATAATATTATATGAATAATAAAGGTAAGATAAATGCTTACTACCTGATATACTATATTTAATAAATACCCTTTTTTTCTGCGGTTTTCAATTATTTTTTTTCGCAGAATCAAATGTTTTATGGTCCTGAATCACCAGGAACATGGATGACTTGGTTCAAGGCTTAAAATAATTAATATAAATATTTTCTGAAAAATGAATGGGGTTTCGTTTTGTGGCACCACAAAATGGCTGCCACTGCTATGCCCTATAGGGTTGAAGTGGTTAATACAGTAGAGTAGTGCATTAGTGTAGCCTGTCTATTCTGTATTTATATTCTTTTGCACATGAGTACATTTTTACACATTAAGTTAATTAACACTGTGTATTTTACAGACGAAGAGAAGAAATGGATTCACAAGGCTGAAATCGCCAACCTGCATCACTTCTATTCCAAACACCTGGACTTCCCTGATCACCATGACCTGCTTTCAATCTTCTCACAGGTAGTGTGATGACACGCACGCACACACACACACACACACACACACACACACACACACACACACACACACACACACACACAGTTGTTGTCCAGAGGAAACCTTGTATGTCCAAAACTGTTATTTTACAGGAAATGGAGGGGGAAAGAACCTGTGTTCCAGTGAATACAATGTAGTTATGCTTTAGTCACAAGCTCTTGTTAATACTGTCCATTGGGTCTGACTTTACCACTTTCAACCTGGCATCCCAATTTTGGGCATGCCATTATAGGTGAAGAAAAATAAAAAAATAATAGCTGATCTACAAGCTCACATCACAATGCACATCACTGTGAGCTACAAAGAAAAAAATAAATATGGAGATACAAGGTTTCTGCCAGACAGTAACAATATACTGTACCCCCCCCCTTTTTACAGTCTGCTACTTTGAGAATAGCATTAGTACACACTGACCACTTTCTCACCTGTCTAGCACTCATCGATTCTGAAACACTAACAATCTGTGTACCATTTCTCACCTAACTCACAGCAGATTATTAAATATAAGAAAATAACGACCAAATTGTTTTCCAACAGGTGTGAATACATTAGCAGGATTAGTAATGAATTCTCTCTCTGTGCAACAGGTTCACTGTAATAGCTTCGATTTGCATGATGAGGAATTGAGTCCTTGTACTGGTATTGTTGTCTACGCAGAGTAAGAACACACACACACACGCACTCTCGCACAGGCACGCACACACAGGCACACACACACACACACACAGACGCACACGCACACGCACACGCACACACACGCACACTAACAGAGTTAAACCCTCATCAATGTAACCACTTAAACCCTACTTATCATGTCAGTACACCATTAAAAAAAGCTACAGTACTGCAATAATGAAATGCCAGACTGACAGACTTTTTCAGAAAAGTGTCAGCCCACTGCCAGCGAATCTGAGTGATTTTGACTAACCTTTGAAAAATCCTAGTACATTATTTTCGGGCTCTGGCTCATGGACTAACTCACTCACTCTCTCTCTCTCTCTCTCTCTCTCTCTCTCTCTCTCTCTCTCTCTCTCTCTCTCTCTCTCTCTCTCTCTCTTTCTCTCTTCTCTTCCTGTTGACCTTCTCCCCATCTCTCTCTCTCCCCTCAGTGTTTCCCTCATAAACCACAGCTGTGTACCCAGTGTGATTGTCACAAACAAGGGAACGGCAGCAGAAATACGGGCATTACAGGATATGAAGCCTGGTGATGAGGTGAGGAGAGGAGACAGCTGCACAGGGATGTATGTGTGTGTATGGGGGACACGGTATGTGTTACAAGGGGGTAGGGCAGTGGTTTTCAACCTTTTTCATATCAAGGTCCATTATTTATTTGGCATTTGAGCCACAGACCACCGTTTGATGAGATACCAAAGCCTTAGAATATGTTGTTATCGTTGGATATAATTTTGTCCCCAATTCCATCCATGCTTCATGTTGGTACCATAGGAGAGATAACAGGCAAACGTTGATCAAAATAACAATTATTCTACATTCTCTTATAGTGAAGACTTCTTGTAAATTAAGTGATGCAGATGTTATAAAAGTTTAACTATTGAGAGAGTAAAATAAAACCAATTGTTACCAACTCTCCATCATTTAGCTGAGGACCACGTGGAACCCCCTCAAGTACCACTGGTGGTCCCCGGACCACTGGTGGAGAACCACTGGGTAGGGGATCACCATTTGAACCAGCTGGTCTTAACCACTTTAAACCTGGCATCCCTATTTTGGGCATACTGTAGGAGAAAGTTTCCAAAGATGTACAACATTTTATAAAATAGCAAAATAATGATATATCTTTTGTGAGTGTCTTGTAAGCCTGTGCGGGCTGGGCATCGATCTTTTAGGGTGGGTACACACTGTAGGATATTTTCTCCGATTATGCTGTGGGGGACCTTTTTTGTCGATCGCCGACAAAACCCCCCTTGGGCTTTGATCGGCGACATATTGCTCGCTGTGTGTGAAAGGTTCTGCGAGAGGATCTACCCGCGATAATAGCGCTCTGTGATGCGTTCCCGAGTGTTTCTAGATATCTAGTAGGTTTGATATTTGTCTCTGCTTTGATTTTGGCGATCCACGCTACAGCCAATGAGAGCACATTACAGCCACCGTGACTAGGGGAGGGTCGCTGGACCTGACCGCAACAAACAGACCCTCGCATAGTACCGCAATATTACCTCAATATTACCGTCTAGTCCTGTATTAAGTAAAAACATATAAAACTGGATGAGAGAGTGAGCTTGCGTGCTCGAGGGGGGTGGTGTTTATTTGAGAGAAATTGCACACAGAGAGAGAAAGAGAGACTGAGAGAGCGAGCTCTGTTTGTGTGTGTGTGTGTATGTGTGTGTATGTGTGCAGCATGTGTCTGAACAGTGTTGCCAGACTTTGCGAGAGAAATAAGCAACCAGGTCTATGAAAACAAGCCCAACAAAAGCGACTAGGCCACATGCGCACTTTAAACCTATATACAAATACAGCTATTGAATCTATAGTGTAAAAATCACAACGATATATGACAGCCGATTTCAAGAAATGGACTCCTGTAGTGTGTACTTGCCCTTAGACACTCCAGATAAAAAACAACTCCTTGACCCCAGAATTAGATGTGCAGGAGAAACCTGAAGTACTATTCACATGTCTGTGTTTGTTCCTGTGCCTTCCAAAGATGCTGATCAGCTACATAGACCTTATGTACCCAACGGAAGACAGAAACGACCAGTTAAGAAAAAAATACAACTTCACCTGTGACTGCCAGGAATGTCAAACTAAGTCCAAAGTAAGTCATGAAAAACCAAGACTGAAAAAAAAAACTGACAAAATAAAATGACGTATACAGTTCAGTTCAGAAGTTTTAGTGTCCGGTTAGGGGATTTGGATGCGTAAACACAGAGATAAAAACCTTAGAACATAGAGCAAACACTGTAATTATTATTATTATTATTAATCACTTAAGCCCTATTTTTCAGAAAATTGTGAATATTTTTGGAAAATGTCTGAGAATCTTTTGAAACATTTTTTAAATAAATAAGCAAGCAAACAAACACAATCATCACCTCAACATCACACACAAGAGCACAGCAGTATTGATAGATCATTGATAACAGAATTATCTTAGTTCACGAGCGGCTAATGTTCCTCAACTCTAACATGTCATCTTCTCTCCTTGGTCTCAGGACAAGGCCAAGCTCAAAGTGCGTCAGCGGAGCGATCCCATTGGGCAAGATGTCATCAGCAACATGGTCAGCGTCGCTAAGAAGGCCATTGAACTGTTGGAATTAGCCATCGAGAGCAAGGAGAGAAATATCCTTACATAAGATGAGGTTTTCACACCCACAACGGCCTGCATTTTAGACCATGTGCCTCCTTGTGCTATTCATAGGGCTGTCATTACACATTTAATTATTTAATGATTAATTGTCACTCAAATAATCGCGATTAACGATTGAATTGTGTGCTTAGCATTGAACATTGGAACAAATTAGCCTTTTAGGCTTCGTAATGAAAAATTGCACAGGGCAGATATGACAAATAACTACAATATACAAATAAAGTATTGACATATTTAATACTTTTATTCATGGTAAAAACAATCTGAAATAGCAGATCTACAAGCTTAAAACTCATCACAAAGTGATGTGATTTCTATTATTTATTTATTTTTGAACATTTTTCATTGTTTTTTCAAAATGTAAACGATTTTGACGATTATGTAATAATTGTGACAGGCCTAGCTATTGATCGTATAAATAGCACCCAGAGCAATGCTGTACCTGTTCTCGAAAAGCCTATCAAGTGTTCCCCTTTTGCATACTGATCTACTGAGACAACTTATACTTGTTCGGCAAGAGCCTCTTTGCTCTGAAAATATTCTCTGAAAACCAACATAAATGTAATTATATACATTTAAATTCAAAGTAAAGCTGTTGAATCAACAAAGTATATCATCCCACCGTTACAAGAGTCTGATGTGAGTACCTTTAACAATAGCTTTTCAGGTTCAGCCTGTGCCATTGCATCCTTAACTCTCTTGCACCCCCTAGCGAGTTGCTGGATATGTATAAACAGTCCCTGGACAAGATGGGAACCGTGTTCGATGACTCCAACGTGTACATGCTCTTCGTGATGAAACTGGCCTGGTTGGCGTGTCGCCGCATGGGCGATTTGAATGGTGCGATCCGCTACGGCGAGAAGATCACACAGCCTTTAAGGTAGCCTACTACTACAACTGTCAAGAATGGCCTCAAATCTCAAAACCTGGAGGGAGCGAGTCATAGAGCCGGGCTATTAACCGAAAATATAAATCAATATTTATGCCTACAGGTTAATTGACTAATCAAGAAGCTTTTATAAAAAACATATATATTTATATCAATGTATCAACTATTATCAATTATTATCGACTAAATCGATTGTCTGATTAACCACTTAGCCCTGTATTACGTATACTTCAGTGTACATTGGTGGCGTACACAAAGAGAGTAAATAGCCGATCACACAAGATCACACGCTTGTAGATCTGCTATTTTTTTTCTCCATTAATCGTAATCTAGAAATAATCAGGATATTGATTTGAAGTCATAGCCATATCGCCCAGTGTGTCATATCGTTATATAATGGCTGTGCAAATCCTCCTTGTCCTGTGCAGTGAGCTGTATCCACCATTCTCTCCGAACGTGTACACCCTCTACATTGGGTTGTTTAACCTCTACATGGGCGTGGATAACCCATTCATGGCTATGGGTTGTCTTGAGAAGGTGATGATTTAGCTCACTAGTCTAAAAGACTCACAGTGGGTTGCTGAACATTTTCAAATACAGTGCATCAGTTACTAGCCTATACAATACAGTTGCTGCTACATATCAACTTACTATGTAGCCACATAGTTGTGAACAAAAGTGTGTGTGCGTGTGTGTGTGTGTGTGTGTGTGTGTGTGTGTGTGTGTGTGTGTGTGTGTGTGTGTGTGTGTGTGTGTGTGTGTGTGTGTGTGTGTGTGTGTGTGTGTGTGTGTGTGTGCGCGTGCGTATTTGTTTGCAGGCAATACCCATCGTGGAGGTGCATTGTGGGAAGGATCATCCGTACCTGAAAAAGCTACAAAAAGATTTTGAAATGTTACGCCAACTTTGTACCCTTTTAAGATAAGTCATAAAGTGCAGGGGGCTTCAAGCTAAAATCTATATATGTAAAAAGGACCACTCAAAATCATAAGTATTTGTCCGCGGACCCCCCCCCCCCATCTCAAAATATTCTGTTCTGTCAGGGACCCCCGGAAGCAAAGATTTGAATTAAAAATGTGTATATATATTCAAATATTTGCACACATTTTCACAGTTTAAAAAAAAAAAAATAGCAGATATACAAGCTACGAGCTTGTAGATTGAGTAAAGTCGGAGGAGTGTCTCTGCTTCCATCGGGGGGGGGGAAAGCGTGTCACCACAACCCTCCGTTCTTTAGTAAAAAGAAAAGCAGATACAAATGTACTTTTCTAAATCCTTTAACATTAGATTGGACGGGGCTGGGTTTGATGTGATCACATTATTTCCGGGCCTACTCTTCTCCAGAAGTCATAGGATCACTCATAGGTTGGCGAACAGCGCCATCTAGCTTAAACACTGAAAACACGGTTTTGACGTGTTACGCGTCATTGGCACTCTGGGACGTGTTAGATGTCATTAGCGCGTTATTATGGATCCCACCGCAGTTCTAGGCAAACCCCGCCCCTGCTGCTCAGAAACCCTGGTGACGCGCGCAAGCCCCGCCCGTATGTTTTCCGCCCTTATGTTTTGATATTTAATCTATGCTTTTATTAGGTCAAACTTGGTCTTGATAGAAAGGAATTTCTCCGTGCTACATGACCGCATCAGTACGGTTTCACGGCGGCCACCTCCATTCAGAACGTCACTTTTTTACATTTTTATTATTAGTTTAAATCAGTAAGGAATCCTTTATTGACGGCGATAAAGCTAACGTGATCTAGAAATAATAAATGATGGCTCATACATAAGTTTCCGCTTCCTTTTAACTGCTAATAAAAGAAAGACGCTAGTCTTTTATATAGGCTAATTAATGATGTGCCACCCAACTTGCAATATGGAGTATTAATATTATGGAGTAGCCTATATACATTGATTGATTGATTGAAATGTTTATTAGGCAAAAGAATGTAAAACAATACAGTTACATTTATAATACTTTTGTCTAAAAGGTCCGACCAAAAACGTCCTTGCAGACTTGTTTCCGTTGGGGTCCTCATAGTAGCAACCAAACAGTTCAAAAATCAACATAAAAATACAGGGAAAAAATACCACTATGTACAAAAAAAAGCATGAAAAATAAAAAATATATAAAAAAGGGGAGGGGGGGGGTCGTCTGTCTACAGTCTGCATTGATGGTCTTCATTGTTTCTCTGCTGGCTTGATTGCATCCTCCTGTTATCAAACATGTGGAATTAACGATTTGCACTGGAACAAGGTTGTGTTCTCTATGTTAAGGAGATCTGAATCTGTTGAACCGCAGTCACTGATTGGCCCAGTCATTCTCTGATTTCTCATAGTCTCTGCCTATGGGCTGAACTCCAGACTGATACCGTGGAGGAACGAGTGAGTGAATCCACGTTATCAGTCTGGCAATGCCACGCTATCATCAGCCCAGCAGTGCCATGCCCATTACCAACCTGTGAACACTTCTCTAATCAACCTGCTGTCTATAAAACTGGACTCATTCCACACGCACACTGTCTGTAGATACGTTGTCGTTCCTGTGATCTGCCTTGGAGTTTCGTGTTAGTTGATGGGTGCTTCTGCAATTCCTGTTTACTGCTTGAATCTCCTACGTTTGACTGTAAGCTTAACTACTGCTTTAATAAATCTGAATTGAAACTATTCTGCTTGTGGCACAGCATTTGGGTTCGGTCATTCTGCAAACCGTGACACCCTATCTGAATTTATATATACTGTATAAGGTTAGTCAGGCAGGATTTTCAGAAAAAAGGTTAGAGGCATTTTGGGGTAAAAGTGGGGTGCTAGGCCATTTTCAAGTTTTTAACCCTCTAATTTGCATAACGAAATGGCTGCCAATTTTGCACTACTTTTTCAATAGCTATAACAAAGCAAGCAAAACTGACAAATAATGTGTCTATGTTCTCAGGGTCAGACAATGTGTGTAAGGTATTTCTACTCCTGAAAATGCAAATTAGAGGCCACCATTACAGAAAACGGTTTAGTACTCAAAGGGGTCCATACGCGTCCCCCTTATTTTCTTACACAATATTTATCTTCGCTTTTGTAAATGCATTAAAAAGAAAGAGAGAATATATAATACAGTTTAATAAATTCAATTCCCAGTGGTGTATGAAAGGTGTGATGCAAATCAAGTTGCCTTGTCACTGGTGTAAACACTACAGAAATGAGCTTATATGGTGTGTTCACTGTTTTGAGTTGAATGGATGTTTTTCATTTGTACATTGTTGTATCTATGAATTATTTAACAGTCGCCTTTTCTTTTGCACATTTTTCTTTTTATTCTTTATTATACGTTTTTTATCGTTTTCTTTCTACAAAACGTTGCTGTGATTCATGTTACACATAATAAATGTGAACCTCATCAGGCAGCAGTGTCAGTTTGGACATTCAGTTATTTAACGTGTCAAAAACGGTTTCCCTGTGCCCAGCCGAGTGGCTAAATGTGTGTTCAAGATGGTCACTATCACTACAACTATATTTATCTTTTCTCCAATACATTCTAGAAGTTTATCTTGCAAAATCTGTTTCTGTTACAGCAAAATAATTGTGTGAGCGTTATACATATCTTATACAGGACAAACATGTGAAATTGGAAGTGATGACACAAATAAGTTAACCGGAAAACTGCAAAATAGAAGCTGATAAACGGGTATAGTCATCCAAAGGAGTAGTTCACCCAAAAAACTTATTTTCTATCAATTGCACACCCCATGAAGCCTTGAATCCATGGATTTGTTTTTGTCGCATTCCTAAGCTAATAATTTGATTCCCGTCTCCTACCAGCTAATGTATCCGGTAGGAGACACAAAGTAGATTCTTTGTGTCTCCTACCGGAAATACACCCAGTCATCAAATTATTGGCTTAGGAATGCCACAAAAACAAAAATAAATCCCTGAATTGAAGGCTTCATGGGGTGTGCAATTGATAGAGAATAAGTCCTTTTTGGGGCGAACTCCTCATTTAATATAAATAACATTGTTTATAACAGGACTAGCTTTGCACACCAAAAAAATAATCAAAGGAATAGTTTTAACGTTCTGACATCTGGCCACTAGATAGTGTCTTTTAACGAATACAAGAAGACTCACCTCAAGACAAACTCACCTCAACTGAAAAAGGAATACTCACCTCGGGGGTAGGAACAGTCACCCCGGGGGGTGGGTAAACTCACCTCAGGACCTGAGAACACTCACCTCGGAACACTCACCTCAGGGGTAGGAATACTCCCCCCGGGGGTAGGAAAACTCACCCAGAAAAACTCAATGGTGTAATGCCACGGTTCTCAAAGTGGGGTCCGCGGACCCCTGGGGGTCCGCGACGCATAGCCAGGGGGTCCGCGAAAATATTTCACAGATAAAAAAAAAAAGTTTTGATAAAAAAATATTTTTTGATTAAAAATATTTTTGTATTATTATTTGTTTTTATGGGGGGGGGGAGGGTTAGTGAAAGTTGCATAAATTATTACTGTAATGGTTTGTGTGATATGAAATGTGAGCTTACAATAATCACAGTAATCATGTTCCATCATATTCAAAGGCTTTTGCAGAGAAATGAGACAGACTCCAGTCACTTTCAAATTAGAGCACTGCAGCAGGCAGGTGTGTGCGTCTGTTTCCAGCTGACGCTTGTTGACGCTCGTTAATGTTATAGGCATCAGAGGCAAATGCTTTTGCACTGTCAAATAGGCCAACATCTAATCTAAGATTAGTGGGACTCATTCAAATGACCACCAGTGAGTCCCGGGACTCACTTAATTAAAAACCTAACATCACTGTATACATATTAGATGTATTTGATATTTATTAGATATTACAATAGTGAAATGTATATCTAATAGTAACTAAAGTTCAATAATGCTTACTATAGTGAAATGTATATCTATTAGTAACTAAAGTTCAATAATGCTTACAATAGTGAAATGTATATCTAATAGTAACTAAAGTAACTAAAGTTCAATAATGCTTAGCTAAATGTAATTTAACAACATAAATTGACATTGGAATGTTCATTTCTCTGGGTTCCTACCTTTGTTTGTTTGTTTGTTTGATGGGGGCACAGGAGTGAAGGGGAGGAGGGGGGTTGACCACTTAACACTAATATCCCACTTAATGATTCATTGTTTGATATCTAATAGGTGGATGGGGCAAGGTGTGGAGCTGGAGACACATAGCAAATGACCATGCTATTTGCTATTTGCATTCCTTGTTCACTTTTCTGATGAAATCTACCTTCTTTTCTGATGAAATCTACCTTGTATTTAAAGCACTTTAATTAGCTAAATGTAATTAAACATCATTATGAAAGCATTCTGTGAAAATGGAAAGCTCACATTATGAAAGCATTCTGTGAAAATGGAAAGCTCACAAGCCGGTAGATCTACCTTTTTACCTTTTCTGATGAAATCTACCTTGTATTTAAAGCACTTTTTAAAGCACTTTATTAATTCTATACCTTCAAAGAAAGAATTTAATCCAGATATGGAGTAATCCAGATATGGATTAAACATCATAGCTCACAAGCCGGTAGATCTACCTTTTTACCTTTTTTTAAACATTGGGGTGAGTATTCCTACCTCTGAGGTGAGTCTTCCGAGGTGAGTGTTCTCAGGTCATGGGGTGAGTGTTCCTACCCCCCGAAAATCTTGGGGGTGAGTATTCCTACCTCTGAGGTGAGTCTTCCGAGGTGAGTATTCCTACCTCTGAGGTGAGTTGGTTTTGAGGTGAGTCTTCTTGATACCCTTTTGAATGGGAGGCATGCGTTAATCCGACAGACCTTTTCTCCGACTATGTGGCATCCGCGTGCGGTTAGGGTTAGGGTGCGGGTTTGGTTCGGGTTTAGTATTGGAAACGTCGGAGCGCTGCGCTGTCGGAGGAATGCGCTGTCGGACTAACGTACTGCACCCCTTTTGAATCACATAATCATTCATTCTGTGTGTCTCAGCATTTGATATGAGTTAGACTCTTAACTCATATTGCTCTAACTGCAATGTTTCTCAACCTTTTCAGGCCGTGACCCCCCATAATGTATAGGAGTTGAGGCATTACATTTAGTATGACTCGGTTCCACAGATAAATATTGTGAAAATAGCCGAACTACAAGTTCATAACGCCTCACGTTGTGAGCTTGAAGTTTGGCTATTTTCAAATTGCCAAAGCATATATAATATAGGTCTGAAGTGGTTTTGTAATAATAATCAAGAAGAAACTAAAGTTTTCAAGTAATTATAGTGGAGTAAAAGTACAATATTTGCCTTTGAGATGTGGGATAGCAGTAGAATTATTGAAAATTAGAAGTACTTCAGTAAAGTAAAAATACCTCACAATTGTACTTAAGTAAGGTACTTGAGTAAATGTACTTGAGTAAATTAACTATGTCATTGACTCATTCAATGAGTCATAACTTTTTCTACATGTATTTATGTAGTTAAATTGGTCAACAACAACAACCAAAACCTACTTACACAGCTCATTATTTGTTGGTCGATTTATTTCACTGCAATCTGGGAACACATTCCTCATTGTAAATGGAGAGGGACACCTTAAATATGGCTGGTATAGTTCATTGTCCACATGTTGACAAAAACACACATTACTTAATTTCACAGCTGATACCAACTGAAGGATTTTTGTTTTGTTTTGTTTTATTGGTAGAAGTTAGAACACATCTAATTTGCAAATTCTCTTGTGACACAGTCACAGAGATCTGGTGAAATGATTACTGTTCGCTTTGTCTCTTGTCATCACTGCTGGTGTGAAGAGATGAGCAGCTGTTTCCTTCCATGGACTCATGTTCAGAATAACACATTAAAGACCCTTTGGATAAAAGAGAGCAACAAGATGAATAAAAAAAGTGATTTAATGTCAAACCCAGATGCAGAGAGAGAGAGAGAGAGAGAGAGAGAGAGAGAGAGAGAGAGAGAGAGAGAGAGAGAGAGAGAGAGAGAGAGAGAGAGAGAGAGAGAGAGAGAGAGAGAGAGAGAGAGAGAGAAGACAGACAAACTGACAGAGTGACAGCAGCTCAAACTGCCTTTTTCTGAATGGGATGAATATTCAATTGATATTGGACAAGAAATCATACATAAGTATAAACAATATGGAAGCATTTGACCATATCTATCAATTCAGTCACTGTCTCAATCTACTTCCAATTAATATTCCAGTATAGTTGACATTATTTATAACTACATTCATAATCACCTACCTGCCAAATGATCATGGTGTTGGGGGTGTGGTCATCTTGTAATGTGAGAGATTAAATTCTCCATGGTGAAAAGACGATTGAATCATGTACTGCTCCTTTAAGAAGACAGGACACGGGGTGGGGGGGGGGGGGGGGTGGTGGTGTTGTTGCGGAAGAGAAGCCGGGAGAAAGAAAAAAGTGGAGACACCCTATGGGAGACGCGAACCCTTTTTCTACCCCTTGTTTTTCAGTAGCGGGGGGCGGGGGGCGGGGAGCGGGGGGCGCCCTAGTCCCTACGTCACATCCTAGACGGATAGCTCCGCCCACACTGGGCGAGCGCTGTCAGTGCAGCGGAAGTCGATGCGCAGACGGCTTTGTTGTTGAAGCCCGACTGACGCACGCTCATGAGAAACAGCAGAAGTGAAATCTGGCGAAAACAGTTGCGTGCATTAAACTTTAAAGGAAACATGCAGTCTAAATATATAATAAATATCCATTTGCCTAATTCACCACTACTTTTGCGACTGTGTCTCAACGTGAAACAGTTGCGTGCATTAAACTTTAAAGGAAACATGCAGTCTAAATATATAATAAATATCCATTTGCCTAATTCACCACTACTTTTGCGACTGTGTCTCAACGTGTTTTTACTGGTTAAATAAAGGTTAAGTAAAAAATAAAATTTGCGTTTGAAACTTAGTATTTCTCTAAATATTACACTTTCACGACAGCCTAAGTATAAACTGTTATATTAGATGAGTGAAACAGCTGTCGATACAGTCAATATAAGTACCAATTCATAGAACCGCATTCTTTAAAAAAGAATGTTTATAGATTTTTTACTATCAAATACATTGATTAAACACTTTAATCAACCCTATTTTATACTTCGTTGTACAAAGGTGTTGTGCAAAATAACAAAATGTCCCGAAATTATAAAGAAGTTACTCATAAGGCTATCATCATATAATGATTTACTTATATTGACTGTATCGACAGCTGTTTCACTCATCTAATATAACAGTTTATACTTAGGCTGTCGTGAAAGTGTAATATTTAGAGAAATTCTAAGTTTCAAACGCAAATTTTATTTTTAATTTAACCAGTAAAACCACGTTGAGACACAGTCGCAAAAGTAGTGGCGAGACAGCTGTTTCACTCATCTAATATAACAGTTTATACTTAGGCTGTCGTGAAAGTGTAATATTTAGAGAAATACTAAGTTTCAAACGCAAATTTTATTTTTTACTTAACCTTTATTTAACCAGTAAAAACACATTGAGACACAGTCGCAAAAGTAGTGGTGAATTAGGCAAATGGATATTTATTATATATTTAGACTGCATGTTTCCTTTAAAGTTTAATGCACGCAACTGTTTCACGTTGAGACACAGTCGCAAAAGTAGTGGTGAATTAGGCAAATGGATATTTATTATATATTTAGACTGCATGTTTCCTTTAAAGTTTAATGCACGCAACTGTTTTCGCCAGATTTCATTTCTGCTGTTTCTCATGAGCGTGCGTCAGTCGGGCTTCAACAACAAAGCCGTCTGCGCATCGACTTCCGCTGCACTGACAGCGCTCGCCCAGTGTGGGCGGAGCTATCCGTCTAGGATGTGACGTAGGGACTAGGGCGCCCCCCGCTCCCCGCCCCCCGCCCCCCGCTACTGAAAAACAAGGGGTAGAAAAAGGGTTCGCATGGGAGACACTCGATAAGTTTCGTTTCATTGCCTTGCGTACCAAGAAACGTGTTAAGTTTCGTTTCTTGATGTTTGAGCTTCGCATTGATGAAATGGTGAAAGGATACTGGTGGGATTTGCCCCGAACAACAACAAATAAAACACAGTAGACGGTAGACCTATAAAACTAAACAACAGATACGTCAGTAACAGTGATCATTGACAGAGAGTGATCTGATGTGACTGCAACCTGACTGTTCTCTCATAAAACCACGACTGAGGTAATGTAGCCCAATTATTTGATCGGATAATTGTTATGTATGATTGTCTTTGTCATCAAGTTCAACGTAAAGGGCAGAATTTGCCGACCTACAAGCTCACAACGCCTCACATTGTGAGGCGTTGTGAGCTTGTAGATCTGCTATTTTCACAATATTTATCTGTGGAACAGAGTCAAACAAAATGTAATGCCTACCATTCCAAGTGCTTGTCAGGGTGGGGGGGGGGGGTCCTAGTTCAAATATGATTATTGGCAAAGATATTTGAACATGTAAACATTAACTAATGTGATATAATATGTTTGCATTTGCATTTGCAAAATGCAAATGCAGGACGACATTTGCATGCCGTCCTGCATTTGCATTTGCATTTTTGTAATGAAAAATAAAAACCTTGCTCATCGCTTTGTGCCGTGTTGTGAGCTTGTGGATCTGCTATTTTCAAAGTGTTTTTTTTTGCTGCTATATTAACACATTTAGCTGGGGACGCTGGTATATTGTGTCTAGACATGATTGGTTGTTCTGAATGTTCGTAGGCTAAGGATCTTGGCAACCTCTCTCTCTGTCTCTCCGCCCAGCTCAACTTTAAACAGGAAATAGAAACCATTGTATTAATCAGTAATCTTGTATCTGACACTGTGTGATACAGATCAACTACGAACACAAGTTTGATAGTGTTACAGTGTAGCCTACAATAGAACTGTATGACTGTACATTATAATAAGATGATAAGATGATGCTGATGAAATATTGTTTAATATCTTCATTAAATACAAATGTTGCTTATTGGAAGCAGTTTATGAAGTCAATTAATATCATTTTTTGTATTGGTTCAGATACGATACGCATAGTAAACAGGACCTGGTGACGTGACGGACCTTAAAGGGGGGACACACACCACCACAATCTATCTTTGGCCTTATTCTTTAACTCTATGATCTTTGCTTTCCTTGTGGAATAAAGCTGCTTCGACGGGCATTCCAAGACCATGGAACCAACAATGAAGAAACAAATCGAGGGAATCGAGATGTTCGACAGTCCTACTAAAGGACGAGGTCTTCGGGTGACCAAACCATTCAAAGTCGGAGAACTTATCTTCACCTCCCCGGCGTACTCTTACATCCTCAAAGTTGAACAGAGGGGAAAGTACTGCGATTTCTGCTTTGCTAAGTATGTATTTATGTGGCATGCATGCATATTCTAACTTGTTATTTCCTTTCTGTGTGCATTAACAGGCCTGTGTTGTAGGCTACACATAGAGTACCAAAGTCCTGACGTCACTCGTTCATCCCGTGTGTGTATGTGTGTGTGCGTGTGTGTGTGTTTGTGTGAGATACAGGGGTTGGCTTGTTAGCATTTATGCAAATGTTCAACACCTGTCCCTATAAGAATGTTTTTGATATCACAAGAACATAAAATAAGCAGAATTTGGTGACATTTTAAACTTGGAAACCAGGTTTCTGATTGATTGAATACTTTATTAGTCAAAAATGTTAACACAAAACAGTCATGGGGACTTGTTTCCATTGTGGTCCTATGTATGTAAATGTAGGTGAAATTAACAATTTAGTAGAATGGGAAACTAGCAATAATCTTGAACAATAGTAGAACCTACTGTAGCAATAATATAGACTCCCAGGAATAGAGCTGAGAGCTACATTTTCAAGCCGTCATTGGCAGCAGTAAGCTACTTTTGTGATATGGTTTAAATGATTGATGAGATTTGTTCCTCTATAGAAGATTTCTAATAATTTTGTCATAAATTGTCATAACTTGGGGCACGGTGGCACAGTTGGTAGCACTGTCGCCTCACATCAAGAAGGTCCTGGGTTCGATTCCCATAACTTCCACATTTTGGACAGGCAACAAACTGATCCGCTCAAGACTGCTCCGGGGTTTGGCTTGACTCTGCACAAAGCACAGTGGAAGCGACCCACCTCCAAAACCCAAAGCTGCCTCTAGGGCTGTTCTGTTGTCCCTATACGGCAAATGAGGCGCAGTTTACGGAGCTAGTTCAGGCCTGGCAACTCAAGGGATTGGGCCAACTGATCAGGTGACTAGTCACATGCACCTTTCTCCTGGTCGGTGGGGTATAAGTACTGCCTACCTGTTCTTTCACCGCCTCCCCGGCATCCACCTGTAGGCTCTGTTTCTAGATCCCCGTGGGGGTCTTTATTCATTCCCTGTAAATGCTATTTGGCATGTAACATTTATTAAAAATGTTATTTTACAGGGAGTGAATGGATTCAGAGACCTGACGCCAAACTATGCTTCTTATGCTTTCTATATCTATGCTAAAGCTTGCTCAATAAATATATATTCTAATCCAATCCAAGAGTTGTCTGACTGAACTTGCTATAAAGTGCTGCTGATATGCACTGTTTGGGATGATTGAATTGACGTTGGGCTGTTGTGTTGCTTGGTGGACCATACAGCTGGTCTACCATAAGCTCAGCTCTATTAATACAGTACTAGTACTACAGAAGTATTCAAAGTCTGTGGACTGTATTGTTTACAATGGGAGGAACTCCTGCAAACAGCTGCTTCTGCTATTTCTCTGTTCTGAGGGGATAATCTACCCCAAGACAGATTTCACATCATTCTTGTGTTTTGGTATGAATAATGTGTATTCATATTAGATTTTATTAATATTATTATTGTTGTTATTATTTATTTATTTTTCTTTTCACAAATTTCTCTATGTTGGGTTGCAAGTTAATCTGGTGCACTGGAGTACCTAAGCACAATGCTATCTAGGTGTGTGTGTGTGTGTGTGTGTGTGTGTGTGTGTGTGTGTGTGTGTGTGTGTGTGTGTGTGTGTGTGTGTGTGTGTGTGTGTGTGTGTGTGTGTAAACAATAACAATATCCATCCAAGAGGATGTAAACACACATGTTGTAACATGCTGCTCATTAAAACCTAATGTTTGTTCATTCATAGGAAACAGGACTTGAAGAATTGTGTAAAGTGCAAGAAAGCCTTCTATTGCAATGTCAACTGCCAGGTAGGAAACAAGTGGATGAGGAGGAAGAGAAGAGTTTCAGTGGGTTAATTAAAAATAATAGCTTTGTGTGACATGAAGATATGAAAAGAGGTGAAGGAAGGACACAGTACTGTACTGTACATAGCATAGCTTAGACGCCCTATAGACCAACTGTTAAGCATTATTGTCTTCGGCCTGGAGAGAGAGTGTTTTAAAACATGTAAATTGGTACACAGTATCTCTATAGACTACTGAAGTCCTGACGCCACTCGTTCATCCCCTGGGTTGCGGAAGTAATTTCTCTATGGAGAATAACATTGGGTCATCTTAGAATCGTCTCATATAAGAATTGTGGTCCAAAAATAAACAAACTGAACCGACGATATTGTCAGGGAGGTGTCGCTGTATCGTTTATGATGAGTCAGTCACTCATATTTGATAAAGTCTATTTCTGGCGAAAATGTAACTAATTTGGCCGCAGTAACTTTAGCGTTTTCTCACCGTCAGTTGATGCTTCATATGAGTCAAACCGCCGGGGTTTTTGTTTATTTTTGGAACACAGTTCTTATTTGACGCGATATTAAACCAGTCTATGGGAATTCTGAATGGGGGAAATAATCCGCAACCCAGGTAGGATGAGTAAATTACGTCAGACTTCGGTGCTCTAGTCTATAGCCATGTGATCAACACAGATTTGTCTGATTTTCCATATTCCATCCTGATTACGTCTAAGATTGGCTTCCAAAGTTTGCAAGATTGGTTCATTTTGAACAAAATGCCTCAAATCATGAACGCGTGTGTGTGTGTGTGTGTGTGTGCGTGTGTGTGTGTGTGTGTGTGTGTGTGTGTGTCAGAAAGGGGACTGGAATATGCACAAGCTGGAGTGCTCAGCAATGGTTAAGTATGGTCCGAAATGGTGTCCATCAGAGAGTGCCCGCCTGTTGGCCAGGACCCTTGCCACAAAGGTGAGTGGGGGCGTCATTTAATTGGAAAAAATATGTTTTGGCTTTTGTCACTGTATTGGCTAGGAGACTAATCACCAAAAAAATAAAAAAGTGCGGACACGGACATAGACAAGTCTAGTCGGACATGTTTGTCCATGTATGGACATGTTGATGACCCCTGTCTGAGTGGAAGTTCATGATAGCACAACATCATAAATGTATTTTGGCCTTAAACCATTCAGTGCTTTGTACTAACTGCTTTATAGGACAACCTTTCTGCATTATTTGTTTAAATAAAGATATTAAGAAGTCTAGAATTTTTGCCAATGCTTGATTTCTTGCAAATGCTTCTTTCTACAGAAGGCACAGAAAGAAAGATCTGCATCTGAGAAGCTTATTCTGATTGGAGAATTGTATTCACGTAAGGGATCACTCAACAGAAACACACAAACATGCACACACATGGGTACATTCACCATAAAATCTGTGTTAATTTAATGTAATTCATTTGTAACTAAGAGAGAGGAATAATTTAGCCAAATGGACCCTTACTGTTCCATTCGGTTCCATTTATACACTCTCAGAGTTGAATTAACAGAAAAAACAGGACTTTACCTCTTAAAGGAGGGGAGTGGGCAATCTTTTTGCGCACGTGATCACTGTTTTCCAAGTTTTCCAAGCAGCATGGAGCGTTGGAGTTTGGAAGCACTCGTTGGAAATCACTCAATGGTCCTGCATACCACCTGTTTGTAAATGTCACATAATGCAGGAGGCAGCAGGACGTTGCATTATTGAAAACGAGCGCTTCCAAACTCTGACACTTATCACCTGCACAGAATGTATTGACAGAAAGTAGCTCATAACATTTCTACGGTGGATTTTTATGAAACTAAAACTTTGCAGATAGAAAGAGGTATGTATTTGTATTCTTTGCACATGGGTACATTTTTTCACTCTTTCAGTGAATTAACACTGTGTATTTTGCTGTGTATTTTACAAACCAGATGAGGACAACGAGAGGAAATCGGCTTACGACGCTGAAATCGCCAGCCTGCATCACTTCTATTCCAAACACCTGGACTTCCCTGATCACCATGACCTGCTTTCACTCTTCTCACAGGTAGTGTGAACACACACACACACACACACTCTCTCTCTCTCTCTCTCTCTCTCTCTCTCTCTCTCTCTCTCTCTCTCTCTCTCTCTCTCTCTCTCTCTCTCTCTCTCTCTCTCTCTCTCTCTCTCTCTCTCTCTCTCTCTCTCTCTCTCTCTCTCTCTCTCTCTCTCTCTCTCTCTCTCTCTCTCTCACACACACATCCCAATTTTGGGCATGCCATTATAGGTAAAGAACTATCCACTAACTATAGGGCATCGCTGTTCCCGCCCACTTCCTGGTGCCACTGCAAAATACTCAATGCATTTTTCCCATTGACTTTTCCAAAAATATTTATATCAATTAATTTAAGCCTAGAATGAAGCTATCCAGGATCCTGGTGAATCATGACCATAAAACGTTTGATTCTGTGAAAACACTTTTTTGAAAACGGCAAAACAAAGGGTATTTATTAAATATAGTATATCATATCATTAAATATACAATAAAAAAAAATCACAGAAAAAAAGGTTTGCAGTGGCACCAGGAAGTGGCCGCAACTGCGATGCCCTATAAATCAATAGCCGATCTACAAGCTCACATCACAATGCACATCACTGTGAGCTAAAAAGAAAAAAAGAAATATGGAGGTACAAGGTTTTTGCCAGACAGTAACAATATACTGTACCCCCCCACCCCCCTTGCTGTCTGCTACTTCGACACAGAATAGCATTAGTACGCACTGACCACTTTCTCACCTGTCTAGCACTCATGGATTCTGAAACGCTAACAATCTGCCGACCATTCCTCAACTAACTCACTGAAGATCATTAAAAATGAGAGGAAGTGGGCACGTTGGCAGTCGGTAGCGCTGTCGCCTCACAGCTAAGAGGTCCTGGGTTCGATTCCTACCGGGGACGCTGTGGGCACTGGGGGCGTGTCTTCTCCTCCGTGTCATCAGCGCCCATACCCTAGGTGGGTTTGGCGAAAGGGCCTACTCTGTGTGGAGTTTGCATGTTCTCCCCGTGTCTCCTAGGGAAGTTAATACCCTCACCAAAAAAAAGTAATCCTGGTCTCTATACCTCCTCCCCCATGACAGCCGGGCCGACTCCCCCCTGTCAGGTGACAAGAAGCTCAGTTGGCTCTCATGCATTGAAGGAGGCATGAGCTCGGCTCTGGGCTCCCTAGGCTGGCTGGGGGAATGTAGCGCCCAGGATCACTTAGATAATTGGCACCGGGTGAAATACGTGGGATAAATAATTTTAAAAAATAAGAGGAAGAAGAAAATAACGACCAAATGTATGTAATGTAATACATTAGCAGGATTAGTAATGATTTCTCTCTCTGTGCAACAGGTTCTCTATAATGTCTTCGGTATGTGTGATGAGGATTTGGGATCTAATATTGGTCGTGTTGTCTACGCTGAGTAAGAACACACACACACACACACACACACACACACACACACACACGCACACATACAGAGTTAAACCCTCATCAATGTAACCACTTAAACCCTACTTATCATGTCAGTAAACCATTAAAAAAAGCTACTGTACTGCAAGAAAATAAATGCCGAGATACAGAATGTTTCCCAAATACTTTAACCAGGAAGTGGATACGAGTCGAAATCTTCTTGTGTGTGTGTGTGTGTGTGTGTGTGTGTGTGTGTGTGTGTGTGTGTGTGTGTGTGTGTGTGTGTGTGTGTGTGTGTGTGTGTGTGTGTGTGTGTGTGTGTGTGTGTGTGTGTGTGTGTGTATGTATGTATGTATGTATGTATGTATATAAATACATACATACACACACACACACACACACACACACACACACACACACACACACACACACACACACACACACACACACACACACAAATGCACCGTTTATTCTATTTGTTTTACTAGTGTAGTACGTTTAGGTGTTTTTGTAGGGTAGGGTAGGGGTCCACATACAGCATTCAACGCATGATAACGGCACTAAGCTACTAGTCTGCAATGGTTATCATGCCAAACTGTGAACTAGAGATGTATACAGCTAGTCAAAATATCAAACTTAGATTTGCCCACCCATTTGATAATCATGGCTCAATTTTGGGGCTCTAGCTCATGGACTCTCTCTCGCTCTCTCGCTCTCTCTCTACCTCTTCGCTCTTCTCTCTTCTCTTCCTCTTTACTTTCTCTCTCCATCACCCTCTCTCCCCTCAGTGTTTCCCTCATGAACCACAGCTGTGTACCCAGTGTGGTAATGACATACAAGGGAACGGCAGTAGAAATACGGGCATTACAGGATATGAAGCCTGGTGATGAGGTGAGGAGAGGAAACAGCTGCACAGAGATGTATTTGTGTGTATGGGGGACACGGTATGTGTTATAAGGGGTAGGGCAGTGGTTTTCAACCTTTTTCATATCAAAGTCCATTATTTATTCGGCATATGAGATTTAGATTCTCAGACCTAAGCCTTGGAATATGTTGTTATCGTTGGATATGATTTTGTCCACAATTCCGTCCATGCTGCATGTTGGTACCATAGGAGAGATAACAGGCAAACGTTGATCAAAATAACAATTATTCTTCATTCTCTAATTGTGAAGACTTCTTCTAAATTAAGTGATGCAGATGTTATAATAGTTTAACTCTTGAGAGAGTAAAATAAAACCAATTGTCAATTGTTACCAACTCTCCATCATTTAGCTGAGGACCACCTGGAATCCCCTCAAGTACCACTGGTGGTCCCCGGACCACTGGTTGAGAACCAACCAGCTGGTCTTAACCACTTTAAACCTGGCATCCCTATTTTGGGCATACTGTAGGTGAAAGTTTCCAAAGATGTACAACATTTTATAAAATGAGAGCACATTACAGCCACCGTGACTAGGGGAGGCTCGGTGGACCTGACCGCAGCAACCAGACCCCCGCATAGTACCGCAATATTACCGTACAGTCCTGTATTAAGTAAAAACATTATAAAACAGGATGAGAGAGTGAGCGAGCGTGCTCGAGGGGGAGCTGTTTATTTGAGAGGAATTGCACACAGAGAACGAAAGAGAGACTGAGAGAGCGAGCCCTGTGTGTGTGTGTGTGTATGTGTGTGCAGCGTGTGTCTGAACAGTGTTGCCAGACTTTGCGAGAGAAATAAGCAACCAGGTCTATGAAAACAAGCCCAACAAAAGCGACTAGTCCACATGAGCACTTTAAACCTATATACAAATACATTGGATATTTGAAAATAGACGATCTACATTGTAGATCCTCTATTTTCAAATATCCAATACTCCTCTACTCCTCCAGAGAGACGCAACTGATATATACTTCTCCATACAACGGTGTTTTACCGGATTTGTGATGCTGTTGAAAAAGCGTTCTCTCCAGGTAGAGTTGAATGAACGGCCATCATCGTGATGGTCCTCTGTGTGCTAATGACCGTGGCCGTGGCTTCATGGCTTAGCCATTGTTCTCATAGAACAAGTTTGTCCAGTATTCAGACGGCAGCCTCATATAAGAAGTTGCTGGCAGCCGTTTTTTTTTTGTCTTTTTTTTTCCATAAAAAGGTAGTATTAAATGGCGTTTTCTAAAATCACACCAGTTTGACACCACTGATCTACAAGCTCACAACGCGTCGCAGCTATTGTCGGCAATCAATCTATAGTGTAAAAACCACAACGATATATGACAGCCGATTTCAAGAAATGGACTCCTGTAGTGTGAAATGCTTAACGATCAGATAACTCCCTGACCACTTTAAAAGTCCTACAGTGTGTACTTGCCATTAGACACTCCAGATAAAAAACAACTCCTTGACCACAGAAGTAGATGTGGAGGAGAAACCTGAAGTACTAATCACATGTCTGTGTTTGTTCCTGTGACTTCCAAAGATGCTGATCAGCTACATCGACCCTATATACCCAACAGAAGACAGAAACGACGAGTTAAGAGGCAAATACAACTTCACCTGTGACTGCCAGGAATGTCAAACTAAGTCCAAAGTAAGTCATGAAAAACCAAGACTGAAAAAAAAAAACTTGACAAAATAGAATGACATATACAGTTCAGCTCAGAAGTTTTAGTGTCCCGTGAGGGAATTTAGATGTGTAATAGTGATGAGCGGGTCGACCCGTAACCCGCGGGACCCGCGGGTCAACCCGCGGCGCGGGTGGGTCGAGTCAGAATTTCAGAGGCAATTATGCGGGCTGTGGGTGAGCGGGTCAGTGAGCGGGTCAGCCGCTCTCACAAGCAAAAAAAATAAAAATAATCACATGCTCTTGTTTTGTCTGTATTCCTAATAAGAATAAGAATAATAACAATAAAACAGTTTGAATATACTTGGGGATTCTTTTCTGACCATGATTTTACAGAATAAAAAAAAAAATCGCGGGTCGCGGGGCGGGTTGAGCCATAG
This sequence comes from Gymnoscopelus microlampas, assembly GCF_963454915.1. Classification (NCBI taxonomy): domain Eukaryota; kingdom Metazoa; phylum Chordata; class Actinopteri; order Myctophiformes; family Myctophidae; genus Gymnoscopelus; species Gymnoscopelus microlampas. The sequence goes on from NC_139951.1 coordinate 46,343,900, forward strand.
ATTTATATATGGGTTCGCGGGGCGGGTTGAGGCGGGTTGGGTTCCGTCGCGGGGCGGGGCGGGTCATGAAAAAACCCGACCCGCTCATCACTAATGTGTAAACACAGAGATAAAAACCTTAGAACATAGAGCAAACACTGTAAACCTGGGATTCCGTTTTCAACTCGAGACCTAAAAGATACATTTGGTGTCTGCACGGGACCCAAATGTGCAAAAATACATTATTAGGGCCCGAGCACTGCACAGTAGTGCGAAGCCGCAGTGAAACTGCAATGATTATTATTATTATTTTATCCATAATGAATCGCGTTTTTGAGGGGAAATGTGTACTCCAAAAGTTACGCAACTTTGCACACACATTACCAGTGGCGAAAGATTTCGTATTTTAAATGTCTCAAAAAGGTGCGTGACCTAATGGCTCAATAGCGCCCTTTACAAAAGGTTGTGCTTCAAGCCCGACAATACGGTTACACCTACATGTATAAAAATCGGTACACACCTGTATCATGTCCCGACTTACGAAAAAGTCTCTTGGAGCCATGACTGAAACCAAACAGGAAGTCGGTCATTTTTAATTTATAGTGCCGTTTTCACGCGTTGTACTTTAGTGAACTCCTCTTAGGCGGATTATCGGATCTGCCTCAAATTTGCTCAGAGTACTCAAAAGACGTTAACGATAACAAGTTATCAAAAGCTTGAGTTTTCGTGGCGTTAAACTTCAACGCCAAACAGGAAGTGAAAATAGACCATCTACAATTCCTATTGGCTGGGCTTTAAACAGCCTTAACTTGAGTTTGCAGCATGCTACCGAGTACAGATTTGGTATGTGGACTTAGACCACCAATAGGGATGATCTGTAATTTCTGAAGCCCCGCCCCCTCTATCTTCCTATTGGCTGACCTTTAAACAGCCATAACTGGAGTTCGCAGCATGCTACCGAGTACAAATTTGGTATGTGGACTTATACCACCAATAAGGCCGAGCTGTAATTGCTTAAGCCCCGCCCCCTCTGTCTTCCTATTGGCTGGGCTTTTAACAACCATAACACTGGTTCCCAGTATCGAATACCTACGAAATTTGCTAGGTACACTTAGACGGCCAATAGAGACAGGCTGAAATTGCTTAAGCCCCGCCCCCTCTGTGTTCCTATTGGCTTGGATTTAAACAGCCATAACTCCGGTTCCCAGCATCCAAAACCTACAATATTTCCTAGGTACACTTTGACGGCCAATAGGGACAGGCATAAATTGCTTAAGCAATGTAGCCTAACTTTTCAGCTGATTGCCATACAGACTTGTATTGAGACAGAACGTCGAGGGCCCAGTCATCGCTGCTTGCAGCTTTAATTATTATTATTATTATTATTAGTATTAATCACTTAAGCCATATTTTTCAGAAAATTGTGAATATTTTTTGAAAATGTCTGAGAATCTTTTGAAACATTTTTCAAATGAATAAGCAAACAAACAAACAAACAAACAAACAAACACAATCATCGCCTCAACATCACACACTAGAGCACAGCAGTATTAATAGATAATTGATAACAGAACTATCCTAGTTCACAAGCGGCTAATGATCCTCGACTCTAACATGTCATCTTCTCTCCTTGGTCTCAGGACGAGGCCAAGCTCAAAGTCCGTGAGCGGAGTGATCCTATTGGGCCAGACATCATCAGTGACATGGTCCGCTTTGCTAAGATGACCATTGGACAGTTGGAATTAGCCGCCAAGAGCAGGGAGAAAAATATCCTTACATAAGATGAGGTTTTCACACCCACAACACCCTTTGTTTTAGACCATGTGTGTAATTTCGATTAGACGATTATAATAATTGTGACAGGCCTAGCTATTGATCGTATAAATAGCTCCCGGAGTCATGCTGTACCTGTTCTCGAAAAGCCTATCAAGTGTTCCCCTTTCGCACACTGATCTACTGAGACAACTTATACTTGTTTGGCAAGAGCCTCTATGCTCTGAAAATATTATCTGATAACCAACATAAATGTAATTAAATACATTTAGATTTAAGGTAAAGTAAAAGCTGTTGAATCAACAAAGTATGGCATCCCACCATTACAAGAGTCTGATTTGAGTACCTTTAACAATAGCTTTTCAGGTTCAGCCTGTGCCATTGCATCCTTAACTCTCTTGCACCCCCTAGCGAGTTGCTGGATATGTGTAAACAGTCCCTGGACAAGATGGGAACCGTGTTCGATGACTCCAACGTGTACATGGTCCTCGTGATGAACCAGGCCATTGGGGTGTGTGCCAACATGGGCGATTTGAATGGTGCGATCCGCTACGGCGAGAAGATCGCACAACCTTTCAGGTAGCCTTATACTACAACTGTCAGGAATTGCTTCAAATCTCAAAACCTTTTTTAAAAAACATATATTTATATCAATGAATCAACGATTTGATTAGATTTTTCATTTTTGACTAAATCGATTGTCTGATTAACCACTTAGCACTGTATTATATATACTTCAGTGTACAATGGTGGCGTACACAAAGAGAGTAAATAGCCAATCTACAAGATCACATGCGTGTAGATCTGCTATTTTCAGTATTATTATTTGTTTAATAATCGTTCATTAATCGTAATCTAGAAATAATCAGGATATTGATTTGAAGTCATAACCATATCGCCCAGTGTGTCATATCGTTATATAATGGCTGTGCAAATCCTCCTTGTCCTGTGCAGTGAGCTGTATCCACCATACCATTTGAACGTGTTGAACTTCTACAGGGAGTTGGCCATATTCTACGCGAACGTGAAAAACCCATGCATGGCTGTGGGTTATCTCAAGAAGGTATTGATTTAGCACACTGTAGTCTGAAAGACTCACAGTGGGTTGATGAGCATTTTCAAATACAGTGCATCAGTTACTAGCTTATACAATACAGTTGCTACATATCAACTTATTATGTAGTTACAAATAGTTGTGAACTGAACAAAAGTGAAGAACACTACATTGTGTGTACATTTATCTAGCTGTGTGTTTGTGTGTGTGTGTGTGTGTGTGTGTGTGTGTGTGTGTGTTTACAGGCAATACCCATGGTGGAGGTGGTTTGTGGGAAGGATCATCCGTTCCTGAAAAAACTACAAAAACTCCAGTTTACACTTAATTTGTACTCTTAGAAAGGTGCATGGGGCTTCAAGCTAAAATCAATACATGTAAAAAGGACCGCCCAAAATGATATGTTTTTGTCCGCTGCCCCCCCCCCCCCCCCCCCATCTAAAAATATTTTGTTCCAGGGACCCCCGGAAGCAAAGATTTCAGTTAAAATGTGTATATATATTCAAATATTTGCACACATTTTCACAGTTCTTTTTTAGAAATAACAGATCTACAAGTTCGTAGCACGGCACTCTGTGCCACGCTACAAGCTTGTAGATCTTGTGAAGAGCTTGTCAAGACGGAGGAGTGTCTCTGCTTCCATCGGTGGGAAAGGCGTGTCACCGTAACCCTCCGTTCTTTAGTTATTGGCTGTTGAATATAGCTTGTTCTCGACAAAAACAAAACAGAAGAAAAAAAAAGTCAAAAACAGGAAAGCAGATACAAATGTATTTTTCTAAATCCTTTAACATTAGATTGGACGGGGCTGGGTTTGTTGTGATCACATTGTTTCCGGATCTACTCTTCTCCAGAAGTCATAGGATCACTCATAGGTTGGCAAACAGCGCCATCTAACGTAAATTTGAATCTGAATCTGTTGAAACACAGTCACTGATTGGCCCGGTCATTTTCTGATTTCTCATACTCTCTGCCTATGGGCCAACCTGTGAACACTTCTCTAATCAACCTGTGTGTGTGTGTGTGTGTTAGCCTCGCGTAGCCAGACAATATCACATGACACACTGCGTGGATATTAGTCTGGTCCCTATCAACGGTAGATTTTCTTCCAAGGGGCGGTTACAAAAAGATCCAAACGGACTCTATTGGTTAGACCTAAACCAATCAGAGCAGTGCTTCCTTGAACGAACCAATCAGAGCAGTGCTTCCTTGTACGTCATTGCTCCAAATAAGGTGATAAGCCCGCCCACATTTGGATACTGGGCCCTGGTTGGTTCCGCACAACTGCGGAGGGAGAGAATTGAAATCTCTATGGAGGGGGGCCAGACCTAATCTGCCGAGGGCTAAAGTGTATGCAATTTTGCAAAGGCAGATTCGTGTGTGTGTGCGTGTGTGCGTGCGTGCGCGTGTAATATTATTTCACTTTTTCCTTTCAAGATATTTTTGAAAATTGCCAATATATATAGGTTAGTCAGGCGGGATTTCAGAAAAAAAGCCTTCTATAAGGAGGTTAGAGGCTTTTGGGGTGAAAGTGGGGTGCTAGGCCATTTTACATAATTCAAGGTGCTGAATCTGAAAAACATAGTACCCAAGCAAAAACATAATGTTTTTAACCTTCTAATTTGCATAACATAATGGCTGCCAATTTTGCAGTCCTTTTAATATATATTCAATAACTCTATATCAAAGCAAGCAAAACTTACAAATAATGTGTCTATGTCCTGAGGGTCAGACAATGTGTGTAAGGTATTTTTAATCTAATTAGTGGTAAGATTACTCCTAAAAATGCAAATTAGAGGCCACCATTACACAATATTTGTCTTCTAGCCTGTCCTGTGCGCTTTTGTAAATGCATTTAAAAAAAGAAAGAGAGAATATATAATACAATTTAAATTGCTAACATTTTAATTCCCAGTCGTGTATGAAAGGTGTGATACAAAGCAAGTAGCTGCCTTGTCACTGGTGTGACAAGGCAGCTATGTTTTTCATTTGTACATTGTTGTATCTATGAATTATTTTTTACCGTTTTCTTTCTACAAAACGTTGCTGTGATTCATTTTACACACAATAAATGTGAACCTCATCCGCCAGCAGTGTCAGTTTAGACATTCAGTTATTTAACATGTCAAAAAAACGGTTTCCCTGTGCCCAGCCGAGTGGCTAAATGTGTTCAAGATGGTCACTATCACTACAACTACACTTATTTTTACTAAATAAATTGTAGAAGTTGATCGCGCAAAATCTGTTTCTGTTACAGAAAAATGATTGTGTGAGCGTTATACATATCTTATACAGGATAAACACGTGAAATTGGAAGTGATGACACAAAGAAGTTAACCGGAACACTGCTAAATAGAAGCTGATAAACGCGTAATCATCCAATCTTGGGAATCAAAAGGAATAGTTTTAACGTTTTGACATCTGTCCACTAGATGGTGGACTTTAACCACATAATCATTCTGTTCTGTGTGTCTCAGCATGTTACATGGGTTACTTTGATATAAGTTAGACTCTTAACTCATATTGCTGAGCATATATTGCTCTAACTGTTAGAGCAATGTTTATCAACCTTTTCAGGCCGTGACCCCCCATAATAATCATATTTGAACTGGGGACCCCCCACCCTGACAAGCACTTGGAATGTAGGAGTTGAGGCATTACATTTAGTATGACTCGGTTCCACAGATAAATATTGTGAAAATAGCCGAACTACAAGCTCATAATGCGTCACGTTGTGAGCTTGAAGTTCGGCTATTTTCAAATTGCCAAAGCATATGTAATATAGGTCTGAAGTGGTTTTGTAATCATAATCAATAAGAAACTAAAGTTTTCAAATAATTATAGTGGAGTAAAAGTACAATATTTGCCTTTGAGATGTAATGGAGTAGCAGTAGAATTATTGAAAATTAGAGTACTCCAGTAAAGTAAAAACACCTCAAAATTGTACTGAAGGAAGGTACTTGAGTAAATGTACTTTAAATTAACTATTTCATTGACTCATTGTACAGTATATGTCAACAAATCATCATGTAGCTGTCTCTTGTGGGCTTGCTGTACCTTTTAGCTGTCAAGAATCACTTTTTCTACATTAATTTACATAGTTAAATTGGTCAGGCATCTCAACAACAACCTAAATCTACCTACACAACTAATTATTTGTTGGTCGATTTATATCACTGCAATCTGGGAACACATTCCTCATTCCTTCATTGTAAATGGAGAGGGACACGTCAAATATGGCTGGTATACTGCAGTCCATTGTCCACATGTTGACAAAAACACACACATTACTTAATTTCACAACTGATACCAACTAAAGGGTTTTTGTTTTGTTTTATTTTCTATCTGGTGAATTGATTACTGTTCGCTTAGTCTCTTGTCATCACTGCCAGTGTGAAGAGATGAGCAGCTGTTTCCTTCCATGGACTCAGGTTCAGAATAACACAACAAAAGTCCCTTGGGAAAAAAAGAGCAAAATGACGAATAAAGTGATTTAATGTCAAACCCAGATGCAGAGAGAGAGAGAGAAGACAGACAAACTGACAGAGTGACAGCAGACCAAACTGCCTTCTTCTGAATGGGAAGAATATTCATTTGATATTGGACAAGAAATCACACATAACATAACCGAAGAACATATGGAAGCATTTGACCATATCTTTCAATTCAGTCTCAATCTACTTCCAATTAATATTCCAGTATATTTGACTAACTAACTACATTCATAATCACCTACCTGCCAAATATCATGGGGTTGGGGGTGTGGTCATCTTGTAATGGTGTGAGAGACTAAAGGCTCCTTTGTCCTAAAAAAATTAGGAGAGAAAAAAAGGTAACGGGCATCATTATGCAAAATGGAGTATGCCTGAGGTACACAATGGACAGACAGACAGACATATAGACGGACGGACGGACGGACGGACGGACAGAGTAGTCTGGTGTTTAACTGTCTTACTCTTGGATCATTGTTTGGCGCATCTGTTTCATTACACTGTCATTGTTAGACCTACAGGAGAAGTTAAAACACAACAGTCAGTACTGTCATCTATCTACTGTATGTTCAGAGATAATCTCAGGTTAAAGACATCTAATTACAGGATGTTACCTTGTTCCTTTTTTTCTAAACCTCAAGACTAATCCAACTGCCATGCAGATGATTACACCAACACCAGTGACAGCAGCAGCACATATAACCAAGATATCTGTGAGGGAAAGATGAGAAATGCTCATGTTCTCTATGTCTTACAATGAAGAAACTTGGGATCAAACAGGTGCATTAATGAACAAGAACTTACTGCAACCACTCTGTTCTGCTTCACATTTCTCACACACATCTGTGAAACAAAAGCATCACAACGTTTTATCATCCAATAATCCATCCTCCTACATATCGCTGTCTGGCAGAAACCAGCTAACTACTTTTTTCAATTTTCTCAAAATAAATCAGTGCTATTGAAAAAAATATTGAACCAATCAAAAGTATTAAAAAGCGCTTCTGACAAAACCAGCTAACTCCATATTGGATCCTCAAACTATCTGCTAAACCAGCTAACTCCATTAAAGGGAGTGGGCTGGTTTCTGCCCGACAGCAGAGATATCCATGAAGGTCATTAGCCTTCAATATATGTTTGTCTGAAACTTAAAGGAGCACTTTCATTTCAACCATATCTTCATAAAACTGGTCCTCGCTAATGCTCATTATAAGATGGCACCATTTCAATCTACTCACTCTGGTTCTATTTAATGGGCTGTGGACAGTTCAGAAAGCTGCCTACCAATGACATCATCAATGTAAATTCCTCCTGGAAAGTTAGCATGCTGAAATAGAAGCCATTGTTCATGCATTCATTTAGAAAAAAGAAAAGAAAAGTTTGAAATCTTGTTTGAACATTTCCAAACCTGCCCTACGACATGTTTCTGAACTGTCCACAGCCCTCCTCTGAGACACAGTGAGCAGACACCATATAATGACCATTAGTGAGGACCAATTAAACAACGATATAATGGAGAATGGAGAAAGTGGTCCTTTAAATCAAATCTCTCACCTTGTTTGTCAGAATAAACGACTCTGGACACGTCCTTCACAAGCCCAGAGGAGAGAGTCACCACACAGTGGATCTGTGTACCGTTGTTACAGAACCTCTGCAGTGTGACAGTACTGGTCACTGTGATGGTACCGTCAGTGTTGACTGAATGGACGGTGCTGTAGTTTGAAGAGCCTAAATGTGTGGGAACCTCCAGAGTTACTGTCAGAGCAGGACGGGACACAGCTGAGCAGGACACAACCATCAACTCTGTGCCAGTGGGTTGTGTGACGTGTAATATGGGCTCTGGTTGCTCTGGAAAAACAAACAACCATTTTATTATTATGGGTTTGCGGACAAAATGAGTGTCCTCATTGAGGGTGGCTGAAGCTCAGTCACCCACATGGAGTAGAGGCGCACCTTCTTTAGGTGGAAAGAAGCCAGTTAAAGTGATCCGGGCATCTACACAGAAGGCCCCCTGACCGTATCCCAGGAGAAGGTACGCTCCTGTCACTGAGAGAAGGCCACGGGGCAGACCAAGGACCAGATGGGGGGAAGGGAAGTAATGCATTTTGTTTATAAAGCACTTTACATTCTTGCGAATCTCAGAGGGCTACAGGGGTTTAAAAACAGCATAGGAAACCAAAACAATTACATAGGACCCAATTAGGCTAGACTAAAAAGGGTTGAGACCCCAGATACAGTAAAGTGGATTCACATGGATGGATGGATGGATTGGTTTGGTACTCCCCCCCCACCCCCCAACTTTAATTTTGATAATAACATAATTTTGATAACTTATCTTATACTTGTGAGGACATTGCACGACTACTTCTACATTCTTTCACCAACTTCCAACCGTAACATCTTAAAGCAAAGCCTGGTATTTTGTATTCAGGGCGTATTTTCACACGCACGCACGCACGCACGCACGCACGCACGCACGCACGCACGCACGCACGCACGCACGCACGCACGCACACACACACACACACACACACACACACACACACACACACACACACACACACACACACACACACACACACACACACACGACAACTTCTTACCATCCACTATGAGGCAGGTTTTCGTATAGATGGCCCCTTCAGGATAAGCATTAAATAAACATCTAAAACAGCCCTGGTCTGCTTTGGTCACATTCCTGACCACTATGGTGCTGTTCTGCAGTCCTGTGTCTTCAAACTCCACTTTCCCCTGAAAGGGAGGGTTGATCTTGGTGCCAAAGCGTTTGTTGTAGCTGCCAACGTCCTCTGTTCCTCCTGCTAACATCTTCTGCCATGTAACTTGAAGGACGTTCTTGGGTTGTGTGAGCAGGCAGGTGAAACGGGCGTCCTCTCCCACCGTGGTCCTTACAGGATCCTGTGTTTGGATCAACTCTGATAGACCTGTAGGTGGAGTAGATGACAGTTATAAGTGCATAACATTGACTGTATGAACACGTGCAAATTGCATACAAAGAACTAATTCTCTGTTTTAGTAGCCAGTAGGTAGCAATGAAGTTTCTAGGAGAAAGTATGCTCTCTGGACCCCTGTCCCATCCCCTCTGCTGCAGTCCACAGCACCTGAACTTCTTCCCTTCTTAACCCACCTTATTAACACCTCTCTGACATCTGGTTACTTTCCCTCTACTTTCAAGACTGCCAGAGTCACCCCCCTCCTCAAGAAACCGACACTTGACCCCTCTGAAGTCAAGAACTACAGGCCGGTTTCCCTTCTATCCTTCCTATCTAAAACTCTCGAACGTGCTGTGTTCAAACAACTGTCCTCGTATCTCCACCAGAACAACCTCCTGGACTCCAACCAGTCTGGGTTCAAAGTGGGTCACTCGACAGAGACTGCCCTCCTGGCAGTGGCGGAGTCACTCCATGCCGCTAGAGCGAACTCTCTCTCCTCTGTCCTGATACTCCTGGACCTGTCTGCAGCGTTCGACACAGTGAACCATCAGATCCTCCTCTCCACCCTCGAGGGGATGGGTGTCTCAGGCTCTGCACTCTCCCTGTTTGCATCCTACCTGACGGGTCGCTCCTACCAGGTGAAGCTGGGAGGGTCTGTGTCAGAACCACACAGGCTCACTACTGGGGTTCCCCAAGGCTCGGTTCTGGGTCCTCTTCTCTTCTCTCTCTACACTACATCTCTTGGTGCTGTCATCCGCTCCCATGGCTTTTCCTACCACTGCTATGCCGATGACACCCAGCTGATCCTCTCATTCCCCCCCTCTGACACACACGTGGAGGCACGCATTGCTGCTTGTCTGGCTGACATCTCGGAGTGGATGTCGACGAACCACCTGAAGCTCAACCTGGACAAGACCGAGCTGATGTTCATCCCGGGGAAGGGCTGTCCTCACCGAGACATGGCCATCACCATTGAGAACGCTGTGGTGACGTCAACTCGGACTGCGAAGAATCTGGGTGTGACCCTGGACGATCAACTGTCGTTCTCGGCTAACATCGCATCAGTGACACGGTCCTGCAGATTCCTCCTCTACAACATCAGGAGAATTCGGCCCTTCCTCACGGAGAAGGCAGCCCAGGTGCTCATCCAGGCTCTTGTCATCTCCCGCCTGGACTACTGCAACTCCCTCCTGGCTGGCGCTCCGGCATCTGCCATCAGACCCCTGGAGCTTGTTCAGAAAGCTGCGGCTCGTCTGGTGTTCAACCGCCCCAAGTTCTCTCACACAACTATCCTTCTCCGTTCCCTGCACTGGCTCCCCGTAGCGGCTCGCATTCAGTTTAAAACCCTGGTGCTAGCCTATAGGGCAGTGAAAGGAACAGCTCCCTCTTACCTCCGGGTATTGGTCAATGCCCACAACCCTACCCGACCACTCCGGTCTGCCACCAAGGGGCGACTGACTCCCCCGCCGCTCAACGGTCCTTCTGGTCGATCGACACGGTCACGACTTTTTTCTGTTCTGGCCCCACAGTGGTGGAATGTACTTCCCACTGATGTCAGGACAGCAGAGTCACTGCCCATCTTTCGCCGCAGGCTGAAAACCCACCTCTTCAGGAAACACTACCCTTCCTCTTTGCCTGGCCTACTTGTTGTTAACTAGTTGTACGAATGCTTGTTTTATTGTTGAATTGTTTATTGGATCTTGTTTAGTCAATACAATTATTTGTTTTTAGCTCCTGCTCATTTGACTTAGCTATTTTGTCTCATCTGTTTAAGGAAATAGGTAGCTGATATATTGCACTTTTACCTTAGCACTAGGTATGCTCTTGGTTGCTTGTTATTGCAGAAAATGCACTTATAACCGCTGGTGATTAGTAGCTTTCGTTCCCTACCTTTGTTGATCGCACTTATTGTAAGTCGCTTTGGATAAAAGCGTCTGCTAAATGACTGTAATGTAATGTAATGTAATGAGATTGGGTGCAAGTTTTTGGGGAGAATAAGCTATATTCTTTTTGCTGAAAACATTATTCAAAGCCTGCCTGTCTGTCAGTCACTCAGTGTGACCACAGGTCACTTCCCTATTTATTGTATGACACATCACTCTAACGTGTGTGGAAAAGCATGGTTCCACATATATTCCTCTGATGTTTTAAACAGAGATACTATACACATAACGTGGGGTGACGCCTTTCGCCATCACGTCAGCCGCCAGTTGTCTTGAAATGCGCCGTTTCCTGGGCAACCTGCCAGGATTGTGATGACATTTATGCACACTGTTTATAACAACAAATCCGTGAAGCAACGAGGTTAACCTGCTATCTAATGTTGTTGTCATACCAGAACGAGTCCATCAGACAAAAACAAAGTTGCAGGCCCTGCCTGAGGGACCCAGGAAGTTCAATCAAACTGACCCACAAGCGGTGGTGTAAAGTAAATAAGTATATTAATTCAAGTACTGTACTTAAGTACAATTTTGAGGTATTTGTACTTTACTTGAGTATTTCCAATTTCCAATATTTTATCAGATTGATAAATACATACTGTATTTATAGATTTATCAGCATGACATTATAATTTCATTTTACTGGCAGAGTTAAAGGTGAATGTCACCACCTACTTTACTGGAGTGTATAAAATCATGACTTTATAAAGAATACTGGATATTAAACCTGTTTAAATAAAGTCCCTTGAACCGGAAATTGTGTCCCCCCCTGTCCCTAACAGACAGGTGCACAAAGTGTAACTTAGAGGGCAAAAACATTATTTAAAAAATATATTTATAGTAATATCTTTTCACATTTTAGGGGCACTGAGAGTAGGGATTTATTTTTGTTATTAAAAGTTATGTCAAAAAGTACAAACAACTATCAAGAATAAAAAAAGAATAACCCATGATTCCAAAGAAGCTAAATATTTTAACGATTGAAGTTTCTAGGTGAAAGTATGAGGGAGATAGGGTCCACATTTGGAGAAACGATAATAGTGAATGTGAGCTTATTATTTATCCAAAGATGTATTCTGAGCTGTGAAATTGTCTCTCTTTCTGTATGTCTGTCTGTTCTATTTTTGCCCCCAAATAGTAGGCTGCCCATGTTCTTAAACCCCCCCCCCCCCCCAAAAAAAACACGACCAGTTCTCCCCTCCCCAAAACAAGAATAGCTATACAAGCAATTTAATTAACCTACCCTCTGAAAAGTCCACCAGTATAAAAAACAAAAGTGTGTGAGTGAGATAAGCCATTTTTGTTTAACGAAGAAGAAGCAAAAACACACTTCTAGGTCTACCAGGGACAGCAGAAAACTGCAGTGATCACCTCAAAATGTTGCAGACGTGTATTCTGACCCGTCAGCACACACACTGCCCCCCCTCCCACACCCACACACACACCTCAAAGAACTTCTCAAACCAAACCACAACCATCAGCATTATTTCAAGTGGCTTGCTAATTACAGACAAAAAGGTTGTGGAAAACAGTTTTTCTTTTTTTAATCACCACCATTGCCACCCTGTTGGTTAGCAAACTCCCTGCATTCAGGTCTTTATGGTTCTGGTCACATCCAAGCTCACTATGAGAAACTAGGGGCTCATAAAGACGCTTTCTCATTCAAACCTGTAAAAACTGAAGATGCGCTAAAAAAAACTCATCGCCTTCCACCCAAACAAAGCCTCCGGGCTTGACAACATCCCCACCAGATTCCTCAGAGACGCAGCTGTCTCTATTGCTCTCTCACATCCCACAAGAATTCAAGTTGGCAAGTGTAATCCCTCATTATAAAAAAAGGAGGAAATTAGAACCTGGCAACTACCGCCCTGTTTCCATCCTTTGGTCCATCTCAAAGGTTATAGAGCGATTAATCCAAGAACAAATAAACAGCTACTGTTACCTCGGTGAGTGTAAACCTCTGTTTGAATTCCGATCTGGCTTCAGAACATCCCACTCCACTGACACATGCCTACTGTATGTGACCGACTACATCAATAATAATATTATAATAATAATAATAATAATAATAATAATAATAATAATAAACTTTATTTGTATAGCACCTTTCATGACATAAATGCAGCTCAAAGTGCTTTACAGGGAGAAATACAGAAATTAAAATAAAGCAAAAGTGCTTTACAGAAAAAAGCACACAAATCAACAATACAGCAAAAAATAAATACAAAAACATCAAAGCAGTTTAACAGAGGCATAAAAATAAGGCACAGTGACATAGAAAAAGATCAACTAAAAGCAAGAGTGAAGAGGTAAGTCTTGAGCTGTGCTTTAAAGCTATCCACGGAGGGGGCCTGTCTTAGGTATAATGGGAGTTTATTCCAAGCAGTCGGCCCATAGAAGTAAAATGCTGCTTCACCGTGTTTTTTATATGACATTTTAGGCACGTCGAGTAGGCCAGCACTAGATGACCTGAGTGGGCGATTTGGAACATATATAGGCAGGAGGTCCTTGAGGTAGGAAGGTGCCAGGCCATTAAGAGCTTTATAAACAAGTAAAATAATTTTAAAATCAATCCTAAAAACAACTGGGAGCCAGTATAATGATGCTAAGACTGGGGTATATGTTCCCTCGTCTTAGTTTTAGTTAAAACTCTGGCTGCCGCATTTTGGACGAGTTGTAGTCTGTCGGTTGTTTTCTTTGGCAAGCCAGAAAAAAGTGCATTACAATAATCAAGTCGAGAGAAAACAAAAGCGTGGAGTGACAGATAGGCTCTAATTCGTGCAATATTTCTCAGGTGAAAGAAAGCAATCTTGATGACATCAAATGCTAGGTAGACTCGGGCAAAATCTGTGGCATGGTCATGCTGGACCTCCAAAAGGCGTTCTACACTGTAAACCATTCAATTCTACTGAATAAGCTGAGGGTGATTGGTTTTGATAGCACATCATTAAACTGGATGAAATCCTACCTTGCCCTGACCCCATGCCTCAAAAAATGCGGTTCACTGGCTTCCTTTAAAAGTGGTCAAAGGGGGAGGTAGTTATCACTTCTCCTAAAGGCCCCTGCATGCTACCAAATGAGGTGATCACCCTATCACTTTTTAGGTGATAGGGTGATCACCTAAACGGTGGTTTAGAGTAGGAACTTGAGCATGGCAAAAAGGATTATGAAGGACAAACATCACCCAAGCAACAAACTGTTTGCAAAACAGGAAATACCTGGGAGATGCCTAAACGCCAGGAGCTCTAGGCTTCATAGACGTTTTTTTCCGGCAGCTGTTAGAGTAATAAATGTGGACATGGCCAAAAAACAAAAACAAAAAAGGAAAACATAAGACATAAGTGTTATCTATGCTAGATCACTTGTTCTTGTTTGAGAAATACTGCCCAAGCTGTACCTATACTGTACGTGACACTTGCACATTGATTGATCCTGTTGCTTTATACATCTGCACATGGTCACTTTGCAAATGACATTGTTTTGATCAGAAATGGACTGCACAAGGAAACGCTGCTAATTATGATAAGTTACTGTGTGCCTGTCTAAGACAAGTCCCTTGGTATTAACATATAGCCCTATCACTGTATATTTGTATACATATGATGTTTATACAATACGTTTCATATGTTTTTTTATCATTGTCAAGGTTCAAGGTTCAATGCTGTGCTTTATTGTTCCATCTTGTGTTACAAGAGTAAACATTATTTTTGTTCGGCTTCCTTCAGACACTGCAGCAGATAATAAAACCGTAAAAAAAAAACGGAGTGCAAGAAAGAGCCAAAAAAAGAGAACATAAGCGTATACACGTGCATATGATCTTGGTATACTGTATTATATGCACCAACAGTATTTTTTTAAGAAGCTGCCACATTACTCACAGTGTCATTCTATTCTATTTTTTATTTTCTTAATATATTTTCGTGATACGAGGTGTGCTCGTATGTACAGTATGTGGCACAATCTGTGGGACAAGTCCCAACAACAGTTCGCTGCTTATACCTGTGACAAATAAAACTTCTTGAAGCTTGAATCTTGAAACAGGAGGGGGGCCTATTAATATAGAGCCCTTGGGAATCCAGTCAACTAAGTAGATGCTGGTGTGCTAAAAGTGTACACACCAATGGGATATATTTATTTTTTTATGAAACGTTAAATATCTCAAAAAGTACAAAAACTTTCACGGATAAAACTGTGATTCCTTAAGCTAAATATTTTCACTTTTGAAGTTGGACATAGCACATAGGGTCCAAGTTTTGGGGGAGAATTAGCTATAATAGTGAATGTGAGCTAATTATTTATCCAAAGATTTATTTTGAGCTGAGAAATTGTGCACATCCCGTCTCTTGCTGTCTGTCTATGTCCGTCTGTCTGTCTGTCTGTCTGTCTGTCTGTGCCAATTTCTTCCCAAAAACCTGTGACCAGTCCCCCCCCCCCCCAAAAAAAAACACAATTAATAGCTCATCTATATCAGTAAAAAATAATGAACCTACCTTCTGAGAAGACCACCAGTAGCAACAATACAAGTGTGTGAGGAAAATGAGCCATTTCTGTTTGACGGAAAAACAACACAGTAGTGAAGTGGAGGGAAGATAATAACAGACCTTAAATAAAAAACCACAGAAGTGGAAAAAGGCGGCACTCCAAAATGAATACTGCAAGACAGGCTCAGATGTAGTTTCTCATTTTATTGAGAGAACGCTCAATAAAAATGAGAAACTACATCTGAGCCAGTCTTGATCTGCTATTTTCAAAAGATTTTTATACATTTTAAAACTTGTGAAATGGGACATTCTGCATAATGAGTACTTTCTACTTTTGGTACTTTAAGTACATTTTGATACCAATACTTTTGTACTTTTACTGAAGTAAATTTTGAATTCCGGACTTTTATTTGCAACAGAGTATATCCAACCTTGATGCAGTACCAAGCAAGGAGGGCATTGGGTCCCATTTTTATAGTTTTTGTTATGACCCATCCGGGGGAATCGAAACCCCACCTCTCAATCTCAGGGCAGACACTCTATCTACAAGGCCACAGTTGCCTTGGCCATGGCCACAGCTCAGCAAACTGATGTCATAATATGCACTATGACAGCTAGTGGTTCTCAACATGTGGGTCAAGATTTTTTTGGGGGGTCCCAAGATGACTAGCTTCATCCATTTGGCGGAGTCAGGTTACAAGATGACAGTGAAGTGACAATAAAAGGACTTTTAATACCTAATACCTAAGCAAAGGAAAAGAAAATGAAAGGAAATAAGACCATCACTTCATCAAAAGTAATCGACAAACTTTACTACTGTATACTGGTCAAATACAACTGGTCAAACATTGGCCAAATTGTCAAATAATAAAGAAGAAAGAGACCGAGAACCGAGTCAAACTAAATATAATGCCTCAATCCTACAATGACAAGTGCTTGTCAGGCAGGGGCGTCCCCAGTTCAAATATGATTATTTTGGGGGGGTCACAGCCTGAAAAGGTTGAGAACCACTGCACAATGATACAAGACTCCCTCTGAACCACACAGAGGTCCACTCACAGCACAAATCTAACCCCAGTGGATACAAAAAAATAATAATATATACAATAATATATAAATGTATATATTATATAGTACTATGTATCAGTTAATGCTTGATATATGAGTAAAATGACTGGACTCATTTTCATCTTTTCAATGTCATTTATTATTATAATTTGAATAAATGAATGGGATTCTGTTTTCTGAATGACAAAATGTCTTCGTGACCCGCCTCCGTGACAGACACCCTTTCCGTCCAATGAAAAACGCGCTCGGGGTCTGAGATCGACGTGCGAGAAGGAGCCAATGAGCGCCGCGGGGATTAAACACATACCTCTCGCGGTAAGTCCACGGTAACCTCGCGTCGAGCCTGCTAGTTTCTATTTACCACTCAAGCGCTCACATCCGGTATAGAGCCCGCTTACCATATCCGGCAAATTCCCCGAACACACACAGAGCGGTCCCGTATCCGCTCCAGACCGGATGTGCACATCTCACAGAGCAAATGGACGCGGCTTTAAGCGCACGGGCAGCAGCTGATTTGCAACCAGGCGGAGAGGGAGAGAAAATGTCGTGTCTCCGCAGACGGACTGTTCCAGGATCAGTCTCCTGTTTTAACACACGAACCCAGAGTCTAGGTGAGTATATGGACCAAGCCGACAGGACGTGGAGGCAAGAGAAACCGTCCAGAACTTCTTATAAATAAACCCACGCGTTGTTATTAAATGTGAATGATGTTTACACGGAGGCTGTGGTTTGAGGCCTACATGGTTGTTGTTGAAAGAAAAGCAGCCGCCATGATGTTTGTTGTCACTCATCATTATAAACAAGAAGAAGTGATGATCAGTGGTGGAAAAAGTACTCACAATTTTTTACTTAAGTAAAAGTATAAATACTGCAATGTAGAAATACCCTGTTACAATTAAAAGTCCAGAATTCTAAATTGAATTGACTAAGGTATTGGTATCAAAATGTACTTAAAAGTACCACAAGTAGAAAGTATACTCATTGTGCAGAATGTCCCATTTCACAAGTTTTCAAACGTATACAAATATTTTGAAAATAGCAGATCTACAAGCTCACAAGTCGTTGCATCACAACACATTATGAGCTTGTAGATCTGCTATTTTCAAATGGCCAAAATGTATATAGGGCTGAAGTGGTTAATGTATGTTTTGTAATAGTAATAATAATAATAATCTACAAAGTAACTAGCAACTAAAGTTTTCAAATAATTGTTGTGGAGTAAAAGTACAATATTTGCCTGACAATTGGAAATACGCCAGCAAAGTAAAAATACCTCAAAATTGTACTTAAGTACTGTACTTGAGTACTTAATTACCTTACATCACTTACCTTACAAACACAAAATGTTTGAAAATAGCAGATCTACAAGCTCACAACGCGTTGTGATCCTGGCAATCCTGATCCTGTACCTTGCCTGTAGACCTGTTCGCAATTTGGTGTTGGGGGAATTTCTCACCTGAACTGAGTCAGTGGGTCCCTAGACATGAAAAATCACGGAGGTGCTTGTCCGCCAGAGTGGCAGGAATGGCGCAATGGCCAAATCAAAAATGGCCGCCATCGACTATGATGAAAATCCAACTTTTTTGTTTCTGAATGTATTTACAAATGTAATACCTCCATTTAGACTAATTGTGGTGTGTGGAATTCATTTCTGATATTCTTATGACCATTCTGGGTGATTTTGACCTTGAAAGGTCATGGTCAAGGTCATTTTGTTATTCTGAAGACCTTGGCCATAACCTGGTCATTGTTAGGAGTAAAAACAGGTGCAATGAGTCTTATCCAACTAATTCTGACATTTAGAATTCCTTTATGGTATTGTTTTGACCATTAAGGATCATCTTGTCATTGAAATATCAATGTCAATGTCATTTTTCAATAATTAAATTACAATTTTGTACTTTACTGTGCCTTTTATTGTATTGCTTTTCATAATCATTTGTTTTATTTACAGCAAAAGACATACATGAGAAAAGTAATTCTAAACATCACCTTTTAACTTTTATTTTAATTGGGTTAGACTTGAATTGGGTTACACTACGCTAGCTGCAAATCAAAGTTGCCCAGAGCAGTTTGAGGCCCTGATTGGACAATTGGAGAAGTTGAATCAGGACTTTCTGGAGTTTGAGAAGGAGTGCGAAGCCAAGTCAGAGCTCTGCCAATTCTTTGGAGTTTGGCTAGAGTTGGTGGCCGTCATCAAGAATGCTGTAGTCTCTGAAAGAGAAGGAAACTGGGATCTACATGCGGCTACTGTCGAGGACTCCATGCCAATCTTTGCAGAATGTGACTGCATAAACTACCTGCGTCATGGCTCATGGTATCTTGAACAAATCAAAGTGCTAGAGTTCACACATCCTGAGCTCTACCGGCGCTTCTCTATAGGCCAGTGGGTTGTTCAGGATCGACCAGGCTGGTTCTGCGCTGTAGGAGGTGACATGAAGGTTGAGCAGACCATTCAGCGAGTGTCGAAGGGTCCAGGAGGTCACTATGTAGTAGGAGCCACACACAATGCCAATTCTGTGGCAGAGTTCGAGCTCTTGTTCCACGAGATTGGGTCAATCACCAATGTCCTCAACCTTCTCACCAACAACAAAACCATGAAACACACAGAAAGCCATCTCCAGCATGCATTTAGTACCACTCGGCGCCTTAAATTCAACCGGAATGTGTCAAAGCTGCTGGACTTTGTGCTAGAGCGTCAGAATCCATACTCAATAATGGTCAGTGTGCCTGTGCCACTGCACAATCTGCTCACAAAGCAAGCTGTTGACCGAGGGGTCGCTCCACGCTTGCTCAACTGTCTCACAAATGGGGAGCGTGTCTACAGCTCATACAGACAGGAAAGGTTAGTTGAAAAGACCAAGAAAATGAGCACAACCATACCAAAGCGGAAGCTACCGCAGTTCAACGAGCAACCGAAGAAGACACCAACAACCATTCTGAAGGAGCAGAAGTTAGTGTCATCCAAAGACATGGCCGAGGCACATAGGAGTATGGACATTGCTAAGGAGCGGGGCATGAACATCCGGCAGGTACTTACTCATGATGTGCTCTCAGCATCTCCCCTATTTGAAGGTGACCTTCCAGCTCATGTCAACAAGTCAAAACTTGTCAGTGAAATTGAGCCTGAACTTGACCTCACCCAATGGAGTCCAAAGTTTACTCTTGCCACTCATGTTGTGGTAGACTTCATGTCGAAAATACGGCAGATGCCACTAGCACGATTCCCTACTTTCGGTGCTGTCATCAACACCATCATCAGCTCAACATTATCCCTCTGCGAAGAGCCAGCGTTCATCCATCTCATACTTGATTCCTACATTGAGATATCTCTAAAGGAAGGGGAGCGCATGCGGCGCACAGACTCAAGAACAGGAATCGACATCATTGGCATGAACAGAGACACACCTATCCCTCAGCAACTTGACAAGTTCTGGGCATCTGAGGAGAACAAGCGGAATGTCCAGCTGCTAGTTCGGGATATGGTGTGCAGTCGAGCCTGTGGCAATACTACCATCATTGTCAGCTCTGTTGTCTCTGAAGATGAGGTGCTCCCAGCAAAGACAGCTGGTGGTGAAGAGATCCAAGACCTCTTGAACTGGATTGAGGAGGCTGATACCAGATTGGTGGTGCATGTGGACTGGGCTGTTCGTGTGAAACAGAGCAAGAGAGTTATCATAGTCTCCAATGATACAGACACCTTCGCATTACTGCTGCACTACACCCCATACTTCCAAGCACTGGGGATGAAGGAGATCTGGCAACAGTATGGCACTGGTGAGAAGCGGCGCATGCTTCCACTGCATCAAGCAGTCTCTCATCTTGGAGCACCACTAGCCAAGACAGTGATCAAGGCACATATCCTGACTGGAGAAGACTGCATGAGCAAGGTGGGGACCAAACATGCAGCTATGACTTGTGACCCAGTACAATATTTAACAAACTTTGGAGAGGCAGACACCTTGACAGAACAAGACACAGCATTGGCAAAGTACTTGGTACGTGTCTGAGCAGGGGCTAGGTCAAGTACAACTGCTGAGACGTTTGATGACCTCAGGGTAGAAAGCTATACCAGTGCCAGTGCTGGAATTGATGCTCTCCCTCCCACAAGTAGTGTGATCAGAGGTCACATCAAACAAGGTGCTTTTCTGGTGCATAGGGCTTGCCACCTGCTTGTGACGGCCAAGGAACCTGAGGCAAGACTAGAGGCAATGAAACATGGATGGGAGGAGCACTTTGGTACACTCCTGCCATCCAATTGTCTGAAGCCCTTACCACCGAGTCTGCTCACAGTATGCAAGTGTGCAGGCAAGTGTGACACTCGGCGATGTGGCTGCCGTGCTGCTGGAGTTACGTGCATTATATTCTGCCATGGAAATCAAGAAAAACCTTCATGTAAAAACCCATCACACTAACCTGCATGCACACATATGCTGCACTGTAAGAGAAAAAAGAAAGAAAAAAAAATGTTGTCTTATGATTTTATTTGTATATCACTTTTATTTCCATGTCTTATTTTCTAATTAAAGCACCCAAATCAAATAAAAGTCAAAGGGGGATATTTAGAATTGGAACATTTTTCATGTTCATGTCTTTTGTTAAAAAAAAAAGGAAAAAAAAGGAAAAAGTACAATAAAAGTGTTTAAAAAAAAATTGAGTTATTGAATAATGATATTGATATTGATATTTCAATGACAAGATGATCCTTAATGGTCAAAACAATACCATAAAGGAATTCTAAATGTCAGAATTAGTTGGATAAGCCTTATTGCACCTGTTTTTACTCCTAACAATGGCCAGGTTATGGCCAAGGTCTTCAGAATAACAAAATGACCTTGACCATGACCTTTCAAGGTCAAAATCACCCAGAATGGTCATAACAATATCGGAAATGAATTCCACACACCACAATTAGTCTAAATGGAGGTATTACATTTGTAAATACATTCAGAAACAAAAAAGTTGGATTTTCATCATAGTCGATGGCGGCCATTTTTGATTTGGCCATTGCGCCATTCCTGCCACTCTGGCGGACAAGCACCTCCGTGATTTTTCATGTCTAGGGACCCACTGACTCAGTTCAGGTGAGAAATTCCCCCAACACCAAATTGCGAACAGGTCTACAGGCAAGGTACAGGATCATTTAATTGATTTATATTTCACTGACTTTAGAAAAGAAGCATGTCAAAGAAACTGCTACTGATGATGATAAGATTAGCCCTTTGGTTCTCAAAGTGGGGTCCGGGGACCCCCAGGGGTCCTTGGGGGAGTTCCAGGGGGTCCCCAGCTAAATGATAGATAGTTAGGAACCAAATGGACCCTTATGGGTCTGTAACTCTGAGAGTGTACAAATGGAACCAAATGGACCCTAACGGGTCCATTTGGTTCCATTTGTACACTCTCAGAGTTACATCAACATTGATTTTACAATATAAATTGTGGTACCAGAGATAGAAATGCCATTAAATGGGGGTCCGTAGCCTAATGCATGTCAAACTGGGGGTCCTTGAAATTATAATGGTTGAAAATCACTGCTAGAGCTGTAAAAAAAATCTTCTCTTATGGGGGTCCCTGGGGCATATATTTTCAAATGGGGGTCCGCAGGGTAATAAGTGTCAATTTGCGGGTCCCTGACATGAAAACATTTGAGAACCACCGTCCTAGCCTACATACTGTATAGAATGTGATTATCAAAATATGCTTGAAACCCTCACAATTATGGCACTAAAACATACTGGAATCGCTTCACCGTACGTTACGATTTAGTTAATGTTTGCCTATTATTACATCCTCAGAATAGAGATGCAAGTTCAAGTTGTTTAATTTTTGTTTTGGGGTTTTTTGTTTCCTGTTTCTTCCAGAATTCGTCCAAGTAAGAACTGGAACGTTGCCATGACTGAACGCCAGCAGAGAAGAGGCAAAGAGTGAAGAATTACACAAATCCTGATATCAAAGGTTCTCCACACTCAAATATAAACATACTCCCTTAAAGCCTAATCTAAGAGAAGAACCCCATACTGTAACTGTTCAGTATATATCGGCCTATAATATCAGGTTATAGTCTTAAGCGTGTTCCAGGGCAGACACAAAGCCATGGACCCGTCAAACGGGGTGATGGGGCTGGACGCCCAGGGCAACATGCTGTTCAGGCTGGTGAAGCCCGTCATGGGCATCTTCCACCACACCTCCCAGCAGGACCAGACCAACAACATGGGCCAGGTGGGTCAAGCTGGAACTATTGATGATATATTTAGTGATTATTCCATCAATTACTTTGTTGATTGATTTTTTAAATAATATGTTTTATACATCAACACATTTACGCAAAAAAACAAATTGTTAATAACCCACAACATCAATACTATCTATGAATAACCACCTAAAGGGATAGTTCACCCAAAAAAACATTCTATCGATTAGTCAGCTCATGGATATTGTTTTGTTTTTGTCGCATTCCTAATGCAAATCAAATTATTGGTTTAGGAATTTGACAAAAAACAAAAATATCCATGAATTCAAGTCTCCATGGCGTGACTAATCGATAGAAAAAAGGTCATTTTGGGGGTGAACTACCCCTCTAAGCCCTGTTTTATGCTTTCATGTACAACAGTGTCACACACACACAGCGAAAGTAGCAGGTCTACAAGCTTACAACGCAGACTGGTTGAGAGCTTGTAGATAGGCTATTTCTATAAAAAAAAAAAATATTGCTAATTAGTGTGGTTGCCCAACAGGGCAACCAGACTATAGTACTCTATACACTTTATTTCTTTATTAGTGTGGTTGCCCAACAGGGCAACCAGACTATAGTACTCTATACACTTTATTTCTTTCTTTATTTATAGATAAACAATACTTTAGAGCGCATCTCCTCCCACAGTTTTGATCCCCTAATGTCGTGCCATATATCAAAATGACCGTCTAAATCGGGAATCGTGCGCGTGTATAGGGCTAAGAGATTGGTTGAATAGTTTAATTGATATTAATTTATTAGTGCATTAAATTTCCCCATCCACTTTAATGTAAAAGTGAAAAAACTCAAATTCAAGTATTTTTTTCTCAGAAACCTTAACAGCTAGAGTTATCAGATTTGGAGGGATAATTTATAATTAAGTCCGAAATTATTGAAAAAAATATCACACCATTCGGCCTCATGGTGGCGCTATAACAGCCCCCTTTACGTTTTGGCCCGTAACTCTTGAACCGTAGGTCCGAAAATCAAAATTTCTTTTCACCTGGATTCCTTGGGTCACTACGCATCTCCCCATATAGGCCACGCCCATTTGCGTCAGGATAGATTTTTTGATATTGATTTATTTCTGCATTAAATTTCCCCATCCACTTTAATGGGAATTGCAAAAACTCCCATTCAAGTATTTTTTTCTCGGAAACCGTAAGGGCTACAGTTACAAGATTTGGAGGGGAGGTTAATAGTTTTTTGCAAAATTATTAAGAAAATAATCACACCAGTCGGCCACATGGTGGCGCTATAACAGCCCACTTTACCTTTTGGCCTATAACTCTTGAACCGTAGGTCGTAAAATCAAAATGTCTTTTTCCCTGGATTCCTTGGGTCATTACGCATCTCCCCATATAGGCCACGCCCATTTGCGTCAGGATAGATTTTCCGCCATTTTGAATTTTCTTCAAAACACACTTTTTGCTCCTTTTCCTAATTTTTTTTTCCAAATCTCACAAAAATCGGTAAACATGATCTCTGAGCCCATGCGGTAAACATATCCAAACGGCATTTTCATAGTCCTTACCGTCCGTCCGTAAATGGCTTCCAAAGTTAGCGGGAGGGGCCCGTTTGACCAAAAATGCCATAAATCACGAACGAAACGTCCGGTCAATCCCAAATTTGAATCACATGTCGAGGGTGGTATACTAAACCAATCCCCAAAAGCATTTCTACTTTGATCCATAGGGGGCGCCACGAATGCTCAAAATGTAACCGTTTGATGCAAAAACCTTATTTTGGGGGGGATCGATCCTCTCAAAATGACACGCAAGCGATCTCAGGAGTGACGACACAATGTAATTGGCGCAGCCTCCGACGTTATTCCTCCCGGCGTATTCCTCGAGTCCCGGCGGCCGCGACCCGCGACCGGTGTCGGCGCAACCACACTCTGCAATTTCCCCGGAATTGCGACGCGTCTAGTTTATTTTATAATAGATTAAACTGATTAGTTGGATTAACATGTGCGGCCCCTACAGGTGGGCATGACGCTGCAAGGCTTGTCTGACCACACCATGGTGCTGCCCCACGGACACCAGCTACAGGATCAGATGGTGGGGTCGGAGGTCATGTCCCAGACCCACCCTCATGTCCAGAGCCACATGCCTCCTCACATGGAGACACACATGCAGGTACAGCACTGTCACTATCGGTACACAATCACATGATCACAGTTACTTGAGATAAATGCAGTTATTTGAGGGAATCACAATTATTTGAGATAATCATCAGAATCATATGAATTCATCTGTTGAAGAATAGCTGAAATAGCCAATCTACAAGTTGAAGTGAACGTAACACATTTTTATTCGGTTTTAGTTATATTTTAGTCATCTGAAATGTTTTACTGTTAAGTCTAGTTTTAGTCGACTAAATATCATAACATTTTAGTCGACTAAAATGTGTTTTGGCGGGCTATTATGGCGTCGTAATGGCTGATTTTACACTTAGTTGCGTGCTGAAATAGCTATTTTCAGAGCGCAACACCCGAGCGCAACCAAACATAAAATGACTTCTCTTTTAGTTCTACTGGATCTATTCTCCACTTGTCCCTCACTGACATTTTAGTCTAGTTTTTATTTGTTTACAAAATTGTCAATATATTTAGTCTCAGTTTTAGTCATCATAGCTTGTTTTTATTTAGATTTAACGTTTTTCGTCATAGTTTTAGTCGACAAAATCAACACTGGTACATAATCACATGATCACAATTATTTGAGATAAATGCAGTTATTTGAGGTAATCCCAATTATTTGTGTGAGAACTATTGGTCCACTAACAAAGTGGTTCTAAAAGTTTTTCATGTCAATGACCCCCAAAATGATATGTGTTTGACCGCGGGCCCCCATCTCAAAATATGTTGTTCCAGGAACCCCCTTGAAGCAAAGATTTGAGTTATAAATGTTTGCTTAAACATGTGGGTACTTCCCATACCCACACTAGCTGATATGAACAATAAGGCCATCACACGCTTAGCACTTTCAATAACAAATGACACTGATCATCCCTTGTATCGCTACTTTGACCTCATGCCATCTGGTCGGAGATACAGAACCTTAAAGTGGAAAAAGGTTCGTTTTAGCAGGAGTTTTGTCCCCTCAGCCATCGCAGCATTAAACCAACTGCCCCGTCCATAGGATGGTTTTCTGTGTACAGTGGGGTCCTCATGTCTTTGTCTTTGTGATATGTTGTTTTTGTTGTCATGTTGTTATGTTGTTTTTGTTGTCTTAACGAACAGACCGTGTGAAGACATTTTTCCCCTTGGGGACAATAAACATTATTATTATTAACATATATATATATATTCAAAGGTTTGCACAAATTTCAAAGATTTAAAAAAAATAGCCGATCTACAAGCTCATAGCGTGGCACTCGGTGCCGCGCTATGAGCTTGTAGATCTGCTATTTTTGAATAGCCAAAGTATAAAAGCTTAAAGTGGTTAAAATTATTGTTGATGCTATATTAACACGTTTTGCCAGGGACCCCCTGGTACCCCCCCAAGAACCCCAGGCGGTCCCCACGCTTTGAGAACCAATGTCACTAACATGTCATGATGGTGACAGGTGTCTGACTCGGGTCCGGTGCAGCAGACCACAGACGCCATGGAGGAGGAGGACATGATGCCCGCCCTGAGCCCATCAGCACACCCCCAGCAGGTCACCCACATGCCCTTCGCTGAGGTGTCCTCTCTGCTGGACCCCAACATGAAGGGCTCCAAGGCTCGTAAGTGTTGTTAACGTTTAAAATGACACAGACAGATGCTTTCCCGGATTGAATGGGCCGGGCCATGAGGCCCATAGGGGCAGGGGTCTTCAACAGGGGGTCCGGGACCCCTAGGGGGTCCTCAGAGTTGCTACAGGGGGTCCGCCAAATCTCTGTGTGATAGCATCATTGTTTTTCACATTAACCACTTGAACCCTAGCATCCCTATTCTACGGACAACTTTAGCCGAAAATAGCCAATCTACTGGCTAACAACGCCTCGCAGCGCGAGGCGTTGTTAGCCGGTAGATTGGCTATTTTCGGCAAAGAGGGGAACAAAGAGCAGACCAAGTACAGAGTGAAAGTCTACTAAGTATTGACGGTTTAAGTTGTTAAATGTCTGAAAATACACATTAACATGAATCCAACATCTATGAAAAGCTTTAATCTGCAACACAATGTTATATAGTATATAGTGGGGGTCCCTGCTTCATATCTCTCTCAGTTAGGGGGTCCTCGGCCTGAAAAGGTTGAAGACCCCTGCCATAGGGGCAGGAGCCTCTCTCCTGTTTCTGTAGTGTGAGGCAGCTTGATGTACAAGTACGCCCCCTGCTGGACATGACACTAGTATGGTGCAATTCGACCCTTTTGATGCATGAGTGCATTGGGTCCCATTTCTATAGTCTTTGGTATGACCTGGCCCAGGGAATCGAACCCTGAACCTCCCAATCTCAGGGCGGACACTCTAACCATGAGGCCACTGAGCTGCCTCATTAAAGAAGGCTTTAGCGGCCGTCCATGCAGGACAATACGGTAATATGGTTTTCACACATGAACCCTGGAAAATGTCACACATGCAAAAGGAGAATGTCAGTTTCAGGTGTGTTAACACACAAAGGTACTTTAAATAGCCTTTTTGATAAGGTGTAGGGGCTGTCACGATTACAAATTTAAGTTGACGATTAATTATCACACAAATAATAGCGATTAACAATTTAATTGTGCTTTTGTCATTGGACATCGGAACGTATGAATACAAATTTTATTTTGTTAATGAATTCCACGATCATAACACCAGAGACAGCTCCACGAATCATGTTCAACCCAGATTTGGCACAACAAAGGGAATGAACTCGTTCTGATGCTATTCATCAAAAATGTGGAATGCCTACCAAAAGGAGTAAAGTAGTGTAAAACCCTAAACTGCCCTAAAGATACACCTTCAGGAGGCTGCAATTCGAAAATGGCCCTGTCTAAGTCTTAACCTACCCCCCCTCCCCCCTCCCCCTTTTTTTTCTTCTCTTGTACATATCTTTCAGTCTTCATACCAGTAACCTGTAAACTGATTGTATGACATTCTGTATAGTAGTGTGTTTATCTGTCTGTCTCTTATATGTCATCATGATTTGTGTGCATGGGGATCTCATCTTAAACAAGCTCAGTGCTTAATGAGTCTTCCAGTTTAGTAGACCTTGTATTATGAATTTGTACTTCCATGTACTGATATTCTCATGTCTTTACTAAATAAAGTACATCAATCAATCAAAGGTACTTTAAATAGCCTTTTTGATAAGGTGTACAGTAGGGCTGTCACGATTACACATTTAAGTTGACGATTAATTGTCACACAAATAATAGCCATTAACGATTTAATTGTGCTTTTGTCATTGGACATTGGAACGTATGAATACAATTTTTATTTCTGTTTGCCTTGCATCGTGATCAAACATTGCACAGGGCAGATATATGACAAATAACTTAAATATACAAAGTGACGTGTTGTAAACTTGTAGATCAGCTATTTCTGCTTTTTTTTTTTAAAGTATTTCAAAACGTACATGTATGAACATTTAACAACATGGAAACGATTATGACAATTATGCAAAAATGATTGCGATTATCTCAAATAATTGCGATTAGACGATTATGTAATAATTGTGACAGGCCTAATAAGGTGATGTCTGGTAGTAGACGCACACTTTGTGAAAACTTTTCACTTTCATTTTTTGTAATCGCTTAAAATGGATGAAACTTTCACACCCCCCCTACAGGGAAGTACCTGATCTCGTACGACGAGATCAAGCGGCGGCTGCAGAGCCCTGAGAAGATGTCCCTGCGCTCGCTGGCCGCCTACACGCGCGTCAGCAGGGGTCCGGCCAGCAAGAAGACCCTGCTGGAGTCCCTGAACGTCCTGGGTCTGACGCCCAGCACCACCACCGCCGTGTCCTCCTCCTTCTCCAAACTCACTGAAGGTACATATATACCACTGACCCCCATGTGTCTTTCTGTTTTAGTTTCCTCATAATAATAGTAACTAGAAAATGTGCTCCTCGGAGCACAAGTCTCCGCCAGCAGACCCGTGCTATTTTAACCAAAGGAAATCACTTTGAAAAAGTGTCTTTTAATTATTCGGAACGAGTCCGAATTTTGCGTATATTCGCTATTTTCGCCGGTGTGTAAGGACCTTTAGATTAGAACATCTAAGGATTAGAACATGTTAGCTTGGCTGACGTGTTCAATCAGCCAAGCTAACATGTCCAATGTTAGTTAAAATGACTTGTTTTTTAGTTCTACTGGATCTCTTCTCCACTAGTCCCTCACTGACATTTTAGTCTAGTTTTTATTTGTTGATGATATTGTCAATATATGTAGTCTTAGTTTTAGTCATCATAGCTTAGTTTTTATTTAGTTTTTATTTTCGTTTTCGTCAGTGAAAAAAGGTAGTCGACCAACATCTTTCGTCATAGTTTTAGACGACGAAATCAACACTAAATTACCCATCCTATAATCACTAGGAGCAGTGAGCAGCCATTGTTAGGCGCTCAGTTAGGGGTTAAGAGTCTTGCTCAGGGATACACATCGACACATTGATGGCCTGGCGTCGTACCGTACCTGGGACAACCAGGGGCTCTGGCTTCACAGGCGGGCTCACTAACCACTCATCACTACTATGGCCGCCCTTGTTCTTGTAAGAGCCAGAGTTTTTG
Source organism: Gymnoscopelus microlampas (assembly GCF_963454915.1). Lineage (NCBI taxonomy): Eukaryota > Metazoa > Chordata > Actinopteri > Myctophiformes > Myctophidae > Gymnoscopelus > Gymnoscopelus microlampas. The sequence continues at coordinate 46,373,558 of NC_139951.1, forward strand.
GGGTCTGATCCTGATCCCCATTTGGGAGGGTCCCAGAATACAGATGACAGATGTTTCGGATGATATTTAAGTGCAAAACCTTCTAATTTGAAAAAACGTACATTTTGATTACAGTTTGTATTTGAGGACAGGTAAAAATATAATTGCCGATACAGATGTCATCAATAAAAGTCAAAATAATGACCGATATATCGGTCGCCGGGCTTTAATTGGGAAGTGATTTATTTCACTTAAATTGTATTGTTCTTGCAGGAGACACCAAGGCTCTGTGTGCTGACATGAAGGACTTTGCTCATGACTACGTGGACTACGGCACCATGGCCAAGCAGCTCATCCCAGAGACTAACACTGTCCAACACTGGTCCAAGATCATTGAAACCAAGTATGTCTGACTGTTAAACGTTAGTCCTGTTGCTTTTAAAGCTGTTTTATATTCAGCCTACCAAATTCATTACCAAATTGTACACTGTTAAAATATCTTTAAAATATATTTTTTAATTTTGGTAGGCTTTTGACTATTTTGATTTACAGTAGGACCTAGTATTAATGCGACTGCAAAGGCAAAGGATTTATTTTCTGCGAATGTTCAGCGCTTCCGATACAGACTGTTGATGCGTTGGGAAATTGTGCGAGCCAACAGTCGAGAGACTATGTCATAGATCAGTAGTTATCAATCTTTTCAGTCCGCGACCCCCCCCAAAATAATCATATTTGACCTCCCACCCTGACAAGCCCTTGGAATTGTAGAAGTTGAGGCATTATATTTAGTTTGACTGTGTTCCACAGATAAATATTGTGAAAATTATGAAATTATGCGCTCGGGTGGCGCAGTGGTAAAGTCCCTGCCCACCACCACGGAGGTTGTGGGCTCTCTCTCAGATCTCAATACATTTTGAGATGACTAAGTACTCTGTGTGTGTGTGTGTGTGTGTGTGTGTCCCAGGAACCACCTGGAGGACATGAGGCGGTGCTTCAGGGACCCCGGCAACAGCGGCGCGTTCCACAGCGTGACCCACGGCCTGGGCCTGGGCATGCTGGACGTGGCCCTGGACATGGTCACCATGGTGATCGACCGGCAGATCCGCATCCTGTCCGGAGCCGCCGCCTCCGACCCGGCCGACCCGGGCCCGCCCATGAGGCGCGTGCGCCGGCGTCACCGCAAGCCACGCCCCTCCCCCGGCAGCTGCGACGACGGCGGCGACAAGCTGCACAGAACGACCTCCGGCGGTGTGAAGATGGCGTCCTCCAAGGGTAAAGGAGGGCGAGGAGGAGGAGGAGGAGGAGGGGGGAGGAACCGGAAGAAGTCGCGGAGTCTGGACGGCGTAAATGGAGCCGCCGCCGCCGCGGGAATGGCGGGCGGATCCCAGACGACGGAGATGAACACCAAAGCGGAGGAGACGATAGAGAACAGCGTGCTGACGCTGGTGTCTGTGGGCTACGAGGCCATCTCCACTGGCCTCAGTCTCACGGGCCAGACCGTAGGCGCTCTAACACAGGCTAACAATGCTACATAGCAGCTTTACTTCAGGGAGGAGAGGGGGGGAGACCCGGAGATCACAGGGTCCCATCCATGTCTGTTTGGAGGTAGTCCCAACGTTTTAAACACGTTGCACAAAGTCGTAGCTCACATTTTTAGGCGTCATTGTATTGTCAAAAATAGTTGAAAAAAAAAAAGATAATATGGAAATAGCTAGATCTAAGCTCTCAAAGCGGTGTCAGCTTGTAGATCTGCTATTTAAGCTATTCGTCGTACAAGAAGTATTTAGGGCTTAAGTGGTGAACGTGTCTGAAAATCACCAGTGAGTGCGTGGGTCTCTGCTTTTTAAGCACTCCAAGGAAAAACGTTTGGGAACCACTGCTACCAAGAGCCATCCAAACCCCCCCTCCCCGAAAGAGGCGCAAAGGAAGCTGTCCTTTCCGTTCACAAAAAATATATTTTTGAATTTACATTTCTGCTAAGCAGTAACCTAGATATCCTCTGGCTTTTCATTTACCGTAGGACAAATGTACGTGACTGGCAAAGACAAATCCAATGCACAGATTGTTGGGCGGAAGCATCTGAAAATGGTCTGAGGCAGCAGTCTGTCTCCAACAACTATACAGTGGGCTCAACACAGCCAGGACCCTTGTGACCGCGTCAGGACGGTCATGGGGACCGCTGGAACTTTACAAATGACAGGCTCTTGGAACTTAAGTGATATCGAACTCTCACTGCCAAGTCGTCATATATTTTGATGCTCGGCGGACGCGATAGGTACCGCTTTGAAAACAATATTATATCATTGCTGTCGGGCAGAAACCTCTTATCTCCATATTTATTAGTAAATTAACGCCCTACATGATCATACTACAGCGTCACTCAAAAGTAGCAGATCTACAAGCTCGCGGTGCGAAGCGTCGCGAGCTTGTCGATCTGCTACTTATGCTATTTTTGAACTTGAATCATGAGAAGTAACAGTTTTGGACATGGGTTAGGCTTGAAATACTGTAGATTTTGGATATCGCATATCAGAAGTTATACTTTTAAAATATTTTCTAAAACAACGAAAAATGGCAGATCTACAAGCTCACAACACATTGCGTTGGGACGTGTTGTGAGCTTGTAGGCCTGGAGACATAAAAAAACATATACATCATCATCCACAGAACATCACTGGTTTCACAGGGTCACCCGGCCTTCATAGTGAAAAAGAACCATATATGACAAGTTGGCAGTGAGAATATGCATATTATGTCAGAGAAACATTTCCTTCAGTCTGCCTTTAGTAAAACTGCTTCATCGTTTTTTGAATTAGTAGTAGTTGACTGTTGGTTTTGATGTTTTAATAGCTAGTTATTTTCTGTTATACATTTTGTCACAGTCTTTGGGGAGAAGTAGGGAGGGAGTCCCCTTCAACACCAATATCGCTGTCGGGCACAAATCTCGTATGTCCGACCCTTTGCGTCTGAAAAGTAACGGTTAAAACCGTTATTTTTAAGGAAATGGAAAAGACAATAATGTGTCCAATCGATCCAACGTAGTTATTATTTTAGTCACAAGCTCTTGTCAATATTTTTCATTGGTTCAGTATTTATAAAACACAGACATTAGCCACTTTAAACCTGTCATTTTTGGACATGACATAGGCACAAGAAAAGCTCATTTACAAGCTTGTGCATCTGCTATTTTCACTACTGTTGCGCGACACTATCATACCACAAAGTATAAAATAGGGCATTATTTTAGGGCAAAAAAACGACATACAATTATGAAAACGACAAGATTTCTGCCGGACGGCGATTAAATATAGCTGCTTTGTAGCAGTTAAGGCAACCTAGCTCAGTTTAGCCATTCTGTCCCCTGTTTGATGTATTTATTGTTGACGTTTTCACTCATTTGATTTGACCCATCAGGCCGTGCTACAGCGGGGAAAATCATGTCAATATCGTCGCTGTGTCGGTGGAAACCTTGCATGTCCAAAACTTAACCCATTAAGACTTGAGGCGATTCTTAAAAATGTTTTTTAAATACTAACAGTTTATTGAAAAAAATCTTTAAAAATAAAAATCTATTTTTTTCAAAAATAGCAGATCTACAAGCTCATAGCGCGGCACCCGGTGCCGCGCTATGAGCTTGTATATCTGCTATTTTTGAATTGCCAAAGAAATCTAAAGTGACACAGATGCGTTCCAGGTGAAATATGGAGATACACGATTTTTGCCTGACAGCGACCATATCGAACTTCAACTTTATCGTCATATCACAGTTTTACTCCAGGGAATGAACGGACTCTGGCTGAAATTGTTGTGTGCAATTAAAACATAGCATATTATGTTTATTAGGCATAAACATTATGCATACAGCCTGGATAACTGAAAATACATAAAAAAATCCTAAACCCCATTGATTCATTTATATATGCGTATTTTAAATAACATTATGTTGGTAATAGATACGTCTGACATTTTGCAACATTTCTAGATGTTTGCCGGTCATGTTTGATTACAGGGCTCCATGTGTGTGTGTGTGTGTGTGTGTGTGTGTGTGTAAAAAATATGGGAAATAAGATTCAAAGATTTGTACAAATTTTCTATAGGTATGCTGCCAGTATGACAGCCAATAGGGCCTTCCGTTCCAAACAAATCAGAATCCCGGGGGTGTGATGGAGTATAGACAACTTCTTAGAAAGCTGAAGAAATGCATTGTGGGGGATCTTCAGTACTCAGAGTCAGTCGTAAGTCCCGTACACCTGTTGATACCAGGAGCAGAGATGAGAGAGTGGAGAGAGTGCACCGATTTAATCCTTTCTAAAGCCTCTCACTCAAAGCCTACAGAAGTAGCCAGCTGGACTATTGCAGGTAAACAACCCCAGCAGTCTTCATGTGTGAGGTAAACAGAAAGAAAACACATCTTTTTACACTATAACAACCAGGCCATGGTGTTCCATCTCCATAGCTGCTGAAGGGCCTCCAGGACCGGTGTTCACCAGTACAGACCACTGACCAGGTAAGCACGGCATTCATGGTTAAGGTATGTTGAGTTAAGTACATGTCGAGACATATGTGCTTAATGTTTATAAACAAGTGGTTTTCAACCCTTTTCATATCAAGGTCCATTATTTATTCGGCATTTGAGCCACGGACCCACCATTTGATGATTTTTAGACTCAGACTCAAAACGTAGAATATTTTGTTATCGTTAGATACGATTTTGTCCACAATTCTATGTATTGATGTTGGTACCAATGGAGAGATAACGGGCAAACGTTGATAAAAATAACAATTATTCATTCTCTAATTGTGTAGACTTATTGTAAATTAAGTAATGCAGATGTTTAACAATTTAACTCTTGAGAGTAAAGAGTTACACTCTCAAGAGTTAATGATTTATAAGGGTCCATTTGGTTACCAGCTCTCCATCATTTAGCTGTGGACCACCTGGAACCCCCTCAGGGACCACTGGAGGAAAAATATATTGTTCAGTCCATCGAAGAACATTAACTGTATTGTTGCAACCTAAAAAGGTTTCTGTTTGGAATCAACTGAAAAGCCCCAAATGTTCCACATGATATGAAACAGGCGTGATTTTCTTTAATATACTGTATATATATATACACACGTGTGTGTGTGTATATACAGTACATATACACATTATGTGATCAATAAATTGCCAATACTAGATGCACAAAAAAAAATCATACATTATTTGCAAAACAAATTGACCAATTATTATTTATTTTGTCAAAAGGCCTAATAAAATTGTTGTTTTTTGGGGTAGGCTTTACATGGTTTTAACTAAAGCTAAGCCTAAAATCTAAACTAAACTGACAAAAGCAAACTAATGAAACGCATTCAGATTGGACAGTCAGTTAAAGGTGCTGTGTGGTTTTGTGTGGGTGTCAATTTTTTTCCCTCTGCAGACGGCACAAGATGGGACACCCCGACACGCCCGTCACCCCCACAGCCCTGCGGATGGACAGATGCAAGTCCAGCCGTCTGGAGCCCTACATGCCAGACGGTAGGACGGACGGACACCACTGTGACTGATACTTTTAGATCAGTGTTTATAAAAACTGTTTTAAACCACTTGAACCCCGGTATACATATTCTGGGGCGGAACATTAGCCAAAATGACGTGTGTGCAGAGGAAAAGAGGGACAGAAAAGAGGAAAAGAGGGACAGACCGACAAAGCCTCCTGTCGGCCGACCCTCTGGGTCTGGCAAAAATGGCAGATCTACAAACTCACAAGATTTCAAAGCCCAGAGGGCTATACGGACCCCCATTTAATGGCATTTCTATCTCTGGGTCCCCAATTTATATTGTAAAATCAATGTTAATTTAACTCGGAGTGTACAAATGGAACCAAATGGACCCGTTGGTTCCATTTGTACACTCTTGAGTTACAGACCCATAAGGGTCCATTTGGTTCCATTTGTACACTCTCAGAGTTAGACCCTTAAGGGTCCATTTGGTTCCTAACTATCCGTCATTTAGCTGGGGACCCCCTGGACCCCACTTTGAGAACCAATGGCCTAGAGGGAGAGGGTTTCAAGGACCCCTGTAACTGAGCGAATACAAATCCGTCTTTACACTCTCAGAGTTACTTACAGACCGTAATGATCCATTTAGAACCCCTCCCACCAAGGAACCCTGGGGGTCCCTGTACCCCACTTTGAGAACCATGTGTTTGAGATCGTTTTAGCCAGGGGTCTTTATGGGGGTTCCGGCTGGTCCCCAGCAAAATGAGGATTCCATTTCATTCCATTCCATTTGTACATTCTCAGAGTTAAATACGCACTGGGAATTTCATAGTGCAGATCGGGGTCTTGGAGATGAAACACCATATTAACCTGGGGGTCCGTGGTCTAATGCATATCAAACTGGGGGTCCTTGAAATTAGAAAGGTTGAGAATCACACTGCAATCTATAAGTCTGTTTTAGTATAGGCATTATTAAAGGATGAGCTGTGCTTTTACCAGTGAACAGTACAGTGAGCCACCTTGTGGACATTATGTGTAATAACCAGTGTGTGTCTCTTCTATGATCTAAAACAATGACATTATGTGTAATAACCAGTGTGTGTCTCTTCTATGATCTAAAACAATGACATTATGTGTAATAACCAGTGTGTGTCTCTTCTATGATCTGAACAATGACATTATGTGTAATAACCAGTGTGTGTCTCTTCCTCCACAGATGATCTGAACAATGCTTTAGGTTCCATCAGAGTCCTGGGCATCGAACTGATCGAACATGAACTCAAACCCCACCTGAACACAGTGTTGGCCATCATACAGGAGAAAAGTAAGTCACATTCCATCCAATTCAGTTCAATATTATCACAGTGCCAAATCAAAACAGTCTCAAGACACTTGACAGTATGATGAAGTAAGGCAGTGGTTCTCAAACTTTGTCATGTCAATGACCCCCAAAATTATATGTATTTGGCCACGGACCCCCATCTCAAAATATGTTGTTCCAGGGACCCCCAGAAGCAAAGATCTGAGTTACAAATGTTCGCTTTTAAAAAAAAAAAATATATATATATATATATATATATATATATTCGCACAAGTTTTCATGACTTTTCAAAAAGCTCATAGTGTCACGCTTGTAGATCTGCTATTTTTGAATAGCCAAACTATAAAATATGGTTAAAGTGGTTAAATTATTGTGACACTATATTAACACATTTAGCTGGGGACCCCCTGGTACCCCTCCAAGGACCCCTGGGGACCCCACTTTGAGAACCCATAGCCTACAAGGTTTCCGCCCCCACAGCAACGACATAGAGCAGACGTAGCAGAGGGGCTCCAGAGCCTGAAGACCCAAAAGCCTAATATGGTCAATGGGGGATTCATTACCCTTTTAGGCTAGTGGTGGTTAGGATGTTTGGCGTTCCCACCATGTGGGAGACCAGGGTTCAAATCCCACACAGAGACCCAGCGTTTCAAACGCCTCTGAGCAAACATTATTTGTCTACAGTGGCGAGGAACCACTCCCCTTTAACGGGAAGAATCATGGAGCAGAACCAGTCTCTATAAGGTGGGATGGCCTGCCTTGACCCTGCCAGAGACAGACAGACAGACAGACAGACAGACAGACAGACAGACAGACAGACAGACAGACAGACACATACATACTGTAGACCAGGGGTCTTCAATGTTTTTCAGCCCAAGGACCCCCTAGCTGAGAGACAGATGAAGCAGTGGTTCAAGTGGTAATGTAAACAAAAAAATCCTATCACAAAGATTTGGCGGACCCCAAGGGGTCCCGGATCCCCTGTTGAAGAGCCCTGCTGTAGACAGATGACGATTGTGCCACTTTACCAATACACGTGCAATAGTACTTCAAACCTATAGTGTTGATATAAATATGACTACAGTAATCAACGGCATACAGCAAAAACTTTTTTTATTTTTTGTATTCATTGATTGAATACTTTATTAGTCAAAAATGTCAACAGCACTGAAGTACAGTAAAACGATTGGGCTAAAAGGATAACACAAACAAGTACTGGGGACGTGTTTCCATTGTGGTCCTATGTATTCAATTCATCAACAGAGCATAGAATATTAATATTAACATATTAACACATTAACACGTCTTCCGTCATGTTGTCAAGGGTGGGGGGGTGGGGGGTTGGGTTGATTGATTAGCTACCCTATTCTGGGGGCAAACATTTGACTAAAGATATCAGATCTACAAGCTCACACAACACAGGCAATGAGCTTATAGGCTTTAAGTGGTTTACAGGGGTATAAACACATCTGGGGCCATTTTAACGTCTAGTGGGGTTTTTGTGTGCACCACTCCAGACAGTTTTTAAACTCCACATTAACCACGTTAAACTCATTGAAAACACATGTCCCTGGTTCTGGTGACTGTTAATGTCCTTCTATGAGTGGACCGTCAATTACTTTTTTCATTAATTTTAAATGTTATATTTTTTAAACATTTTCTTTTATAATTGTTATTAAAAAAAGTAGTTCATACTTCATAATGTATTCTACATAGTTGCCTTGTTTTTTTTGTCTCCCTGGTCTTCTATTGAGACATTTAGATCGTGTCAAAGGTCATGTCTCACCAGACACAGGATCTGACATGAATCTTGACCTGATGGTCAAGATTAAATGTATCCCCTGAGCAAGCAGGCAGGCTCTATTAGCTGAACGGTAAAAATGTCAGCACTTTGATGGAACAAATTAAAATCTGGGGTAGAAGAGGATAGTTACATAGTGCAACTTTAACAGAAAGGATAGATGTGTAAGAAAAAAAAAAAAAGAACATTAATTTACACAACGCTGATGATAGTGCTTTAGAACCTGGCATCTGTCTACCTGTGGGCTGGGGCCCTCTGCTGGGCCGTGAGGATATTGCAAGTGAGCCCACCCAAAAGCACCAAGATTTTAATGATAACATAACATTGAAATTAAAATGAATAATGTAACAAAAAATGTTATGGTACTTTTACTTTACAACTTTGAAAAATGAGTTTAGTTAATGAGATAAGTTAATTCCATTGATCCTAAACATGCTGTTGATATGCACTCGACTCTCCCAGCTGACCACACAGCAGCTATGTTAAGTGGTTAAGTGGGCCAATGATCTAAACAACATGCTATCTATTCTAAATTACATTCACTGGTCTTAACATGCTATGTAAATTCAATTCTTAAAATTCCTTGTCGAGACAAAACAAATCAAAGTAACAAAAACATAAGAACATGTGACTAAGACATGCGGTATCTGCATAGTAAACTAGCATCTAACACACATGTGGACTCCAGCAGCTGCAGCCTTTGCCACGGAATTCCTGTCGCTGCTGGACTGCTTCACCTTCCCACAGCATGTTTTAATATTAATTATACGTCAGACTTATATAGTGCTATAGGGTGGCTTTGATATGAGGTGGGAGTGGTTTCCAAAGGGAGGGGGCTGCAACTGAGAAAGCCCTGTCCTCCCAGGTGCGTTTGTTTGCTTTTCGGGGGAAGTCCAGGAGGTTGGCATTACCAGACCTGAGGGAGCGGGAGGGGGCGTGGCATTGGAGGAGGCCAGAAAGGTAGAGGGGGGCCCGGTTGTTGAGGGCTTTGTAGGTGGTTATGAGTATTTTGAAATCTATTCTGTGTCATAGAGGACCGGGGTGATGTGGTCTCTGGATGGGGTTCTGGTGAGGAGGCGGGCAGCAGAGTTTTGCACAAATTTAAGTTTCTTGAGAGCCTTGGAGGTGGCACTGTAAAGGCGATAGTGTGGGATGGAGGCGGGCAATTTTTAAAGGTCCTACCACCCACACCAAAGGTCATGCACTAGATCAGGCATGTGCCACTGCCGGTACACCTGCCTCCCATCTGCAGCTGTATCCGACAACCATGACATTCTCTTCACCGTTCCTGGTTCCCTGGCCAGGCAGTGCCCATAAAAGACCTCTTCCCCCCCCCCACACACACACACACACACACACACACACACACACACACCTCAGCCATTGTGCATCTACCCAGGTCACTGAGTTGTCCACCAAGGCCTCTGCTCTCTGGACCCAATGCCTACAGCATTGGTGAAGACTTGCCTACCCTCCCATCAAGGTAGACTCTATTGACTCATGACTGGAATCCGGCAAAGGACGCCTCAGTCACCCCTGTCCACAAAAATCCTGATTTGGACGCTGATGACCTCAACAACTACTGGCTGAACCGGGGTCTCCCGCATGGGAAAGGGACACCGAAGCCGAACATCTTAACCACTAGCCTAAAGGGGAATTTTCTGCAGCTTTTGACACAGTCGCCCATACTAACCTCCTCAACCGACTACCTAGGCCTCACCAGCACAGCTCTCTCCTGATTTCAGTCATATTTCTCTGGAAACTGATGGTCAATTACCATCAGTGACTCTAGTGCTTCCTCCGCGCCCTAGTCAATCATGGCGTGCCTCAGGGCTGTTTCCATTTGTCTGTCCTCTATTTTTTCTATAACTAGTATCTCCCCATCTCCAGAAATCTGCAACCTATATGTCATCTTTGACTCCCCCCTGTCCTTCCAGTCACACATAAAATCCATCCCAAAATCCGCCTTCTACCTCCTAAAAAAAAAGTACCCTCACTCTCAGACTCCGTGGCCGAGACCCTCAAACGTTTTGGGAGACAGAGCCTTCATTGTGGCAGCCGCAGCCCCCACCCGCGGGGACTTTTTCCCAGCAGAGATTTGCAACACCCGCAACACTGGACTTATTTTAAGTTCACCAAGGCTTTGAACTGCTAGTTTTATTTTGTTTTCTTTGTTTTGGTGTAAAGCGTCTTCTTGCGTTTCTTGAAAGGCGCTAAAGCTATTATTATTATTATTATTATTATTATTATATTATGATTATTATTTTCATTAGTATTATTATTATTATAATTATTATAATTTGTATTATTAGTAGGAGTAATATAATTGTTAAGAAATGGTATGGTCCACTTTAGGGGTGTCTGAAATTATATTACAAGATCCTTCAATATGTGGATATGGGAAATATCATTTTTTGAATATTACAGGTAGGAAGGATATATAAATACTTTAACCCTTACCTGTTATTTTTAACTCTTTTGGTGGGACTCAAGTGTTAATTAGGCGGGGGGGTCAGTACTCCCCAACCCCCCCCATGATTTGAACCATGCCTGCAGGGGGCGATACAATACTTCCCAAGTTTCCCATTCTGACCGAGCTGCTCATACACAAAACCTTCTGCATCTCCTGAATGGCCTGGTTGTACTTCTTGTCCAGCTCCGTCTTCTCCACCTTGGTGACGTTGTACACCTGCAGCAGCTCCTGGTGCGCCGCCTCCATCTTTTTCCCCTCCTTCGCGCTGGCCTTTATGCGCGCTCGGAGGTTCGCCATTTTGGTCATCTCGCCCTCGTAGGTGTGCACCTGCCTCTGGAACCGGCGGTCCTCCTCGTCGGCTTTGGCCTGCAGCTTCCTGATCTCCGCCGAGAGGCCCTTGTTCTGCTCCGCCACCTCCGCCATCTTCTCCTCCCTCTGCTTGGCCTCGTTCCTCATGTGCTGCAGCTGTTCCGCCAGCTCGAACACCGTCTGATGTTTGAAGATGTTATACTGGTCCCTGACCTCCCTGAACTCCCCCAGCATGAAGTCGATGCGGAGGTTAAACTGCTCCTCCAACCATATGACCTCCCTCCTCCTCCGGAGGTCCTGCTCCCGCTCCCTCACGAGCTCCTTCTTCTTGCACTTGTCGTCCGTGTCGCTGACCAGCTCCGCGAACTTCCGCCGCAGGTCGTCTCTCTCCTCGTCGTGTTTGAGCTGCAGCTCCTTTTCCAGCGCCTCGCAGGCGAGGTGCTGCTCCTTGCGCTCCACCTTCAGCTCCTGGATGCAGATCCGCAGCTGCTCCTCCAGCTCGCGGAACTCCCTCTGCATGACGTCGGCGGTTTGCGCGAACTTGGCCTGCTCCTCGCCGATGGTGCTCCGGTGGTCGACGTTCAGCCGGTCGATCCGCTGGTTGTACCCGTCGATCAGCACCTGGTGGCGCAGCTCCTCCTCCTCGATCTCCGCCTCCTTTCTCCTCAGGCGATCTTTGGAGACCTTTATCCGGGACTTCTCCCACAGCTCGGAGTCCCTGTGCCTCCACAGCTGCACGTGGTTCCTCTCCTTCTTGGTTTTGCGCAGCTCGATTTTAAGCTGCGCAATCTGCTCCTCCACGGGGGCCGGAGGTGGCCCAGCCTTCTTTTTGGGTGACATGGCGAAATATAGCTTAAAACTATTATTAGTGTTACTATTATTATATTATTATTATCATATTGTTATTGATGCCTGGATCTTGCCCAATTTCCTGAACAAACACCCTGTATGTAGCAATGATTACTATCAGAATATTGACCAGCAGGTCAAAATCTCGTGTCAGATGATCCTGTGTCTATAACAATGGTCTTCTCAAAAATGCTTGGCCAGGGGGAGGGGCGACATCAGATCCCTCTCTCTGTATTAAATGTCTTGAGACGGCGTGTCGTGACTTGTAATAAAATGATTCAAATTGCAGTTTATATATTTTGTGGCGTTACGTCACGTAGAGCGCTATGACCAAATATGGACTTCTGAGGAGAGACTATATGGTGGTAAGCTCAGCAGGGGTGGAATGACTCTGAGAGTGTACAAATGGAACCAAATGGACCCTAACGGGTCCATTTGGTTCCATTTGTACACTCAGAGTTACAGACCCATAAGGGTCCATTTGGTTCCATTTGTACACTCTCAGAGTTACAGACCCATAAGGGTCCATTTGGTTCCATTTGTACATTCTCAGAGTTACAGACTATCCATCATTTAGCTGGGGACCCCTGGAACCCCCTCAAATACCCCTGGGGGTCCCCGGACCCCACTTTGAGAACCACTGGTCTAGCAACATGTGGAATGCTGCCCTGACGCCATCCATTAAAACAGTGGTTCTCAACCTTTTCAGGCCGCGCCCCCCCCCCCCCCCCCCAAAATAATCATATTTGAACTCGGGACCCCCCCCCACCCTGGCAAGCACTTGGAATTGTAGGCATTACATTTAGTTTGACTCTGTTCCACTGATACATATTGTGAAAACAGCAGATCTACAATTTCACGACGCCTCGTTGTGAGCTTGTAGATCTGCTATTTTCAAAATTGTTGCCTCTTTCTTATATTATTTGACAATTTGGCCAATGTTTGACCAGTTTTATAAGATAGTTTGTTGATTACTCTCGATGCAGTAATGGTCTTTTTTCTTCTTTTTCTTTAGATAATTAAAAAGGTCTCAAAAGTCCTTACATTGTTACTTTACTGTCATCTGGGGACCCCCCCAATCATGTGGGGACCCCCCTGGGGGTCCCGACCCACAGGTTTGAGAACCACTGCATTAAAAGAAAAAGAAAATCAGTGGTTTCTTTATTTAGCTACAGCTATTTCTGGAAACGGTTTGAAAATGTATGAACATTTTCAGGATGGGAGAGGAGAGAGGGAGAGGACGTGTTGTGAGCTTGTAGATCTTTTATTTTTACTATTTCTCAAATGTGTTTTTTTGTTTGTATTTACATTTAATGAATTTCGTATTTATTTATTTATGAAATTCCAATTTTAATTGGCTAGATTTCTTTGGCTATTCCAAAATAGCAGAGTGCCGCGCTATGAGCTTGTAGATCTGCTATTTTTTGTGGAAAAAAATCAAATGTTAAAATTTGGGGGGCCCTTGACACACCAATGTATATGAAGACGGGTAGAAAAAATGCTTGAAGTGGTCCTTTAAGCTCCATCAACATGCAGTGGTGCATTTAACATTGTGTCATTCCTCCTGTGTCCAGGGAAAGGCGCTGTTGAGCAGGTGGTGTTGAGTGGTATCCTGCCCATCCTGGCTCTACCTCTGAAGAAGAGAGGACCTCTCACTCTGCTGTCAGCTAGACTGGTGGCTGAACTGGCCAGGGAGCGTAAGTTACACGATATTAACCCATTTTTCAAAAATAGCAAATGAGCTTGTAGATCTGCTGTTTTTGAAAAATCATGAACATTTGTGCAAATCTTTGAATATATATATATATGTTTTCAACATTTGTAACTCAAATCTTTGCTTCTGGGGGTCCCTGGAACCAAATATTTTGAGATGGGGGTCCGTGGCCAAATTTCTAAATCCTAAACAGTATGTTTCTATATCAGTGGTGCTCCAACTTTTCCATGTGAAGGACCCCCCAAAATGATATGTATTTGGCCGCGGACCCCCATCTCAAAATATGTTGTTCCAGGGACCCCCCAGAAGCAAATATTGGAGTTAAAAATGTTTGCTTTAAAAAACAAATATATATAATATATATTCAAAGATTTGCACACATTTTCCACGATTAAAAAAAAAATAGCAGATCTACAAGCTCATAGTGCGGCACTCTGTGCCGCACTATGAGCTTGTAGATCTATGAGCTTGTAGATCTCCTTTAATGGATTAAGGACTGTGTACATTCTGTACAGTGCATGTCACTGCCTCTCTTCACTGCTTCTCTTCTCCACCCTGACCCTTTGTTTACGTGTGTGTGTGTGTGTGTGTGTGTGTGTGTGTGTGTGTGTGTGTGTGTGTGTGTGTGTGTGTGTGTGTGTGTGTGTGTGTGTGTGTGTGTGTGTGTGTGTGTGTGTGTGTGTGTGTGTGTGTAGCTGTGGTGTGTAAGGGCTTTGGTGAGGCGGGCCTGGTGGCCGCTCTCATCTCCGTGCTGACCAACACAGACCAGGAGCTGCTCCTCTACGCGGCCCGGGCCATCTCACGCATGTCCTACGAGAGCTGTGAGTTATATACAACCTTTTATTACACACATTCTCCACAGACGTTTACCACGGCACAAGGACCGGAGCGGCCGGATGGCAACCGCAAGGTTCCCAGTTCGATCCCGGGTTTCCCCAGAGTTAGTGTCGAACTGTCCTTGAGCAAGACGCTGAACCCCTAATTGCTCCCGGTGAGCAGCTTGGTGCCTTGCATGGTTTCCTCCGCCATCGGTGTATGAATGTGTGTGTGAATGGGTCAATGTAATGCACGATCTATGTAATTGGATAAAAGCACATATAAATGCACCATTTATCTTTTTTTTTTTTACCATTTACAACGGGTATAACTGGTATTGCACAACAGGGTGGGGTCATGCATTCCCTATTTGCATTGTTCCCAACTTGCGTCGTTCCCGGGTAGGCCCGTGCACAACGGGCACCTGTCTAGTACCTTCAAAGCAGTGTTTAGCAATTTTGACAGCAATTTATTTTTTAGTCATAGTCTTTTGAATACAATTTCATTTTCTTATAGTCATATTTTAGCCATCTGAAATGTTTTAGTTTAGTTTTAGTCAACTAAATATCATGAGATTTTAGTCGACTAAATCTACAGTTGATTTAGTCGAAAAAATGTCCAGATTATACACTTGGTTGCATGCTGAAAATAGCCGATCTACAAGCTCACAACGCGTCGCGCTGCGACGCGTTGTGAGCTTGTACATCTGCTATTTTCAGAGCGCAACACCCGAGCACAATCAAACATAAAATGTCTTGGATCTCTTCTCCACTAGTCCCTCACTAACATCTTAGTCTAGTTTTTATTTGTTGACAAAATCGTCAAAATATTTAGTCTTAGTTTTAGTCATCATAAAATAGCTTAGTTTTTATTAGTTATTTAGTTAGTTTGTCAGTGAAGAAAAGGTAGTCGACGAAACATTTTTCCTCATAGTTTTAGTCGACGAAATGTAACACTGCTTCAACTATGGCGTCCTTTTCCTTTACATAATTCCCCAGAGGCACGCAAACGTGTTTGAAAGAGACAGCTCCTTCCTCGGGCAACACAGTGGATTGTCTATCAAGTGGTTCCAACGTAACAAATGGCTCTTATTATGATGATGTGAATGAATAATGCAGCGTTTCCCTCTGTTCCTCTGATCTGCCATTCTGACAGAACATCTGCTGCCGACCCACTTCCACTGTTTAAAAGTTTAATACCGCTATTAACCCATTCAATACGGGAACGCATCTGTGTCATTTTAGATTTGAGCTATAAGCATTATTTTTCTACTTTGGGCTATTCAAAAATAGCAGATATACAAGCTCATAGCGCGGCACCGAGTGCCGCGCTATGAGCTTGTAGATCTGCTATTTTTGAAAAATCATGACAAATGTGTGCAAATCTTTGAATATATATATATATATTTTAAGCAAACATTTGTAAAATATTGTGTTCCAGGGACCTCCAGAAGCAAAGACTTGAGTTACAAATGTTCACTTTAAAAATATTTATAGTCAAATATTTCAAAGCTATGAGCTTATAGATTTTCTTCTATAAAAAAAAATCTTGAACATTTTGTGCAAATCTTTGAATATATATATTTTTTAAAGCGAACATTTGTAACTCAAATCTTTGTCCCTGGAGGTCCCTGGAACACAAGATTTTACAAATGTTCGCTTTAAAAAATATATATTCAAAGATTTGCACACATTTTCACGATTTTTCAAAAATAGCAGATCTACAAGCTCATAACTACGAGCTTGTAGATCTGCTATTTTTGAAGAGCCCCAAAGAAATCTAAAAATGACACAGACGCGTTCCCGGTCTTAATGGGTTAAATATGAAGATCCAACACACTTTCTAATAACCTGTTTCTCTGTTCTGTCTCTCTTTTATCCTTTCATGCCTTTCTCTTTGTTCTCTTTGTTCTCCCCCCCCCCCCCCCATCTCTGCCTCTGTCTCTTTCTCTCGATCTCCCCCCCCTCAATCCATCTCCCCCCCCCCCCCCCTCCCTCTGTCTCTCTCAATTCAATTCCAATTCAAAGTGTCTTCATTGGCAGGAGAAGTCATGCGTGTTCACTGCCAAAGCAAAAGTGGAACAAAACAGTCAAAACTAAATGGTGTATGTTCAATTAAATGGGATGAAATGACTGTGTAAACAGAGCTGTGTTACGTTAGGTCCTAAAGTAACACAGCTCTGTTTACACAGTCATTTAATCCCATGTAATCCCTTGAGGGTTAGGGTTAGGGAGAATTGTGAAATACAGCGGAGTGATAGTTCATGTAGACACGGAAGGCAGGAGGTTATGCTACATTCACTCTCCCCGGACCCCCCCCCCCCCCCCCATTCATTCGTTAACAAGCTAATTCATACGTACTCCCACAATCAGTATGTTCAACCTCGCGTCACGTCATTCTCATTTGCTACAACCTAACTCACACACGCCCTCATACCCATAGTGCATCTCAGGCGGGTCATTTAACCCATAGATATAGAAACCTAGATACCTCATTGGCCTCTGCAGTTCGTTGGAGCAAATCATATCGCGGCCGCCATTTTCACGTAGGAAAACGGACACTCAAAGTGACTACTGGCCAATCACAGCGCTCACAGCGCGTTGACTACTGGCCAATCACAGTGCGTCTTTTCTAAGATTTGTCAGAAACTAGTTGTCCCGCCCCCACTTGCCTCTGATTGGCCTACCGAACGCCCCCTTCTGTGACACACACGGAAGCTTCAGGGAAGCTTTCCTACGCTAAAATGGCCCCCGTGATACCAATGCCTCAGAGCCGAAGGAGGCGTCTACCTTTATATGTCTATGATTTAACCAGCCTTGTTCACTGTCCATTCTATGTGCTTAGCTGTTTCAGCTGGTTGTACAGCTGTGGTTTTCAAATTCCCTCCCTGTGGCATTTACTTCATACTGTTAATAGGTTAGGATTAGGTTAGGATTTGTACTGTTTGTTTTAGCAGTGATGTGAAATTTTTAATCTGCCCCTTGGCCAGTTCCCACTTGTAAAAGAGACTCTGTCTCAATGTGTTTTACTGGTTAAATAAAGGTTAAATAAAAAATAAAAAAGGTTGATTCTGTGGGTTGTACTGTAGTTCTATGGATTGTACAGGTTGATTCTGTGGATTGTACTGTGGTTCTATGGGTTGTACTATGATGTGGTAAATTAATTATGCATTGATGTTCAATGTTACGTTTATGTAAAACTGTATTTTATTTTATGCTCTGCTCTGGGGGGTTTGTGATTTCAGATCTGTTGTCCTGCTTGCGCAAGTAATCTGTATTATCACATGAGCAGAGTCACACCGCCAAATCTGAATGCAATATCATTGCAGTAAATGGTTAATATTGCAGTAAATGGTTATATATGCAATATGGTAAACGGTTAATAAATGGTATTGTTTATTCCTGAGCTGAAGTGTCTAAATCAGCGGTTTTCAACCTTTTTCATGCCAAGGACCTCTAAAATGATATACATTTGGCCACGGACCCCCATTTGAAAATGTTTTGTGCCAGGGACCCCCAGAAGCAAAGATATCAGTACATTTTCGCTTAAAAAAATATAAATATTCAAAGATATGCACACGTTTTCAAGGTTTTTCAAAAATAGCCAAAGCTAAGTGGTTACAAATGATTTTGACACTTATGTTAATCAATTTTGCTGGGGACCCCCTGGTACTCCCTCAAGGACCACTGGGGGTCCCCGGACCACTGGTTGAGAACCACTGGTCTAAATGAATTGAGAATATAAACTTTTGAAACAAATATTCAATGTTTTGCATTAACTTGTTATGAAATCTGTGAGACAATTTTTAAATGTATTTAAAATTGTGCACAATTTTCTGTCTCTCACTCACTCACTCACTCACTCACTCACTCACTCACACTCTCTCTCTCTCTCTCCATCTCTCAGCCATCCAACAGGAGCAGCTCCTGCGTAGAGGGGCGGTGCCTCGCCTCATCGGCGTCCTGCTCCGTTTCCCCGACAACGGCGCTCTGGAGGGGGCGTGTCTGCTGGCCCTGTGCAACCTGGGCGACATGGGCGAGGCCGAGGACGAGGGGGCGGGCCTCGTGTGGCAGAGGGGCGTGTCCCCGCGGCCCCAGGAGCTGGTGTTCCGCGGGGTGCCTCCTCCGGGGCGCGCGTGCGGCTTCGGCTCGTCTGTGAGAGAAAAAAATATACATATCTAATCTCCATATTTTAAAATTAAATTAACGCCCGACTTGATCATACTACAGCGTCACACAAAAGTAGCAGATCTGCAAGAAGTCTTTGAATATATATATATATTTTTAAAGCGAACATTTTTAACTAAAATCTTTGCTTCTGGGGGGTCCCTGGGACAACAAATTTTGAGTTGGGGGGTCCGTGGAGTTAAAAATGTTCCACACATAATATTTGCACACATTTTCATGATTAAAAAAAAAAAAAAAAGCAGATCTACAAGCTCATAGCGTGGCACTCGCACTATGAGCTTGTATATCTGCTATTTTTGAATAGCCAAAGTATAAGATAAGATAAGAAAGAAGTTTACAGTACAAATAATTATACTTGTACTGTAATGTAGTTAAGTTAAATGTATATCCCTACAAGTACAGTCAATTTAGAAGTTATACCAAGATTTGAACATAGGGAATTTTTAGACATACAAGGTTTTCCACCCGACAGCAACGATAATCAGGTAACATTTGTCCCTGTACAGGTGACCATGGTGCGTATCTCCCAGTGGGCGCCCAGGCAGTACGCCGCCAGCATCGAGGTGTTCCAGCGATGCCCCTCCTCCCTCTGGAAGCTCCACGCCAACAGACAGGCGGCGCTGCCCTTCCCCTTCCTGACGTCCAGCGGACCGGGCGGGTCGTGGGGCAGCCTGGTCAAGGTGATGAGGTTCTCCAACCCTAGCGTTCCTCGAAGCACCCAGAGCTTCAGAACGCGGGTGTTCCACACTTTCATCTGAACTGCACAGGGGAGCAACAACACCACTGATCTCATAGGGATGATTTCATTCTAGCGTTATGCCACCAAAATGTGGAATGCCCTACCACCACCAGCCATCAAAAAGTGTGACCCCCTACTAGGGATGCACCAATATATCAGCCACGTATCTGAATCGGATGATATTTCTCGTTATCGGTCAATATCAGTATTGCCAAATAAAGCTGACATTAAGTGATGGCAGTAGCCGATATTTATCTGTTGTTGATAAGCATACATTTTGCGTCGGCTATGTTGGTGCATTGGTTATCTGTTAGCCTGGCATGGCCAGACTAATATCACTGCGTAGATATCAGACTGGAATCTCTGTGTGGAACCTGTATTTCCGAGGCCAAGAATTTTCATATTGGTGCATCCCTACTCCCTTCAAAACCGCCATAAAAAAGCCACCTGTCTGCAATTTGCAACTGGACCTAGACATGTCCACCAGCTTGCCACCAGCAATGACCCCCCATTGTGTTTCTGTAAATATACTTGCTCCTAGTATTGATGATTTATTTAATAGTATTCTATGTCTTCATTTATATACCTTGTGCTGTTCCTTCATACTCCCATACATTACTTACTGTGTGGAAGTGTGGGGCAATACGTACAAAACTAACACAGATAAAATGTTCATTCTCCACAAAAAAAAGCACTATTAACAAAGCAACAAACCCACTCTTTATCAAACTGAACTCTCTGATATTTAAGGACCTGGTTGATTTCAAAACCATCCAACTCGAATGGAGGGAAAGTAAATATGAATTAAGAGGAAAGTATATATTTATAGTAGTATTCTATATACAGTTTGTTTCTTGTCTTCATAGTATTTTCATTACATAGATTTTAGAAATTGTATTTCTAAATGTTATTTGATCATTGAGCAAGGGATAGGACTAGATACTTTTTTTTTTACTTCATCCTATGCACTTTTCGAACACCCTAGAATACATGTATACATGTATTCGTTTTCATATTTTCTATATTTCTTTTTTTTATTATGTTTATTTATGTTTTCTTTTTTGTCCGAAATAGACAAAAGTCTGTTTACTAAAGAGCTGGAGAGACCCCTGTGACCGAACAAACTCTCTGTAGCAATGATCAGAATATAGTACTTTAACCTTTTTAACACAAAAGAAAATACCCAAAAATATCACTTACCCTACCTTTAATTGTCAGACAAATAATTGTGATTAAGATTTAATTGTGTTTTTTCCATTGAACAATGGAACATAATGTTACATATGTCACTAAATGTAATTTATGTTTGCCTTTTAGGCTTTGTAATCAAAAGTTGCGCGGAGCAGATATGACAAATAACTGGAATATCCAAAGAAATGACTGACATTTATTCATTTCATTCAAAAAAAGCAAAAATGGCAGAAATGGATGATCTATGTTGTAAGCTTGTAGATCTGCTATTCCTACGTTTTTACATTTTAAAATGTATGACAATTTTTCAAGACGATTATGACGATTATGCCAAAATATGTGCAGTTATCTCAAATAATTGCGATTATAGGATTATGTAGTAATTGTGACAGGCTTAATTGGAACATGTAAATAATAGTTTAATTTCTGTTTGGCCTTTGGGCAGGTAAACAAAAAATGATTGACAGACTTTGGACTTGAGAAAGTTTGAGAACCACTGTCCTGCTTTTTAACCCTTTCAACCTGGTGTCTCCATTTTGGGGCATGTCATTCAGGCAGATTGAACTAGCTGATCTACAAGCTTACAATGCAGCATAATGTAGCACATTGTGAACTTGTAGATTGGCATTTGTTTTGGAAAGTTTTTGAATTGGTAAGTGGTAAAATAAAATCAAGTTAAGTTTATGTATATATTATATTTACTTGTTTGCTTGTTCATTGTATAATTAAAGTGAAATATTTTCATATATACTGGAGTTTAATAATATTGTCTCTGTCGGGTGGAAATCTCATATGTCCAAAAACGCGTTGGTTCGCGCTGTGGTTCAAGCTTGTAGATCTGCTACTTTTGATGATTTTGTGTGACTCTACTGTTGAATGAAGTAAGGCTATTCATTTACAAAAAAACACAAACAGTTAGAATGTGGAGATAAGAGGTTTCTGCTCGAAAGCAACGATATATACTTCATTAAATGTTGTATCTATTACAAAAGTTGTTTGTGTTTATTTGTATTTATTTGTTCCATTTTTCTAGCCCCCCCATCAGAAGTTCCTGCATTGCCAGAAGCGACCAATAGATGTCAGGCTGGGCTTAGTTCTGGAAGGGTAGGCTACTAAGTCTTGCAGTCCTGATTAAAGCAAACAAAAACATTAGAATGTGCTACTTAGTTCTTGTTCCTCACTGGTAACACTATGCATCCCATTTCTATGATGCATTATAAACATACTTATAATGTATTATAATCTGTATTATAACACTGTATAATTATAGTTATAAGAACTCATTAATGCTCATGATGCTTTATAACAATAATCATAACACATTATAAAGCATTCTATAATGACTTATAAGTCAACTATTATAATTGTGTCTATAATGTTTTAAAGCAACAAATGACCACTTATAGCGACTTATAATGACAGTATAATGCATTTTAACAGTGAATACAATGCATTTGAATGGATGAAAATTCTCTGGTTAAACTAAAGGCTGCATCCGTGTGTTTTGTGTGACACAATGGCAGCCTTGACGGAGAAATATTGCCGACCACACCACCTGCATGGCTTTGAAGAAAATAGCCAATAGAGTACAGAAGTCCTGACGTCACTCGTTCACCCCCTGGGTCGCAAAAGTAATTTCTCTATGGAGAATAACATTGGTTCATCTTAGAATCGTCTCATATAAGAATAGAGGTCCAAAAATAAACAAACTGTCTCGGAGATATCGTCAGGGAGGTGGTTCTGTATCGTTTATGATAGTCAGTCACTCATATTTGATGCAGTCTGTTTCTGGCAACAACTACTAATTCGGAGGAAGTAACATCAGCTTCTTCTCACCGTCAGTTGATGCTTCATATCCATAGGAGTCAAACCCCGGGATCATTTGTTTATATTTGGAACACAGTTCTTATTTGACGCGATATTAAACACACATCTATGGGAATTCAGAACGGGGGGAAAAATGCGACCCAGGTAAGATGTGTGAATTACGTCAGACTTCAGTGCTCTATGTTATGGATGCCCCAGATATCCTCCGTGGCGATGCTCAGGCCTTTGACAAGTTTGTCCTGCAGATGCGTGTGCTCTCTCTCGTGGGCATGTTGAAGACTCTGGGACCAGAAGGGGGAAGCTGAACCGCGATGTGGGTCACATGTTAGCGAGGCTGCTTGGCAAACTGCCCCCCAGAGCTGGAGATCCTTGTTTCGGAGACAGATGTTATACCTCCCCCTGGCACTGTCTCTACAGTCTGTCTTGAGGATTCCTCGATTTCTCAGAGTGGCTGCTGTGGGAGTCATCATGGTGCCAAGACTATACGAAGGCTTGTCGAGTAGTAAGTGGTACAAGTACATTTACTCAAGTACTGTATTTAAGTATAATTTTGAGGAACTTTTATACTTTACTGGAGTATTTCCAATTTTCAGTACTTTTACTTCTACTCCACTAGGGTTAGGGTTAGGGTTATCTCAGAGGCAAATATTGTACTTTTACTCCACTGCAATTATTTGAAAACTTTAGTTTACTTATTACTTTGTAGACTTTGATTATAATTCATACACTACTAACCACTTCAGCTCTATATATATATATTTCGGCTATTTGAAAATAGCCGATCTACAAGCTCACAATGAGTCGCAATGCGACGCATTGTGAGCTTGTAGATCTGCCATTTTCAAGCAATTTCTTTTTAAACATTTCGAACTTGTGAAATTGGACGTTCTGCACAATGAGTACTTTTACTTTTGGTACTTTAAGTACATTTTGATACCAATACTTTTGTATTTTCACTGAAGTACATTTTGAATAACAGACTTTTACTTGTAACAGAGTATTTCTGCATTGCAGTATTGATACTTTTACTTGAGTAAAACATATGAGTAATTTTTTTTCCACCGCTGGAATCTACAGGATCATGGCGGGCAGGAACCAGATTGGAGGAGGGAGCAGTTATTGTCGACGCGAAGCACCGCTACACGACAAAGTACTGTACGAATGGGGTTTTACTCTGCTCATTTCTCTTTCTGTAATATAACACTCCTACATGTCTCTCTAATTAACACTCTCATTGTTTCTTTCTGTAATCAACACTCTTATTGTTTCTTTCTGTAATCAACACTCTTATTGTTTCTTATCATTAGACTGTTATTGTTTCTGTAATTAACACTCTTATTGTTTCTGTAACCCTCTGGATATTCAAGCAGCGGAGACGAACCTTCTCCTCCACTGTGGAATCCCAACCGAGCAGGAAATGAAGAAGGCCATCACTCGACTGAAGAACGGCAAGGCGAACGGGACCAGATAACATCCCAGCAGAGGCACTGAGGACAGACATGCTGTAGATGCTTCTGTAGAGATGTTACATCCACTGTTAAAGGAGACCTGGGAGAAAGGTGAAATTCCAACAGACTGGATCCAAGGAAGGATACCTGGTCAAACTCCCCAAGAAAGGAGACCTCAGTCAGTGCCATAACAACAGGGGAATCCATGCTGCTCTCAGTGCCAGGAAAGATATTCAACAGGATTCTCCTGGAACGAATAAAAAAGAAAGCTGTGGACCCGCTGCTAAGAGGCCAACAAGCAGGCTTCCGGCAGAATAGACCCTGTGTCGACCAAATGACAACTCTCCGTATCATAGTTGAGCAATCAGCTTCGTGGCCCTCACAGCTACGTTGCACCAGTGATCCAACTGATATGGCCATTGGAGATCTCTATCTGTCAGCCCTTGTCCCGCTTATGGCCATATATGGCTGACTGATTTGACGATGTGGTTCGTCCGCCTGCCCATCCTCCCTTAAGGCAATTTCACGCTGGCATCGTGCTCCAAATTAGGTGGTTCGCCGCCAAGCATTGGAAACCTTGGTAACAGTGTGCGCCTATGTCACACATGCTGTGCGCCTTATGTCACACATGCTGTGTGCCTATGTCACACATGCACAGTAGGGTGGGGTCCTAGCGGCCAAAAATAAGGTGGCTAAAAATGAATACAAATAATTTAGTTTTATATTAAGTGTACAATATGTAAGTACATTGAAGGTGGGGAAAGAAGCCTAGGTATTATATCCAGAGCACTGCTCAATAGTATGAGGCAAGTGGAGTGATCGTGTGCAACCCCGGACGTACACCACAGCTTGGGTATTTCAATTAAAGTAGTAGGATTATGAGAAGGCGTTTGACAGTGTTGACAGAGACACCCTCTGGAAACTGCTCAGACGCTATGGCATCCCAGAAAAACTGGTCAACTTGATAAGAACCTCCTATCAAGACATGCAGAGTCATCCGTGGAGGTCAGCTCACTCGAAGCTTCCACGTGAAGACTGGAGTCAGGCAGGGCTGTCTACTGTCCCCTTTCCTCTTCCTCTTAGCCATCGATTGGATAATGAAGGTCACAACAACACAGAGGAGACACGGGATCCAGTGGACAATGACATCACAGTGGGATGACCTAGACTTTGCGGATGACATCGGTCTGCTCTCGCATAGTCAAAAGCAGATGCAAGAGAAGACAAGAGTGCTGGCAGACACCTCATCACAAGTTGGTGCTCACCATCCATAAAGGGAAAACAAGAGCCCTCAAGGTTAACATAACACACAGAGAGCCAGTGGTGCTGGAGGGAAACGGCACTTGAGGAAGTAAAAGCCTTCCCATACTTAGGCAGTGACTCATAGACAGTCAGGGCGGCACGGATACAGACGTCAGAGCCAGAATCGGCAAAGCAAAGAGCCGCATTCATCCAACATTTGGAGCTCAAAAGAAATCAGCCAGCGGACAAAGCTCAGCCTCTTCAGCTCAAACGTCAAGCCGGTACTACTGTACAGATCAGAGACGTGGAGGACAACAAAGACCACAACTATGAAGGTACAAACATTCATAAACAGCTGCCTGAGGAGAATCCTGAGCATCCGCTGAACAGACACCATCAGCAATAACGATCTCTGGCAGAGAGCGGGTCTACAGTACCACCAGTGGAAGAGGAGATTGAGAGAAGAAGGTGGGGATGGATTGGCCACACACTCCAGAAGCCCATTACCAGCATCATGAGACAAGCCCTTAGATCAGGGGTCTTCAACAGGGGGTCCGGGACCCCTAGGGGGTCCTCAGAGTTACTACAGGGGGTCCGCCAAATCTTTGTGTGGTTGGGGACCATTAGCTGAAAATAGCAGATCTACAAGCTCACAACGCCTCGCGCTGCGAGGCGTTGTGAGCTTGTAGATCGGCTATTTTTGGAGAGTTGGTTTAGAGGGAAAAAGAGCAGACCAAGTACAGAACCAACGTTCAAGTTGACTAAATATTGAGGGTTTAAAAGCTTTAAAACTGTCTGAAAATACTCATTAGCATGAATGCAACTATGTATGAAATCTATGAAAAAAGTTTAATCTGCAACATCATTTTATACAATATTTAGTGGGGGTCCCTGCTTCTTCTCTCTCTCAGCTAGGGGGTCCCTGGCCTAAAAACGTTGAAGACCCCTGCCTTAGATGGAACCTGCAAGGCACAAGAAAGAGGGGAAGGCCAAAGAACACCTGGCGCAGGGACCTTGAGACTGACATCAAGCAGTGTGGACTGACATGGAAACAGCTGGAAAAGAAGGCCCAGGATATAGAGGACTCTGGCGGACTGTAGTCAACGGCCATATGCTCCATGAAAAGGAGCCATAGGCATAAGTAAGTAAAGTATTGTTTCTGTAATTAACACTCTTATTGTTTCCACGGTGCTCCGGGCTGCTCCCAACGCACGGCCGATACTTTCCAATCAATTCCAACTTTATTACTCTGGGAGGCACTTCAGTACCGTTGCTGTCGGGCAGAAAACCTCTTATCTCCAAATTTTAACTTTTTGAGTTTTTTTTTGTCGGTCCTTGAAATTAAATAATAATAATGAACTTTATTTATAAAGCACTTTTTGAAACATGGTTACAAAGTGCTTTACAGTGGAAATATAAAATACAGTTCACCAAGAGCCAATCAGCTTATAATCGTTTTCTTTTATGTTTACACTGAAACATTCAGCTTAAAAACAGATGGTGAAATAAACAACAATACAACAATTAAAACAATAAAACAGTTTGTGGTAAGGTACGTCTTGTATTTAAAAAATCACACCTGTGTGAAGGTAGCGGCGCCTTTGATACATTTTGTCATAGATATGTGTTTCAATATTAATATCTAATATATAATATCAATATTAGTTTATACCCCAGTTAATAAGAATACAGAGGACGAACATAAGGATGGACATACACCTGGACATAGACACGGACATACGTACACACAGAGAAATACTAGAGAAACAATATTAAATCTCTGTAAATTTATTTCAAGGCTTCCAGTGGCACTAATAGTGCCATTGGAAGCGAATCACCAAATGCATTCCAAGGTAAGTGGCAAAAACTGATCTGTCATAGCTGATAGAGTGGGTACCTAAAAAATAAACTTTGTGTGTCCGTGTGTATACATGTGGTACCAGAAAGATATGTATGTGTTATGAAATAATCTATACAATTTATAAGCCGTACCCAGAGTGTTTATGTTCCGGACTTTTACAGTTTATATAAACCATCTAATTTTGTCAATATATAATATTGATGTCATGAATAGTTCCCTTCCCTGACCAATCAGAACGTTGACGGACCTGACCAATCAGAACCTCGACGGGCCTGACCAATCAGAACGTTGACGGACCTGACCAATCAGAACCTCGACGGGCCTGACCAATCAGAACCTTGACGGGCCTGACCAATCAGAACGTTGACGGACCTGACCAATCAGAACCTTGGCGGGCCTGACCAATCAGAACGTTGACAGACCTGACCAATCAGAACGTTGACGGAAAAGCCAGGTATAGAGCAGGACGGATTAGAGCTCTATACTATGTATAGAGCGGCGCCAGCGCCGCTAAAAATAAATAATGAGCAATAAAAATAAAAACAAAGAGCAAAAGCCAGGTATAGAGGGCTAATATCCGCTCTATACCTAGTGATGTCATGAATAGTGACCAATCAGAACGTTGACGGACCTGACCAATCAGAACGTTGACGGACCTGACCAATCAGAACCTTGGCGAGCCTGACCAATCAGAACGTTGACGGACCTGACCAATCTGAACCTTGGCGAGCCTGACCAATCAGAACGTTGACGGACCTGACCAATCAGAACCTTGGCGAGCCTGACCAATCAGAACGTTGACGGACCTGACCAATCAGAACCTTGGCGAGCCTGACCAATCAGAACGTTGACGGACCTGACCAATCGGAACCTTGGCGAGCCTGACCAATCAGAACGTTGACGGACCTGACCAATCAGAACCTTGGCGAGCCTGACCAATCAGAACGTTGACGCAAAAGCCAGGTATAGAGGGCTAATATCCGCTCTATACCTAAAGGTATAGAGCGGCTAGCGCCGCTAAAAATGAAACAAAAATAAAATGTAAAAGTTCTCTTTTTTTATAATTCTTTACCCCCCCTCCCCTTTTTCCAGTGAGGAGCCCCCACCAGGAGGACGTAGAGCCTTCGTCCTACTCCTCCCGCTCAACACTCCCCGCTGACAGGTGCTGCCCCAGCCCATAGGAGTACGTGCAATGACCAATACCACCCTCCTCCCCGCCCGGCTTCCCTCCCCCGAACACGGGCCAATTGTGTTCGTGTAGACGCTCGACAAAGCCGGATGCACAACGGTGTGGATTTGAACCCACGATCTCTGTGGTGGTGGGCATTGACTTTACCACTGTGCCACCCGAGCGCCCAAAAGTAAGTAACAGTACTTAAGTAAAAGTTTGCAGACCTCAAAAAAGTAATCATTTGCCTTGGAGGGAGGGGGGAGGGGGGGTGTGTGCAATGGAGCCTGGGACAGAGCCCTGTCTAACCTTGTTGTTATTGTCCTGATGAAGCAGAGCTAATGGCTCGGGTCAGAACACACACACACACACACGCACGCACGCACGCACGCACACACACACACACACACACACACACACACACACACACACACACACACACACACACACACACACACACACACACACACACACACACACACACACACACACACACACACACACACACAGAGCTAAAGTGTTTACAGTCAATATTAACTGAAGTTTTCAAGGAAATGGACTCTCTGTTGCCTTTTATCTGTGTGAGCGGCACGCTAATATTATCTCACAAGCTTTCAATGATGGACACGCACGTGCGCACACACACACACACACACACACACACACACACACACACACACACACACACACACACACACACACACACACACACACACTGTATAGGAATCCATAATCACGTCCACAAAAGAAATCACATAATGAATCGCAGCACTTTCTACCCGCTGTCACAGAAAGACAGAAATCTCTCACAGACACTGCATTTAATATCAGAATAATTAATAATACATGATGAATTATGCAGATGATTCATGGTTAATAGAACGCTGTGTTATTGTGTGTCATGGCAATTGAGTCATTTAACCCATTAAGACCTGGAACTGTGTCATTTTTAGATTTGAGCTAAAAAGCGTTATTTTAGACTTTGGGCTATTCAAAAATAGCAGATATACAAGCTCATAGCGCGGCACCGAGTGCCGCGCTATGAGCTTGTAGATCTGCTATTTTTGAGAAAATCGTGAAAATATGTGCAAATCTTTGAATATATATATTTTTTAAAGCGAACATTTTTAACTCAAATCTTTGCTTCTGGGGGGTCCCTGGAACAACATATTTTGATGGGGGTCCGTGGCCAAATACATATAATTTTGGGGGTCCTTGACATGAAAAAGATTGAGCACCACTGATATAGAAACATATGTTTTTCAGAAAACTGTTGGGATTTAGGAGACATAGAATCAGCTTCAGGTCTCAATGGGTAAAGCTTTAATATTGTTGCTGTCATCAGGCAAGAAACCTTGTATCTCCATGTTTCAAGTTTTTATGTACGTATTTGTTTTTTTGTAAATGAACGCCCTACTTCATCATACAAGAGTGCCGCACAAAAGTAGTGAAAATAGCAGATCTAGTATTAGTACTTCTGCTATTTTAGAACTGTGGGCTTTATAAATATTGAACTGATATATCCTTGCTGTGGGGCAGAAACCTAATATCTTCATATTGAATTATTTAGTTTTTTTTCGTAAATTAACGCCCTACTTGATCATACTACAGCGTCACACAAAAGCATCAAAGGTTGCGGATCCACAAGTGACGCGTTTCGAGCTTGTAGATCTGCTACTTTTGAATTTTAATCCTGAAAAAGTAACAGTTTTGGACATATGAGGTTTCCACCCGACAGAGACGACATTCCGAACCAATGAAAAGTAGAGTTTGTGACTGAATAATATCTAAATTGGATCCACTGGAACAAAGGTTCTTTTTTGTCTTTTTCCTTTTTTTTTTTACGTTTCCTAAAAAGTAACGGTTCTGGATATCGTCTCTGTCTGGTGGAAACCTCATGTGTCAAAAAAACGTTTTACTATTTTTAAATACTTTTCAGGATTAAAATTCAAAAGCATCAAAAGTAGCAGATCTAGGGTGCAGTCGGTATAGCGCTGTCGCCTCACAGCTAGAAGGTCCTACGTTCGATTCCCGCCTGGGACGCGAACAGCCTTTTTTTGCATGTAGTTTAAGCGCAAGGGAGCGGGGTGCAGGGGGCGGGTGGGGAGAGAGCCTGGCGACGCGAGCTATGTTAGTGCACTGAGTTGGGGCAAACGCAGTCCCCAAAACATCATTTACGATTCTGTGCCTATCGGTACATAACTCGGACGGCGCTTAGTCGACTAGCAGACCATCGGCCGGTCATCGCGGGCACTCGCACGCGACTCCTCGGCCTCAAGGTCTGCTGAGTCGGCGAGCCTCCGTCATGGTCCAAAATTATACTTTAGCGCCGAGTTATGTACCGATAGGCACAGAATCGTAAATGATGTTGTGGGGACTGCGTTTGCCCCAACTGACACTCAGTGCACTAACATAGCTCGCGTCGCCAGGCTCTCTCCCCACCCCCCCCCGCCCCCCTTGCGCTTAAACGACATGCAAAAAGGCTGTTCGCGCCTGGGACACTCTGTGGGCGCTTGGGGGCGTGTTCTCTCCTCCGCATCATCAGCGCCCATACCCTAGGTGGGGTTGGTGAAAGGGCCTACTCTGTGTGGAGTTTGTATGTTCTCCCCGAGTCCCGTAGGGTAGGTACCCTCACAAAAAAACATGCAGTAATCCTGGTCTCTATACTGTCTCCCCCTTGGTCAGCCTGATGGAGGGGAAAGGAACTGGTTGGAATAACGTGTTCCTTCCACGTGCTACGTCATACCGGGGAAAAGTAGCAGGTATACAAGCTCAAAGCGCGTCGCAAGGGATCTGCTAATTGTGATGCTTTTGTGTGACGATGTAGTATGATCAAGTAGGGTTAATTTACATTTTTAAGTATGGAGAATGGAGATAATTAGGTTTCTGCCCGACAGCAAAGGATATACAAGGTTTCTGCCCGTACAGCGCTGATGTGTCTGTTGGCGTGTGATGCAGAAAAACAACAGCGTTTAATTGCATTATCATTTTATGATCATTGATTTAATCGGTTCACTGTTGAGTGGAGGAATATTAATGAATGGCACCGCTCCTGTCTACAAGCGCTGAGAGCTTTACAAAGCTACTATCGTCGTTGCACAACACTGGCATGCAGCTATGCATAAATCAGGCATAACTCCATTTGTAATGCCTAACCAACAACAACTGCGTTTTCTTTTCTTTTTTTTCCGTTATGCCAATTAATTCCTCCCCACACACATCTCTGTGTTGTCACTGCTGTTGTATCCTACTGACTCACCTGCCAGTGAGGAGCCCCCACCAGGAGGACGTATACAGCCTCCGTCCTAGTCCTCCCGCCCAACACTCCCCGCTGACAGGTGCGCCGTCCCAGCCCGCTGGAGAACGTGCAATGACCAATATCACCCTCCTCCCCGCCCGGCTTCCCTCCCCCGAACACGGGCAAATTGTGTTTGTGTAGACGCTCGACAAAGCCGGATGCACCATAGTGTATAGAGTACAGAAGTCCTGACGTCACTCGTTCATCCCCTGGTTCGTAAAGTCATTTCTCTATGGAGAATAACATTGGGTCATCTTAGAATCGTCTCATATAAGAATTGTGGTCCAAAAATAAACAAACTGTCTCGGCGATATTGTCAGGGAGGAGGTTCTGTATCGTTTATGATAGTCAGTCACTTATATTTGAAACAGTCTGTTTCTGGCGAAAATGTAACTAATTCGGCGGAAGTAACATTATCGTTTTCTCACCGTCAGAACTGCTTCATATCCATAAGAGTCAAACCGGCGGGGTCATTTGTTTATTTTTGGAACACAGTTCTTATTTGACGCGATATTAAATACGTCTATGGGGATTCAGAATGGGGGTGGAAAACCACGAACCAGGTAGACAAACCTATAGGATGTGTAAATTACGTCAGACTTCGGTGCTCTATTCAAGCCCACAGCTTTACCACTGCGCCACCTGAGTGCCTCAACTGCGTCCTCTAATCGTAAACGGTAACTCCCCAAATAACACACACACACACACACACACACACACACACACACACACACACACACACACACACACACACACACGAGTCGACGATGACAGGCACACACTTCTTCAGTCAATATTTACACACATCACACAGATGCTCTGCAAAGGCAAACTCTGTCACACAAACACTCGCCAAGGGGACCATGTTATTGACACATCACACACACACACACACACACACACACACACACACACACACACACACACACACACACACACACACACACACACACACACACACACACACACACAGCATGCAGGGGGAATGTCAAGCTCCAGTCAGTTAACTACCATATCGAATTCACTGACTGCGTGACTGGTGTACCCCAGGGCTCTATTAGAAGTCCCCTACTTTTTTTCTACCAACTCTCTTTGCTGAAAATAGACAAGCTTACAGATGTGTGAGCATTTTGGACGTGCCAAAAAAGTTTCTTCAATCAAACAAAGACAAAACTTAAGTAATAGTTTTTGGAGCCAAGAAAGACAGATTAAGAGTCAGCTCCCAACTCCAATCGGTAATGTTAAAAACCTCTACCCAAGTCAGAAACATTGGCGTAGTCATGGACTCAGACCTAAATTTAACCCATTAAGACCTGAAGCCGATTCTACACTCTAAATCCCAACAGTATTTTGAAAAACCTATGTTTCTATATCAGTGGTGCTCAATATTTTTCATGTCAAGGACCCCCAGAATTATATGTATTTGGCCGCGGATCCCCATCTCAAAAAATGTTCCATTTGTACACTCTCATAGTTAAGATAACATTGATTTTACAACATGAATTGGGGTCCCAGAGATAGAAATGCCATTAAATGGGGGTCCGTAGCCCTAATGCATGTCAAACTGGGGGTCCTTAAAATGTATCTTTTCAAATGGGGGTCAGCGGGCTAATAAGTGTCCATTTGGGGGTCCTTGACATGAAACAGTTTGAGAACCACTGATCTAGGATATACTATGTCATCTCTGGCATTTGGAGCTTGTTGATGTGCTACTTTTGAAGCTTTTGTGTGACGCTGTAGTGGGCTTATGGGCTGTCCACGTGCCACAGGCTTTCATTTACCGAAAAAAAGAAAAGTTAAAATCTAGAGATAAGAGGTTTCTGCCTGACAGACAACGCTATACCCCCCCCTTTGTGTCAGCTAAAGGCCTTATGGAAGTATCAAAGACCGCATACGAAGTCTCGACAACGTGCCAGGCGGCCTGGTTTTGTACCTGTAGATGTCACATGTCACACGGAGCAGCTTGAACGCTGGCTTTTCATGAAGCGCCGTCACATCTATTCCTGTCCTGACATCACAGAGCAAGGAGCGCCGCGGCACAGATGTAGAGGGGTGTGTGTGTGTGTGTGTGTGTGTGTGTGTGTGTGTGTGTTTGTATTACTATACTTATGAGGACCAAACGTCCCCACAAGAATAGTAGAATATGAGAAAAAGATGTTGTGAGGACCATTTTCTTGGTCCTCTCAAGAGAAATTGTTATTTTATGGTTGAAAAAATATTTGTTTAGAGCTATGTTTATAATTAGAAAAAGATTCAGGTTGGGGTTAGGTTTAGGATTTAGACCTTTTAGAGGTTAGGTTTAGGGGGTTGGGGTTTGATTTTCTCCCATTTTATACTCAGCTGTGCGGCTTAGTACTTAGTTATGTCAAACACCGGAAAATAGCCGATCTACAAGCTCACAACGTGTCGCAGCGCGACACGTTGTGAGCTTGTAGATCTGCTATTTTTCGGCTTTAGACTTGCGGTTAAAAATGCCCCCAAAAAAAAACATAAATCAATCATAAAATCGGCTTCCTAAAATGTTGATGTCCTCAAAAGTATAATAATACAATATGTGTGTGTGTGTGTGTGTGTGTGTGTGTGTGTGTGTGTGTGTGTGTGTGTGTGTGTGCGCGTGCGTGTGCACGTGGTGGCACAGATGTAGCTCTGCTCCCGCCTCTATGAGCGACAGATTAAGGCTAGCGGTGGTATCGGTGACAACGACCCTAACAAAGTGCCAAGGCTACAGGTTCAGGTGTGTGTGTGTGTGTGTGTGCGTGTGCGTGCGGCGTGCGTGCATGTGTGTACTTGTATTAGTGTACTTGTCAGCAGCGCTGTAATGGTGATTTTTTTTCCCCCCGGCGGAACTGTATTTTAATGACGTCACGTGCATGCGCGCCTACATGGGCACATGCGCACAGAACAGCTGATATAGTATGAGAGAGGATTGTGAGGCCAATGAAGACGCACACATCTACTAGTCATGTGGTTACAAAATCATTGTTTAAATGTCCAAACCAGAACAGACATTTTTAGCTTGTGGCTCTTGGACTTTTGGTATTTTGCTGAGTGGCCCCTGAGCCATCTTAACCCATTAAGACCTGGAACTGTGTCATTTTTAGATTTGAGATAAAACGCATTATTTTACACTTTGGGCTATTCAAAAATAGCAGATATACAAGCTCGTAGATTGTAGATCTATAAGGTCACAACCCGTCTCAGCGCCATGCATTGTGAGCCTGTAGATCTGCTATTTTTTGGCTTTAGGATAAGGCCCCAAATATTTATTTTTGAATGACATTCATAAAATCCCCGTCATATTGTTGATGTTCGCACAGGCATAGTAATACAAACGCGCGAGCGTGTGTGTGTGTGCATGTGTGCGTGCGGCAGGTGGACAGAGGCCCACCTTCGCAGCGGCCATCTGTTGTGGCCTATTACACCCGTCACAGGAGGGCTGCCCCCCCCCCCCCCCCACACACACACACACACACACACACTCATACATAATTGGCTCATACACACTTGATGCATAGAATGGATGAATGTCGCTGGAGGGCAGAGGGTGGCGGAACATTAATGGAGGAGGCTTCTGTTCTGAAGCGTGGTGCTTTGTTTAATGACATTTTAGAGGAAACGTGGCATGATGACATGACCAGCGGACAGTGGTGGTGGAAGAAGTACTTGGTTTTACTTGAGTAAAAGTAGCAATAACACAATGTAGAAATACTCTGTCACAAGTAAATGGTCTGCATTCAAACGTCTGGGATTTTACTTGAGTCAAAAAAGTGTAAATATCGTTGCTATCAGGCAGAAACCGCTTTTTTCCTAAATGAACGCTCTGCTTGATAATACTGCAGAGTCACATAAAAGTATCAGAAATAGAAGATCCGCCACGCTTTGAGCTTGAAGATCTGCCATTTTTGTAACAGCTTTGGACAAATGAAGTTTCCACCCGACGGAGACGGATTTACGTAAAGTGTCAAAAGTAAAAGTAGCCTACTCATGCAGAATGTCCCATTTCACCATTTATTTTTCAGCGTTTTCCAAAATCCTGAACGTCTTCAGAAAAAGCTCACAGGCTCACAACTGAAAATGACAAAAGACGTCGCACGGTGATGACACGGCAGATGGCTGATTGGAGATTATCTCGGTGGGAGGGGACTCCAGGAAGCCAATTAGAAGGAGGGGACAATGACGCGTGTACCCGGGACACCGCCGGTGGCCCTGGTCATAGAGTTTATCAGGTTTGGAGGACAACAGTCCCATTTATTGTTAATACATTTTTTGTAATTTTATGCTATTTTTACAGTGTGTGCAGCACTGTTCTTTAAGTGAATTTAATTGGATTTGAGCAGCGCTTTAGTGGCTGAAATATCATATATCAATATCATAGGATTTATATGATATACATTTATATTTATTCTATTTATTTAGTTATAATTAAGAAGGGGGTAGGAGTAAATAAGTCTTTACTTCTTCCTACTCCTTTTTGAACAACATTAGAGATGATCAATGATCGCATATTTTATTTATGATATTATTTTGTTTTGTTTACTTAATTTTTAATATATTATGGCTTTCATTGTTATTTGCTTTTGTTTTGTTTTTACCACGTAGGCCCTATATAGTTTGTCATATGACAAATGGTGAAAATAGCAGATCTAAAAGCTCATGCGTAGTTTTTTTTAAATATTTTGATTTCTTACATATATTTCTCCATGCAAACATTAAATGTTGCCTTGAAAATATATATATGTAAGACATCTAAAATGTTGACCGACACACACACACACACACACACACACACACACACACACACACACACACTGAAGGCTTTGCTTTCATTCTAATGTAATACGGTGCTGAGTTAGTCTCCCCACAGGCTCTGCTACTGTGTAAAACATTTTAGGCTTTGTTTTTGTTGTTCCTATAAAGAAGGAAAAAAAGAAAGTGAAAGTAGGCCACGGGCCATGTCTCCAGAATGCACAATGTGTGTGCGTGTGTGCGTGCGTGTGTGTGATTGTATTACTATACTTGTGAGGGTCAAATGTCCCCAAGTATCGTATAATGTGATAGAATAGACATTTTGAGGACAATTTTTCCGACCGTCACAAGATAAATTGTTGTTTTTTATGGTAAGAAAATGGTTAGAAATACTAGAAATATTTTCTCCTCAGAGCACAGGTCTCCGCCAGGCCAGGTAGTAGAAGTCAGTCTTAGCCAATCAGGATGGAATATGGTCCGTCACATGATGAAATATTGATCACATGCCTGTAGAGATAATGTGTGCCGATTTGCGTGATGTTTGGACAAAATCTGTAGGAGTAATATATATATATATATTTTGGCAAACATCGGCCTCCTGGTGGCGCTATAAAAGGCCATTGTGAAAAATGCAGGGCAGAGGTTTTTCCTTGCTCTCTAGGGAGTGTACGTGCAAAGTTTCACACCAATCAGTTACAGGTAAAAATTTCATCTTTGGCCTAGTGGGGATGTGCGTGCAACGTTTCACGGCAATCAGACATTCATGATTTGATGATGATGAGTTGAGGCATTTTGTTTAAAACGGACCACTCCTGCAAACTTGAACAAGCCAATCAGGATGGAATATGAAAAATCAGACAGATCCGTCTTGATCACATGATTAATAGACTACAGAGATACTGTGTACCGATGTGCGTGATGTTTGGACAAAATCTGTAGAAGTCATATAAAAAGAAATGTGTTTTGCAAAGATCCTGGTGGCACTATAACAGACCCATGGGATGTGAAAATATAGTCTCTGCCACACCTGGCGTAAACAATTAAGAAAATATTCAGGTTGGGGTTAAGGTTATAGGATTAAAGATTAGAGGTTAGGTTTAGGGTTTTGTGGTTAGGATGAAGCATGTAGAGGTTAGGTTTAAGCCCAAAACCTCTAACCACAACCCTGGAGCTCTGTCTGATTTATATGCGTAGATGTGCAACGGTGTTGTGCATGACGAATTTCAGAAAAACTATGTGTCTCTCACACATTATGAGCTGTTTCGGTGTGCAGGGTAAGGTTAAAGATGGTATTTATGAAAGTTACATCCTGTTGATGTCCTCACAGTTACAGCAATACGTGTGTGCGTGTGTTTGCGCGCGCACGCATGTGTAAAGTATGTGTGCCTCATCAGCGAGCGCTCTGCAACCTGTGGAGGTGTGTCTGTGAGTCGCTGCTTTCGCAGAAGCCGCTCCACATTTTATGAGCTTCTTTAAAGAGATGATTATGACTGGGACCGCTGCTCTGCTCCACGTCTTATGAGCTGCTTTAACCCAGTAAGACCTGAAGCTGACTCTAAAAATGCCTCTTGAATGGATAGTTCACCCCCAATTTTTTTTTTTTCCTATCGATTACACACCCCATGGAGACTTGAATTCATGGATATACTTTTCTTTTTGTTGCATTCCTAAGCCAATAATTTGATGACCGGCAGCGGTTCCGGTAGGAGACACAAAGAGTCTCCTTTAGCCTGGTTCCAGACGAATCTGCCTTTGCAAAATTGCATGCACTTTAGCCCTCGGCAGATTAGGTCTGGCCCCCCTCCATAGAGATTTCAATTCTCTCCCTCCACAGTTGTGCGGAACCAACCAGGGCCCAGTATCCAAATGTGGGCGGGCTTATCACAAGGAAGCACTGCTCTGATTGGTTCGTACAAGGAAGCACTGCTCTGATTGGTTTAGGTCTAACCAATAGAGTCCGTTTGGATCTTTTTGTAACCGCCCCTTGGAAAAAAATCTACCGTTGATAGGGACCAGACTAATATCCACGCGGTGTGTCGTGTGATATTGTCTGGCCACGCGAGGCTAAGTCTCCTTTGTATCTCCTACCGGAACCGCTGCGTACCGGTCCGCTGGTCATGAAATTATTGGCTTAGGAATGAACAAAAAGAAAAGTATATCCATGAATTCAAGTGTCCATGGGGTGTGTAATCGATCATTTTAATTGTCATTTTTTGGGTGAACTCTCCCCCCATCCCGGCACCAATGTTTTGTGCCGGGGACCCGCAGAAGAGAATCTTTCCAAAAAGTGTTCAAAAATAGCATCTACATGATTTTTCTGAAAACTGTATGTTGCTATTGCAGATGCTTTTCCCGGTTTGAAGAGTTTAAAGGGATGATTATGACTGGGACGCACCGCGCCCCTGACACACACATCGTTTTAATCAGTGATAACGTCTGACAGGAAGTACACCACAACAGAGGGGGGGGGGGGGGGGGGGGAGAGGGAGAGGGAGAGAGTTAATGAGGTTGACAAAAACATCATAACACTTCCTTGATTCCTCTCTAATCTGTCTCACCCTCGCTGTGCTACTTGTCTGTCTGTCTGTCTCTCTCTCTCTCTGTTACACCTCGGTGATGTTCTGCCTCTGCTTGTTTGGGCTCAAGGCGGTCTGGCGCAAAGTGTGAGTGGAGTTTATGTTCACCATCATTCATTCACACCCAACATACTTCTGTGGAAGAGAAACAGGGGGAGAAGGTTGGTTACGGAGGAGAGGAGACGAGGGGGGGGGGGGCGTGGTCTGTCTCTCTTACTGAGAGAGACAGGCAGGCAGACAGACAGACAGACAGACAGACAGGCAGGCAGGCAGGCAGGCAGGCAGGCAGGCAGGCAGGCAGGCAGGCAGGCAGACAGACAGACAGACAGGCAGGCAGGCAGGCAGGCAGGCAGGCAGGCAGGCAGGCAGGCAGGCAGGCAGGCAGGCAGGCAGGCAGGCAGGCAGGGAAGTAGAACAGTAAGAGTGAAACAGATTACTGCAGGGGTCTTCAACGTTTTCAGGCCAAGGACCCCCCTAGCTGAGACAGAGATGAAGCAGTTATATTGTATAACACTGTGTTTTAGGTTCAACTTTTTTTGTTTACTTGGTCTGCTCTTCTTCCCTCTACACCACACCCCCTGTTGAAGACCCCTGGATTAGAGAATTATCAAAGTGTTATGATGTTTTTGTCAACTTCATTAACTGTGTTGCATTCTCTCTCTCTCTCTCTCTCTCTCTCTCTCTCTCTCTCTCTCTCTCTCTCTCTCTCCTCTCCTCCGTGACCAACCTTCTCCCCATATTCCACAGAAGTATGTTGGGTGTGAATGAATGATGGTGAACATAAACACCACTCACACTTTTATCCAAACCTCCTTGAGCCCAAACAAGCAGAGGCAGAACATCACTGAGCTGTAACAGAGAGAGAGACAGACACACATGAGTGAGACAGAACGGACGGGAGTCAGAATTATAGAGAAACACACATACAGCCAGAGGTGGAAGAAGTAGTCCGTTAGCAATACCACACTGTAGATTATATTCTGTTACAAGTAAAAGTACCCCTAAATGGTAAAAATGGTAAATGGTGCATTTATATAGCGCTTCTATCCGAAGCGCTTTACATTGATTGTGCCATTAACCCATTCACACACACATTCATACACCGATGGCGGAGGAAACCATGCAAGGCACCAACCTGCTCATCAGGAGCAATTAGGGGTTCAGCGTCTTGCTCAAGGACACTTCGACACTAACTCTAGGGGAGCGCCCCAGCCCGGGATCGAACTGGGAACCTTACGGTTTTCCAGTTCACTCTACCCGGCCACTGCCGGCCCTTTTACTGAACAAACACTCTATACTAGCCTACTATAGAGCAGTGGTTCCAAAACGTTGTAGCTCCAGACCCAAGAGGGAAGATTGCTCGCAACACGTCACCACGCGTATAGATCTGCTCCTTTCACTACTTAACAAAGTAATTTTATTTATTTTACTCTAATTAATGGATTTAAAAAAAGAAGAATTTTTTTTTTTAAATGTGCATTTTTTGCTGTAACCAAAGCATATCACTTCTACATAAAGTACTTCAGAGTAAATGTACTAGTTTAGTTTCTTTCCACCACTGCCTACAGTGCAAGTATAGAGAGCACTGAGGGAGTAAGAGACTTAGTTTATGCTAATGTGATCCTTGTCCTGGAGGACACACACACGCACGCACGCACGCACGCACGCACGCACGCACGCACCCCCCCCCCCCCCCAGAGACACCACACTGTCAAACATAAGGGTTTATTGACAGCTCCGGGTTCAAGTCTACAGTATATGCAAATGGTTATAACCAGGTTTAAGGTTCTGGTGGATTCACTTTTTTTTTTTTCTTCGTCCTTATGTGAGCAATTTGACCGACCGCACACGAGGACATACACGACACACAAGGACACCACTTTAACTGAATAATACATGATGGGCCCGCTGTTTAATAGAGCACTGGTTCTCAAAACATTTTCATATCAAAGACCCTCAATTTGGCTGCGGACCCAGGCACGCAAATCCCGGAGGGGACGGGGGGGATTTGTCTCCCCCTAGCTTCAGATTGGACCCATTTTAGAATAATACAAATAAATGTTAATAGAACCTGAACCGACTTAATGCATCGTAAGTAATTAGTAATGAAGAATTAACATAACACAGTGTCAAATGAGCTAGATTAGAGGGAAAAAAGCTAGCCTCAACCCAGATTTGTGCAGCTATGCGGACCCCCATCTTAAAAATATTTTGTGCCAGAGAGGGACCCCAGAAGAGTTTTGTGTTAATTCTGCTATTTTTGAGAGCCGCTGTTCTAAACCACTGTTCTAAATCCCTGTTCTAAATCCTAATTTTATTTTATTTTTGAAAAACGTATATTGCTATATATGTATATGTTACAGGGAGATTGGCATTCCAGGGAGAATGGAAAAGAAGCGCTTATTTTTACCGCCCGTCCGCCCCCCCCCAGGCAATTCTGTAGAACCAACGGTACAGGGCAATAAAAGACAGACATTAGTCCCACACCACACACAATCTCCCTGTGACATATATATATATATATATAGCTAAATTCTAAAATGATGCAGATACTTTCCCGGTTTTAATAGGTTAACACAGGGGTCTTCAACCCCTAGGGGTCCTCAGAGTTACTACAGGGGGTCCGCCAAATATTTGTGTGAACGGGAATGGTATCCCGAAAATAGCTGATCTACAAGAAAATAACTGATCAGAACAGATCAGCTATTTTCGGAGAGTTGGTGTAGAGGGAAAAAAGAGCCAATGGTCAAGTCAAGTTGACTAATTATTGAGGGTTTAAAGGGTTAACTATCTGAAAATACACATTAGCATTCATGAATCCAACTATTTATGAAATCTATGAAAAAGTTTAATCTGCGACACAATTTTATGCAATATGTAGTGGGGGCCTGGGGGTCCCTGCTTCATCTGTCTCTCAGCTAGGGGGTCCTTGGGCTGAAAAACGTTGAAGACCCCTGGGTTAACATATTCAAAAATGTTTCACATTTCACATCTCTCTCTGAGAACCCCTGCTGTAGAGCTAAAACCAGACAAACAAGAATAAGAGTCTTGACGCACATCGTGTCCTCCGAATAGCATTAGCATTTCCAATGCCACATTAGAAATGCAACGCGGCCAGAATGGACGCGGCGGTCGTCGTAAATGTTATAAATGCACCTTTTATGGAGAGGTTGACTGAGGAAAGACGTTCACATTCATCATGTGAATCACAGTTGTACTCGACGAAGGGTCGGGAGCGGTGCAAAAACACCGGCTGGTGTCAGGGACATAGATGACATGTTTTAGAGTTGTATTGTAATTATCTCCACCTTGCCACAATGGCTGGAGGCGGGGATTATGTTTTCCGCAACAACAAAAAAATGCCACGAATGAACGCAGCGTCCGATCCCACAAACTTTCATCACACATTGAGGGGACTCTAAACCAGTGGTTCTCTAACTTTTTCATATGTATTTGGCCGCAGACCCCCATCTAAAAATATTTTGTTCCAGGGACCCCCAGAAGCAAAGATTTGAGTTAAAAATGTTCTCTTTAAAAGATATATATTCAAAGATTTGCACAAATTTTCAAGATTAAAAAAAAATAGCAGATCTACAAGCTCATAGAGTGGCACTCGGTGCCACGCTATGAGCTTGTATATCTGCTATTTTTTAATAGCCAAAGTGTAAAAGGTTAATTTATTGTGATGCTACATTAACACATTTAGCTGGGGACCCCCTGGAACCCCCACCAATGACCCCTGGGGGTCCCGGGACCCCACTTTGAGAACCAATGCTCTAAACAACACAGAGCCAAAAGCAATCTCACTTCCACCCATAGGGGGCAACACAGTCTATTTTTTGTCCAATGCATGTATGTATTATACTGTGTCCAACAAATAAAATGGTTGAGTAACGGCATATATTGTGCCCGTGGGCGATTTTTCACTCTTTTGAAGTAGTCTGACAGGTACATGGGCACTGCATGGTTCCTTGAGCATCTTCAAAACCAGGCCCAGTACGGCAACTTGCAATGGGCCCGGTTTTCAAGATACTCAAGGGACCACTGAATGCCCATGTACCTGCCAAACCACTTTACAAAGAGTTGAGAAACGCCCACGGGCACAACACCAGAGGGAGCTCCACTTATCTCATTCCCCCCAGAGTCGGCACAAACATGGGGATGAATTAATTTTACTATTATGCCACCAAAATGTGAAACGCCCTACCACTCCCTACCTTCCTTCAAAGCCGCCATAAAAGAGCACCTGTCTGCAATTTGCAACTGGACCTAAGTCTTCTAGCTTGCCAAAATACCCCCCCCCCCCCACTGCAAATATACTTTTATAGCTC
Source organism: Gymnoscopelus microlampas (assembly GCF_963454915.1). Taxonomy (NCBI): domain Eukaryota; kingdom Metazoa; phylum Chordata; class Actinopteri; order Myctophiformes; family Myctophidae; genus Gymnoscopelus; species Gymnoscopelus microlampas. The sequence goes on from NC_139951.1 coordinate 46,416,915, forward strand.
ATAGTATTGATGATTTGTTGTATATTATTATATGGCTTTATGTCTTGATGAATTGAATACATGGGACCATAATGGAAAAAGCCCTCAGGGAAATGTTGTGTTATCCTTTTAGCATTATTGTATAACTGTACCTCTGTGCTTTTTGCAAACTGTTAACACAGACATGCAAACTTGTAGCCTTTCAGCAACAATAGCCGTTTTGAATCCAAATAGGGCAATTGTGTGACACCTGACCCGAAAAAACAAAACAAAAAAACGTGTTGTCACTTTTTTCAGCTCGGGGCTGTTTGCATGCCTGTTAACAGCAGCTGTGGTGTGTGTTAGTGCAGGAGTCTCACACATTGTTCAGGCCAAGGACCCCTTAGCTGAGAGAGAGAGAGATGAAGCAAGGACCTCCACTACATATTTTAGAACATTGTGTTGCAGATTAAACTTCACCATAGATTTCATAGATAGCTGTTAGATAGACGTTTTCTTTTTCGTTTGTTTGCACATTATCTTTTCTATTAATATGTTGGATTCACGTTAATGTATATTTTCAGGCATTTAACCACCTAAACCCTCTGTGGCTCTGTCCTTGCTCCGCTCTTTTTTTATTTAGCTTGTAGATCTGCGATTGTCAGCCTTCGGAAGTGGTTAATGTGAAAGTTCCTATATCACACAAAACTTTGGCGGCCCCCCAGTAATGACTCTGAGGACCCCCCCGCCCCCCCCCTGTTGAAGACCCATGTGTTAGTCGTGGATGTCTGTCTGACTGACTGGTGGAAGCAGGCGTCATGCTGATCGACATCCCTCCTAATCACCTAATGAACACTCTTAGTAAGTTGATTGTGACTTTGTCTGATTAGGCTTTTCATTAGAGTCAAGTTAACTTTTCATTAAGTAGAGTCAAGGTGAGAGCTCAGCACTCCACACAGGCTGGAGTGCTGGTGTTAGCCCATTGAGACCTGAAGCCGCCGATTCTACATGTCTCCCAAATCTCAAGAGTTTTCTGAAAAATGTATGTTTCTATATCAGTGGTGCTCAAACTTTTTCATGTCAAGGACCCCCAAAATTATATGTATTTGGCCGCCGACCCCCATCAAAATATTTTGTTCCAGGGACCACCAGAAGCAAAGATTTGAGTTAAAAATGTTCGCTTTTAAAACATATATATTCAAAGATTTGCACACATTCTGGTAGATTTGAGCACCGAGTGCCGCGCTATGAGCTTGTAGATCTGCTATTTTTGAATAGCCCAAAGTGTAAAATAATGCTTTTTAGCTCAAATCTAAAAATGAGACAGTTCCAGGTCTCAATGGGGTAATATGGACTGCAAAAGTAGCAGATCTACAAGCTTGAAACGCGCCGCTTCGTGTCGCGTTTCAAGCTTGCGGATCTGCTACTTTTGATGCTTTTGGGTGACGCTGTGCGGCTGTAATGTGATCAAGTAGGGCGTTCATTTACGAAAAACCACAAAATATGCAGATAATAAGAGGTTTCTACCGGACAGCGACGATTTAGTTTTGACCGTTTCGTTCCACTTTGTTTCACATCCATGATGTAAACCTGCATGTTTTCTCATGCCAATAAAGCCCCTTTGAATTGAACTGAAAGAGACCAATAGAGAGAGAGAGAGAGCTCCACCCTTTCCTCAGTCCCTCCCATAGGCCGTAAAATAATATGGACATCGTCACGCCCATGGGGTTGCATTGCTCATGGGACGGCCTTGCACGCCGCGCAGGAACCTATTTGACCAGGAGCACGCGCAGGCACACGCATAGATTTAAAACGACTTTAAATTCACACCTCAACAAAGTTTACAAAGGCTCCCGACTCACGCCAGGCGGATTAACATAGGAATGAGCCTAGATGCATATCAATTGTCCATTGTGTGACCTGTAGTGTAGGTGTTAAGCGACGTGCGTGTCACGTCTTTAAAATAGAGTGTAACCACGTTCCAATTCAGCATTGCAACACTGGTCACGCCCCTGGTTTCTTTACAGACATGTACGTGAAGCGTATTTGTCAGCGATTTCAAATCCGCCATCTTTCTATAGAGGGCTAGAGGGCGCTCTTTGCCAACGTATGAATGATGCCTTGACTTCCAAAGAACTGGATAGAACTGGAAATGACGTCATTCAAAAAAGAAAAATCACCCCGTTCACTCCAATGTTATGAGATTTTTAAAAAGACACATCTAGCTCCGATTTCTTCACCCAGACTGCGTTTTTTGATGAAAACAAGCCATATTAAACTGCCGTTAACAACAGAACGGACAATCGCGGTTAAGATGTTTTTGTTCCGGTGGAAAGAAGAGAGCCTTCCACGGAGACATCGCTTGTTTACGTCCGGGTCGAAAAAAAAAACAAAAAACGGTGGATCGTCAAAAAGACTCAAAATAAGGTAAAATCGCTGGCAGTGGCGGATGAACTAATTAATTAATCAATACCTGGTAATGAATGTGTTAAGGTAATAAAATCAAGTGTAAAGCTCGGGCCAAAAACCCATCCGCTTGAATAGAGCCTAATTGCTTGCCTTCTGACAGCAGCAGGGGTGAAACAGTGAGACTTATACCGGCCATTCATATGAACTGTCACTTCCTATATAGCCTCAATTTACAAGCCTGATGCTAGCCCCTCCTCCTCCTCTCTTGTGTCTCGTCTCCTGTTTCGTCTGGTCTCGTCCGACCCGTCAGGGAGAGAGTCATCACTCTCTCTGACGGGCCGGGGGGGGGAACTCTCCCAGCCGTCCGTCACTCAGTCATCCCCCCCCCCCCTCCCCCCGGCAGTGCCGTCATCTGGGCCGGCGGGGGACCCCCCCCCCCCCTCCTCCTCCTTCCTCTCCCTTAACCCATTGAGACCTGAAGCCGATTCTACATGTCTCCTAAATCCCAACAGTATTCTGAAAAACCTATGTTTCTATATCAGTGGTGTTCAATCTTTTTCATGTCAAGGACCCCCAAAATGATATGTATTTGGTCGCGGACCCCCATCAAAATATGTTGTTCCAGGGACCCCCCAGAAGCAAAGATTTGAGTTAAAAATGTTCGCTTTAAAAATATATATATTGAAAGATTTGCACATATTTTCACGATTTTTCAAAAATAGCAGATCTACAAGCTCATAGCACGGCACTCGGTGCCGCGCTATGAGCTTGTAGATCTGCTATTTTTGAATAGCCCAAAGTGTAAAATAATGCTTTTTAGCTCAAATCTAAAAATGACAAAGTTCCAGGTCTTAATGGGTTAACGACGTCTCGCCAACAAATCAAAGGAGAGACAAGAGCCTGTCTGTGACAACAACAACACGACGAGAGGGAACAAGACAAACAAATAGAGGAGGATATGATGAGTCCTTGTGATTAACGGTGGCTGGAAGAGGAACGGATTGTTTTGTTTTTATATACTTAATCCATTAAGACCGGGAAAGCATCTGTGTCATTTTTTAAGATTTCTGTGGGCTATTCAAAAATAGCAGATATACAAGCTCATAGCGCGGCACCGAGTGCTACGCTCTATGAGCTTGTAGATCTGCTTTTTTTTTTGCCACTGAGCCACATCATGAAACTTTTTGCAAATCTTTGAATATATATTTTTTAAAGGGAAACATTTTAACTCAATTCTTTGCTTAATGGGGGTCCCTGTAATGAAATATTTTGAGATGGGGGTCCACGACCAAATACATATCATTTTGGGGGTCCTTGACATGAAAAAGTTTGAGAACCACTGATATAGACACAAACGTTTTTAAAAAAAACTGTAGGATTTTTTAAATTTAAGACATTTTGTAGAATCCCCAGAAGCAAAGATTTGAGTTACACATGTTTGCTTCAAAAATCTATATATGTTCAAAGATTTGCACAAACACTAAATGTTTTTCAAAAATAGCAGATGCAATTTTTATAAATAATGGCAAAAATCTAAAATGACACGGATGCTTTTCACGGTTTTAATGAGTTAAAGGACCACTTCCCATTTTCACCCTATCTTCATATCGTTGTTGTCGGGCAGAAACCTCTTGTCTCTATATTTTAACTTGTTGTGTTTTTTTCTTAAATTGATGCCCTACTTGATCACACTACGGTGTCACACAAAAACATCAAAAGTAGCAGATATTTCAAGCTCGAAACACGGCGTGAAGCGTTTTGTGTGTAGTGGAGTTAAAAGTACAATATTTGCCTCTGAGATGTATTGGAGTAGTGAATAAAGTATTGAAAAATGAAGTAAAAATACCTCAAAATGATACTTTAAGTTACTGTATTTGAGTAAAATAACTGAGTTAAATGCCATAGCTGAGAACAGGAACAAAAAAAAGAAAAAAGGGATATCAGTACCTGTGATTAACCCTCTAAGACCGGGAAGGCATCTGTGTCATTTTAAGATTTATTTTGGCTATTCAAAAAATAGCAGATTTTATATACAAGCTCATAGCACGGCACCGAGTGCCGCGCTATGAGCTTGTATATCTGCTATATAATTTTTGCATTTATATTTTTTAAAGCGAAAATGTTTAAATCTGTTACAACTCCTGGGGGTCCCTGGAACAATATATTTTGAGATGGGGGTCCGCGGCCAAATATATATATTCAAAGATTTGCATTTGATTTTTTTCAAAAACATCAGATCTACAAGCTCATAGCCGCGCTACGAGCTTGTAGATCTGCTATTTTTGAATAGCCCAAAGAAATCAAAAAATAATTACACATATTCTTTCCCGGTCTTAATGGCTTAAGGAGCCTGTAGGTTTCTGGTGCTCATTAACATCGTTATCTCATGGACTGCTGCTAATTGGTTGCTAATAGCCAGGTTTGACCTTGGGGATGGAGAGAGGGTCCATCTGGTTCCCTTTGTACACTGTTCAGAGTTACATTAACACTGAGGATTCTCACTGTGTGTCAAGCTGTGTCCTCAGGGAGACCATCAGGGTCACAATGTGCCCCGTTGAGATCTGAGAAAATATTCATCAGATTGAATGAATGAATAGTTTATTTCAGTCCTTTTAACAGGGCATGAATAGATAGCTAGATAGATACTACGGTTTAGTTTCACAGGTACAAAATGGCACCGAAAAAGGGCTGAAGCCGAGTCTTATTATGCCTACGTATATACCCTATTTGAAGAGTAACTTTGTATCAAAACAAAACAAACAAAAACATACAGTATAAGAACTGAAAACAAAATTGATTTAATCACCTCAAATTCTAACTTGTTTTGAGGTGCTAAGATGTTCAACAGAGCATTTTATTTAGGTCATTTTCTTCTTACTATATCGTCTCAAACCTCATACTATGTCCAAAAGTACTGACCGTGATACTGACATTATACTGACCATTATACTGACCATGATACTGATGATGTAAGTATCAAGGTCAATATCATGGTCAGTATCATGTCAGCATCATGACCTAACAGGGCTATCAGGCCGTGTCACAGGTCACATCTACATGCAAACCTTGCATCGCATCGTGACAAGTTGTTGGCTTGTAGATGTGTTATTTTCGGGAAGAAACACCGTCGAACAACGCAGCATGTATTAGCCTTTCCAGACATGCTTCCACCTGTACAAACCCCATTCAACACTTAGACATCTAGCCAATCTTCCATCTTCATCCAAATAATGCACACAATTCAGAAACCACGTCTCATTTAACTACAGTTAATGAAAGAAAGTCTAGGAAAAGTCTTAAGAAAATGTGCACTTGAATATATTATAGCCTTATTTTCTCTTAACCCATTGATACCTGGAACGCATCTGTGTCACTTTAGATGTATTTGGCTATTCAAAAATAGCAGATAAAGAATCGCCTCAGGTCTTAAAGGGTTAAAATGTACCTTACCACTGCATCAATGAAGTGCCCTTAATCACAGTGAAGAATATGCTTTCATGCATTGCATACATTTCTTCAAAGAAGTGCAGATATATGAGAATAACAAACGGCGGAAAGACAGCTAGCGAGACGCGGCTAACTAGCTCCCATGACACCGCAGGCATTAGCATAGCCGCGCGTTCTCTGCTCCGTAAAGCACGGCTAGCCACAACCGTTCTGGGAATTCACAGCCTATACTTGGAACATGGCTCTTCTCTTTCCATCTGGTTATAGGATCATTGTTTTGGATCTGTCAGCCATCAGATAACAGAACGACGACTAATGCTATAGGGGTCGGAATCATGGGATGTATTGCGGCATGGTCGTTATATGCATGCCTTCATTAATTGCGTTTATTAAAATGTTAAAGCTCTAATTCCATAAATTGATTAAGTAACACATTTTGACAGCCCTAATTCTTACACATTTCATTAGCTGAATCTATGATGAATCTCGCACCGTGTTTTGAACTTGCATATCTGCTACTTTTGATGCTTTTGTCTGATGCTGTAGTATGATCAAGTAGGGCGTTAATTTATGAAAAAACAACAAAACGTAAGAGATTTCTGCCTGACATTGGCGATATGTTAATGACATGAAGTCGGCCTGTGATTGTATACCTGTTCCTTAGCTGATGATTGAGCTCTCTATAGTCTCTCATCGTGTGTGTGTGTGTGTGTGTGTGTGTGTGTGTGTGTGTGTGTGTGTGTGTGTGTGTGTGTGTGTGTGTGTGTGTGTGTGTGTGTGCGTGTGCGTGTGCGTGCGTGCGTAATAAATGTGGTGCAGCTGCTCAATAGAAATGTAATGTGTGTTTGTTTGCTGATGGTTTTGTCATCCCCCAGAATGAATTCCATTCAGTCAGACAGACACAGATATAAAATAAATGCATTTCCCCCTCAGAGCCTGATAGATAGCTGAGCTGCTGTGGAAAAAAAACACACAAATGCTGTGATGTGATGTGTGCACGTGTGCGTACGCGTATTTGCGTGTATGTGTGTGAGAGACAGAGAACTAGGGAGAGAGAGACGGTGTGTTATCTTAATGTGAATGTGTGTATTTTTTGTGTGTGTCTGCACACAAAACGCATTCATGCAACTTACTGTATGTTTGTGTGTGCGTGCGCGTGCGTGCGTGCGTGTGTGTATTTGTATATATGTGTGTGTGTGTGTGTGTGTGTGTGTGTGTATATATGTGTGTGCACGTGTGTGTGTGTGTGTGTGTGTGTGTGTGTAAATAAATAGAGATCCATTGTGGATATATACGCAGCCACTGCACCCATCATGGTTAATAATGTGTCAGCCGTGATTGATGGTCAACCACGGGGAAGGAGATAGGCCGGTGTGTCCATTTGTGTGTGTGTGTGTGTGTGTGTGTGTGTGTGTGTGTGCGTGTGCTTGTGCAGGTGTGTGCCGGCCATATGGTGGTGTTTACCCTGCTTTCGTCCTTTGCCCTTTCTCCCCATTTTTCCCAATCTCCCCCCCTCCCACACACACTTAGAGTGTAGAAATGGTAAATGATAATCGATGCATTTATAGCGCCTTTATCCAAGGCGTTGTACAATACATTCACACACACATTCACACACACATTCACACACTGATGGTGGGGGAAACCATGCAAGGCTCCAACCTGCTCATCGGGAGCGGTTATGGGTTCAGTGTCTTGCTCAAGGACACTTTGACACTACGTAACTCTGTGGTTCCCCAAGTGGCCGTCTCTACCTCCTGAGCGACTACCGCAGTATATCGTTGTTGTCGGGCAGAAAACTTTTATCTCTGTATTTTAACTTTTGAATTTGGATCCTGTTTTGAATCCCGTTTTGGCGGAGGTAACTGCACCAGACAGAGACGATATCTGATACATCCACTATAGACTGCAACAATGTGCCTCTAGAACGGAAAAATATAGCCGATCTACAAGCCCACAGCGTCTCGCTGTCGTGAGTCGTTGTGAGATTCTAGATGGCCTATATTTTCGGTGTGTGACACCATCGTACAACAAAGTATAAATCAGGCTATAATGTGCCGTTATTGCTGACAGTAAAACATACAATGCTTTCATAAAGGCAAGATGGAGTTGCACAAAAGCACGCTAGATTGCTGACCATAAACGCACCGTAATCTCCATGCGTCATATTTATAGTATAATGTGTGACTTGTTCCATAATAGACTCTCTGTTAAACTAGAGAGTAATCAGAGAGAGAGAGAGAGAGGAGAGTGAGAGAGAGGAGAGTGAGTGAAGAGAGCGATAGAGAGATTTCTGAATGGGTGATAAATATCAGTTTTCCCCTTTTCCGAACAGTGAAAGCATATGAGGAAGTCATTCAATTGATTTAGCTGACTATACTGTTTGATTATGTTCTGTGTGTGTGTGTGTGTGTGTGTGTGTGTGTGTGTGTGTGTGTGTGTGTGTGTGTGTGTGTGTGTGTGTGTGTTGGTATACAACAGCGATTGCAGTGAATTATATTGAATAGCAGATCTTCTCTACGGATAAAGTATACTCGACTGTCTCTCACACACACACACACACACACACACACACACACACACACACACACACACACACACACACACACACACACACACACACACACACACACACACACACACACCTCCTCTCATGTTATTGGTCATTTCTTCTCAGTGAATCACCTTCCATGTTTCAGCTTCACATTTTTGAACACATAAACTATAGGGAAAAAAAGGCTAAAATCCACAGCAAATAATGACTGTTTGGTGTTCATGGGATCTGGTGTTTGCAGTGACATTAGGCACCGCTTTCCAGACTAAATATTGAGACTTGTGCGTGTCCACACACACACACACACACACACACACACACACACACACACACACACACACACACACACACACACACACACACACACACACACACACACACACACACACAGAGAGAGGGTCACCTTGTAATGTGTGCCCATCGTTGATGTGTGATTACGTGTTGTGGGATGGGCTCTGAGCCCTGTCCTGTTTACATTGGTAATGGTCAGGTTGACACATGAAGTCAGGCAGGACGCACTGTGGACTATGGATGTTCGCGGACGACATTGATATGTCGTCATGTGATGCCATGTCATGTAGCGAGAGGAGGGAACAGGTTGAAGAGAGTACAGAAAGGTGGAGCCATGCATTAGAGCAGTGGTTCTCAACCCTTTCATGCTGTGAAATCACTTTTGAACTGGGGACCCCCAAAATAATCATACTTGAACCCCTCCACCCTGACTTATAGGTAGGGTTGTCCGATATTGGCTTTTTTACCGATAACCGATATACCGATATTTTCCAACTCTTAATTACCGATACCGATATCAACCGATACCGATATATGCGGGGATTATTGTGATTAGGGTAAGCTCAAATTTCATATCACACACACCATATACAGTAAGAACTCCTGTAACTTATTTATAAAGCAAAAAAAAAAAAAAAAAAAAAAATGTTTTTTTTTTTTTTTCAAAAACCGATACCGATATTTTCCCGATATCAATTTTTATGCTAATATCGGCCGATAATATCGGGAGGCCGATAAAATCGGACATCCCTACTTATAGGCATATTGTGAAAATAGTCGAACTACAAGCACACCACGTCTCGCACTGCGAGGCGTTGTGAGCTTGTAGATTGGCTATTTTCACAATGTACTGTATGCCTATGTCTGTACGTAACATTTGACAATTTGGCCAATTTGGTAATAAAAAGGTCTTAAAAGTCATAAAAGTGTAACTTTAGAAATGTGCAGATACCCGGTGTATACACGTTTTTTCTGTTGAGTGAGAAAACAATGTTGCACATTAAGCTAATCACACGGGGACCCACCAAAAATAATTTGGGGACCCCCAGATTTGGGAACCACTGCACTAGAGAGAAGAGGAATGACAGTCAGCAGTTGTAAGACAGAATGTGTGAGTCTGAACAAGAGAGAGAGGACAGTGGAACATCGAGGATGTAAGAGTAGAGGTGGCGAAGGTGAAGGAGTTTAAGGGTCAACTATCCAAACAAGTGATGGGCAGTGTGGAAGAGAGGTGAAGAGGAGAGAGAGCAGGCAGGGTGGAATGGATGGAGGAAAGTGTCAGGAGTGATCTGTGACCATGCAACCTGATCTCACAGAATGTAGTATACATTGCACGGACCCAGTGCACGTCATTCCGTGCATACAGTCGCCTAGAAAACCCGACAATCCGTGCATATGTACGGCGAGTTCCACGGTGGGCGTAATCAGTTGCAACCTGGAAAACCCCGGTAGCGGAGCAGTCAAAATGTACGATTCTGTGCCTAGCGGTACATAACTAAAGTAGCCTACTTTACTTGAGTAATTGTATTGTATAGCAGGGTTAGTATGGAGTAACATTTGATCAGAGAGCTGAGACATCGTTTCCTAGGGAGTGGGTGATGAATGAAGTGGCCCGCGACGGTACTACCCCCCCGCCCCGCCCCGCCCCCCCTCCCCCCTCGTGGTTAATGTGTGGTGAACTTTACAA